>NC_054538.1:43608742-44208742 GCF_017654505.1 Polyodon spathula
TACATAAAAAGTTTAAATGATTTAAAAAATGTTTTATTTCTGTACATTTTGGACAAAAGCCCTTCTTCAGCAGCGTTAGTTTTTGCTGCCAATGAGTACAAACATTTTCATCAATATTCCATAAGTAATGCGGTTTGCTCAGAATTACATCTGTAGCCTGGTAGCCTTCAGGCTTCATTATTCCTGCAGTGGACGCTTTGTGTATATTTCCAATAGCCTAAATAATACCTCATACACAAAAGCAAAAATGGTTTGTGGAGTGTTTGTAAAACATGTAAAATAATAAAACATACCATTAAAAAAAATGATTTGAGTGCAGGTTTGTGTATTTAAGTTACTGTTAGGACCTACAGTGTATTAAAAATAAAGAAAAGTTTTAGTAATTTAAAATAGCCTACGTGAGTTGAGTAGCCTACATGAGTTAATTAATGCTGATCCTGCTGTTTGTTTATTACCTTGTTTACAGTGTGTTTATAAAGTTTATTAAAAGCCTTCTTCCTGACTTTAGAATCCAAGATAGCACCATCCTGTGTTACAGTGATATGCTGAAAAAACGTTGCTGAAAGTAAGCAGGCTAGTTGCTATTGTGGTTACTGTATTGCCCCTGACAGCAAACACTATTCTCTTCATTTAAAACTTTACTTATTTGCTATACTAAATTTAAATAGATACATTGAATGCATAGGAAGGAGAAGGTACTGATTCCAATCTTTGAACCTGCAAGAGGTATGCTTGCCTCTTGATATCTGTAAGTGTTGAACCCTTTATCTTTTGATGAACTCTCAATTATTGATCTTTCTGTTATTGAATTCAATCCTTTTTATTGAAGATTGTTATTTTAATTAATGCTTAATGTTGTTTGCTACAATTGCTTTTAAAAATCCATGTGGGAGAATAATGATGAAGCTTATTTAATTGATTCAAAAACTTGACTCATTTTGTCATCTGTTCCGAACCGAGTGTCTCTTTAGAAATATCTTGCAGCCCTAGAATCCACTTTAAGCTCATTGCCGAGAACCGTTAGGGTCCCAGAGCGTGACAGATGAAAATACCAGTAACATTTTAGCAAGAAACCTGGCAATGACATTTCTGAAATTGCAATAAATACATATGCTACTTTGATCCACAGTCCAAGCAACAATAGAATATTTCACCAATTCTGTTGAAGTGTCTTAGAAACACGCCTTGAATGAAGTCCAGAAGATTTGTAAGAAACATGAGATAAATGATGTTGTTTCTGAAGAGATTTGTTATACCCTTAAGCATAATTTGTTCAGAGAAAGCATGTCATACCTTGGAAACGAAAGAAGTATTATCAAACAAACTTCCTCTTTGTCCATCCTGTTGAATGTACGTTTGGAGAAAGTTATGGTGGCAAACAGAGGACATTCGAATATGTTCCAATACTCGACACACTCAAAGGCATACTGTAGAATGTAGATGAGCAAACTCAGCTTTAAATCCTCTAAAAGAAGTGGAAGTTATCTTGTCCGATTTCCAACTTTTTCATGATCACCCTGTCTTTTCAAGCATGAATACTCTATTAAGATTGTTGCATACTCGTGTGAATTTTAGGTTGTCAACTCTCAGGGCCCTTAAAAAATAAACATAAAATGCTATAATTATAGTAAATTTTGGGAAACCTGAATCCAAAAAGCAGAGCTAGGAAGCCAGTAATGCAACTTCTTGCCCTTTGCAAATCAAGACTTTAGGGAATCTGGCTTTCAGTGGATCACTGAAGTGATTAATGCAGACTTGGCTGGACTTGAATCTAAGGGCATAGATATTCTTTGTTTCCGAGAAAAGGTGCTTTAGCTTACATATGTGGTGACAATCTGAACAGCCATCAGATCGGTGATTTCAATGTATCTTTTGGTCCTAATGTACTCAGGACAGAAGAACAAACTGTTTTTGATGCAGATGAGCTACGCATAAGGACTAAAGATGGGTACAAACACAGTGCAGTTGTAGTACAGCAAGCTCCATCCCAGTCAAAAATTCCCCTTTCAACTCAAGGAGTTTTCATGTGGTGAGTGGTTTGTCTCCTGATATCATGCATGATTTGTTGAAAGGTGTTTTTCCATCTGAAATGACACCAGTGCTAAAAGCATTCATATCAAAAGGTTTCTACTTGGAAATATAGTCTCCATGACAATCAACAAACCTGTGAAAATAGCTGAGAGATTTGGGGTCACAGTAAAACAGAATGCAGCTAGAACTTATTAGTTCAAGTGGATCATCTGGTATTGAACCTCTTCATTGGTTCCAATTTGTAAAAATTGACGGAGTTCTATATTACCAGAAAATGTATGGGGTGCTGTGGCTACTTGACCGGTGATTGTGAACAGGTGTAGAGGTGATGCTGTGCAAAAGGAATCGCAAACAATTGTAATCCTGTAGGAAAGTGGTTTTAATTGTAATGGGTCTGGTGACCAACAACAGAAAAATGCTCGGGCAATACACAACAGTGTGTAATGAGCGGAGCCAAACAAATGGGTTTACAGTCCCAAACAATACATGTTCCGCCCCATAATACTAAAACACGGTCACCAGTCCCGGGTGCGTGCAGTAGTGCTCGTGGTGGGTGATAACAGGTTATTTGGTGACAGTTCGTGCAATGCAATGCCAGCTTGTGCTGGCTCAAAAGCGACAGCTCTGGAACGTGTTTAGCCATCTAGTGATACAATAAACAAGACAATTACTAACACTCAAAACAAACAAACACTCACGAATATTCCTCGGCAGTTTCTACTGCAGCTCTCAGTCCTTCCAGCTTTAAAGCGCAAACCCCAAGCAAAGGAAAAGATTAGCGTTTCTCTGTCCCCTTTTATGCTCGCATGATCCCTGATAAATGATTTCAGCTGCATCTATAGCTTGCAGCTGCTACCTCATTTACCTTCCGGGTCAATACGTTCCTGCAACAGAGTCTTGTTTCCATCCAGGCTGACCGACTTCCCAAACTTGGAAACGAACTGTCAGGCCAGTCCGTCCACTTTTCCTTTCGCTATTTAGCACCCTCACAGGTTGAGAGGGAGATTTATAACCATAACTCATTGTATTTCTGTCACAGGTGCTAATGAGGCAAAATGATGAACCCCTACTTGACAGAATTTACAATACATTCTTGCAAAGCATGCAGCTGTATTTCCTGCTACAAGTTACCGTCAGAGTAGGATAGTCACAAGTCTGCATATAACTTCAGGCCTCTAAGGCAATTATTAATGTACAAGCCTTCCGATTTACAAGATTGTTACCCACTGTGATGGGGAACCCTCCGTCCCTGGGTGTCTTTGGTTTAGTTGGGACAGTTTGGGTTACATAACATGGGTGAGTTAAAATGTATGCTTGTATGTGGTCACGGGGAAGTCACAATCACTTCACTTGCAGACTGTGCTGGGGCCAAATTGAATGATTAGCAATTAAGTCCCTCACAGCTGCTTAAAAGAGTCATAGTTTTCTCACTCGGGGTTAGTGTATTTGCAGTTGAGAACAGGAGAGAAGAGGATAGAAAAACTAAAATACAATTGCTGCTCGTGCTGGAAAGGACCAGCATGGTACTTATTTAGGGTTTTGTCTGTTTATTTTGGCCAACGTGCCATTTGTTTTGTGTATGTGTTTTGTTCAAAGCTTTTATTTAACAAAAAATTCATGCATCAGCACTTCACTCGCAGTATTGTTATCTGTCTCTTCCTAGTCTGATGTCACCACAAGCCACCCTGTTGACACCCACTGACAACATACATTGTTGAAAATAAAAGATACTTTGTGTTAACATTGATTTTGTTTGATGAAACATCCTTTGTCTGAATAAGCAACACAATGTACACCTTTGCTCCAGGAGAGAACTGTGTATTGATCACTTGGTAGAAGTGTTGTGAGTTCATAGCCATTTCCTTTGGACAACTGATAAAAATGCCACCAATATAAATAAGTGCAAAGCCTTCTGTCCTAAAGTAAACATGTACATTTCTATTTGTTTTATGCATTAGCAATAGGTTTGTCTGACCCATACATATTAGTGATGATAAAATAACTTGCTGATAAGAAAATTAAAAAGAGAATTGAAAATACTGTAAACATTAAGAATAAATAATGTACCTTCAATATGTTAACATATAAGTTAAAGTGCTTTCATTATTTTACAATTTAATTTCTGACAACACCGTGTAACACATTTTTTTTGGTTCCTGGGTAGTAAGTGTTATTTCCTAATTGCTTATGCCTCATAAGTATAGAAAATGGCTATTATTCCCCACAAACTTTGCTTTTGTGACCAGGACAGTGATATTTTGAAATTTACCTATTTTCCAGAACATTCCAGATAGATTCAGTGCTGAGTAAACTTGGAGTAACTTCTAGAACTTTCCAGTAATATAAATAGTAGTATAAATACAGGGGCCTTAAGCCCACCAGTTCAGTTTAGTTCCAGCTGCCTAAGTGGATACATATCTGCATTTTTCTGAGATGGCATCAAGAGGCTGCAATGGTGGCATTCCTGATGGGTCTCCAAGGCGGTTTTACCAAGTTTCCCCGCTATCTTTGCCTTTGGGACAGCAGGGACACCAAGGCGCACTACCACAGGCAGGGCTGGCCACAACGGACCGAGTTCTCTGTGGGGAGGAACAACGTCAAGTGGGAGCCACTGGTGGACCCCCGGAAGGTGTTAATGCCACCACTGCACATCAAATTGGGCCTTATGAAACAATTTGTCAGAGCTCTAGATAAGGAGTCAGCATCCTTCAAGTACCTTCAAGACTTCTTCCCTAAGCTGTCTGAGGCAAAGGTCTCAAAGCCGGTGTCTTCGTCAGACCACAGATAAAGAAGATCCTGGAGTGCAATGAATTCCCCTAGAAGCTCACTAGAAAGGAGAAAGCGGCTTAGAACAGCTTTGTCGCAGTGGTTCGGAGCTTCCTGGGCAATCACAAGGCCGAAAACTATGTGGAGCTGGTTGAGACTCTGGTGAAGAACTATGGCACAATGGGCTGTAGGATGTCCCTCAAAGTCCATATCCTTGATGCTCATCTTGATAAATTCAAGGAGAACATGGGAGCATACTCGGAGGAGCAAGGCGAGTGCTTCCACCAGGATATACTGGACTTTGAACGCCGCTACCAAGGACAGAATAACGAGAACATGATGGGAGACTACATTTGGGGGCTGATTCGTGAAAGTGATTTACAATATAATCGTAAATCCCGAAAAACTACTCACTTCTAAATCTTTTGTAGTCATTTTTATATTACTTTAGTATAAATACATGTTAATTTGGATTCATATGTTGTTTTTTTCTGACTTTATGTGAACGAAAAGACCGTTTTCTCATTGGAAATAGGTAAATTTCAAAATATCACTGTCCTGGTCACAAAAGCAAAGTTTGTGGGGAATAATAGCCATTTTCTATACTTTTGAGGCATTAGCAATTAGGAAATAACACTTACTACCCAGGAACAAAAATTGTGTTACATAGTGCAATTATTGGAGACTGGAGTAAACATGTTACTTGTGAGGAACCAATCTCAATACAAAAACTTGAATTGGTAAGTGAGTTCCATATATGATACTTCCCAAACTACTATAAAAAAAAACATTGCTGTCGTTGTTGGTGTTTGTGTACATTGTGATAATACTTGCACCTAATTCTGATATATAATCAGCTTGCTAGCATGTACTTGTTGTTACGTCACCATTGTTTGCAGCAAGTAAGAAGACAAGGTAGGATTCAGCATACCAGCTTCAACATGAGAAAAAACTATGTCTGTTTCATGCTAAAAAGAAAGAGAAGAAAAGTCAGGGTTTTGGCTGTGAACCCTTCATCAGGAGTTACCTATTAGAGAAAGTGCGCTACACCCGACCAATTTTTCTTCAGAGTGAAACAGACCTTATTCAGTCTATTAGTAATGTGATTTATTTGTATTAATAATTGTACAATTATTAATATAACTGTACAATATAAAATATATAATGTTCATGTGTGTTGTATCATACAATACAGTTTAACTAGTATTGTTGTTAAAAGTACAACTCATGGTTTTGTTCCAGTTCTTATACATAATAATACGCAAAGTGTTAAATTCTTAGTATGTGTTGTATTTCAACAATGACAATAATAACATGTATGAATATACAGTGTATTGTTTTCAGATAGTACAGGGGTTAAGGCAAGCAGTAAGAACAAACGCTAGTGCTATTTTTTATTCTCTGATTCATATGGTAGTATAGGTTTTAAAATACAACATCAGAATTGAATACAACAGTATAAACTAAGTAATATTATAGACTGAAAATCTATCACAGTACACCCTGCTTATCTGCAAACTAGTGTATGGTTCCCTGTGTTTACAATGATACTGTTAGAATATAGAGGCACAAACCTTCCATTCCATTCCAAAGCCTTTGAACTGGTGGCAGCTCAGTTGCCACCACTTTTAGTGGTTTAAAACACTTTCTTCTAACAGTGAAGTGTCAGTGAAAATTGGCCATGTCACAGCCCTTTGAATGTTTTACGATGTGTGTGTCTGTGTGTGAAAAAAAAAAAAAAAAAAAAAAAAAAAAAAAAAAAAAAAGAAAAAAAAAAAAAAAAAAAAAAGGGGGAAAATAAAAAAAAGAGGAAAAAAAAAAAAAAAGAAAAAAAAGAAAGAAAAAAAAAAAAAAAAAAACCCCCACACACAAGACAAAAAAAAAAAAAAAAAAAAAAAAAGAAAAGAAAAAAAAAAAACAAAAAGAAAAAAAAAAAAAAAAAGAAAAAAAAGGAAAAAAAAAAAAAAAAAGGGGGGGAAGGGGGGAAAAAAAAAAAAAAAAAAAAAAAAAGAAAAAAAAAAAAAAAAAAAAAACAAGCCCTTTGGATGTGTGTGTGTCTGTGTGTGTGTGTGCGTGTGTCTATATATATATATATATATATACACACACACACACACACACACACACAGCTCTGGAAAAAATTAAGAGACCACTGCAAAATTATCAGTTTCTCTGGTTTTACTATTTATAGGTATGTGTTTGGGTAAAATGAACATTTTTGTTTTATTCTATAAACTACTGACAACATTTCTCCCAAATTCCAAATAAAAATATTGTCATTTAGAGCATTTATTTGCAGAAAATGACAACTGGTCAAAATAACAAAAAAGATGCAGTGTTGTCAGACCTCGAATAATGCAAAGAAAATAAGTTCAGATTCATTTTTAAACAACACAATACTAATGTTTTAACTTAGGAAGAGTTCAGAAATCAATATTTGTTGGAATAACCCTGATTTTCAAGCACAGCTTTCATGCATCTTGGCATGCTCTCCACCAGTCTTTTACATTGATGTTGGGTGACTTTATGCCACTCCTGGCGCAAAAATTCAAGCAGCTCGGCTTTGTTTGATGGCTTGTGATCATCCATCTTCCTCTTGATCACATTCCAGAGGTTTTCAGTGTGGTTCAGGTCTGGAGATTGGGCTGGCCATGACAGGGTCTTGATCTGGTAGTCCTCCATCCACACCTTGATTGACCTGGCTGTGTGGCATGGAGCATTGTCCTGCTGGAAAAACCAATCCTCAGAGTTGAGGAACATTGTCAGAGCAGAAGGAAGCAAGTTTTCTTCCAGGACAACCTTGTACTTGGCTTGATTCATGCGCCCTTCACAAAGACAAATCTGCCCGATTCCAGCCTTGCTGAAGCACCCCCAGATGAGTCCAATTTTCAGCTTTGCCCAACACCTGGTCGTCTAATGGTTAGACGGAGACCTGGAGAGGCCTACAAGCCACAGTGTCTCGCACCCACTGTGAAATGTGGTGGAGGATCGGTGATGATCTGGGGGTGCTTCAGCAAGGCTGGAATCGGGCAGCTTTGGCATGAATCAAGTCAAGTACAAGGTTGTCCTGGAAGAAAACGTGCTTCTTTCTGCTCTGACAATGTTCCCCAACTATATTTAAAGATATAAAGATTTCCATTACATGAGAGTAGATGTTGAACTTCATGCTGACTTGAACTCGGCTCTGGCCAAGATAAGCACCAAACTAATGTGATCCATCTGCATCTCGATCCATTTGCGTTGTTTTCCATTTGATGATGTAGATATCTTTCTGTCTGGTGTTGATTGCTGAAGTGTAATGCTGGATCCAGGAATCGGCTCATTTTGTCTCCCCAGCGCATCAGCACACACAACGGCTGCAATGCTGGCTCCGGGGATCAACCCAGTGAGGTCTCCCCAGTGCATCAGCATGACAACCGTCTGGATTGAGCTAAGTAGGGTACATCTCTGGGGTCTTCGTGATTCTGGTGTCACACCATCACCCCCCTCCATCCCCCACTCAGCTCAGCCCAGCTTACTTACCTGTACATCAGTGTTGCTTTCTTTCTATTGTGCTTGAGATCCCCATCCAGAATCTTTATTCCACACTTTCCCATCTCATCCATTCTCCCTGCTTGGCCTGGGAAATGGCCTTTACACACCTGATCCTCTCCTCCTGCTTTTGCACCTCATTGACTACCAGCTTCCTCCTTTGAGCTGGGGTTGCCTTATACCAAGTAGGAGGAGCTGAACTGAGACCAAAACCTACTTTTCCATGCTCAACTTGCCCCATAATATCTCTGATTCGAAAGGCAGCCTTAGCATCTTCCACAGCTTTCTTTGCCATCCATTTTCTTCCAGTTTTCAACACAGATGCTGCCTCCCTTATGCATTTGTCACGTGAATCTACTATAGTCATTCCTCAGACTTTCACGCACTTAATCTCCTCGGTTAGAGCAGAGATTGGTAGCTGCAGTATTCCTTTACCATAAAGTCCCACTCTGCTGAGGCAGCGTGGAACTCCCAACCATTTTCTGACGTATGAACTGATTAAAGCTTCCAGCTTCTCAACTGTTGTCAAGGAAACCTCATACACAGTCAGTGGACACAGCAGTCTTGGCAGTAGACCAAACTGAAAGCACCAGTTTCAGTTTGCCTGGTAAAGCGCTGCTGATTATGCTCTTCAACCCTTCCACTGCTTGTTGTCTAACTTCACCCACATGAACTGAGTCGTTTAGATCCCCGTCGTACAATTTCACTGGCTTCTCGGAAACTGTTGGTATTGCCTCACCATTAATCTAGAACGTTTTATCTACTACTTTACCTTTAATTATAGAGATGGTCATTGATTTAGTGGGCTTGAATTGCATTCGTGCCCATTCAATGTTATTGGTTAATTTGCCCAATAATCGATTAGTGCAGGCTACTGTTGTAGTCATTGTTGTCATGTCATCCATGTATGCTCGAATTGGTGGTAGTCGTATTCCAGAAGCCAAGCGCTCTCCTCCCACTACCCATTTTGATGCCCTAATAATTACTTCCATTGCCATGATAAAAGCCAGTGGAGAAATTGTACATCCTGCCATTATTCCAACTTTTAGGCATTGCTATGTAGTGCTGAATTCTGAAGTTGAAAAACTAAATTGTAAATCTCCAAAGTAGGCTTTCACTAGATTTGTTATTGTCATCAGTACACTGAAAAAATCAAATGCTGCCCAAAGAAGTTAATATGGCCCTGAACCATATGCATTATCCAAATCCCGGAATGTCACATGGCGCTCCTTCCTCTCCTTTTTTGCTGATTGAATTTTTTGCCAGATTACGCTGATGTGTTCTAAGCATGCTGGGAAACCTGGAATGCTTGCTTTTTGTACAGAAGTGTCAATGAAGCAGTTCTTTAATAGGTAGGTTGACAATCTCTGTGCGATCATGCTGAAGAAAATCTTGCCTTCTATGTTTAATAGGGAAATAGGATGAAACTGATCGATGCTTGTAGAATCTTTTTCTTTTGGGATAAAGACTCCACCTGCTCTGCGCCATGATCTTGGTACAACCTGTTTTTCCCATGCCACTTTCATAGATTTCCACATGATTCGTAGAACTCCAGAGGCACTCTTGTACACTCTGTATGGAACTCCATTAGGCCCTGGAGATATATATATATATATATATATATATGAGCCGGTAGGTCCACACAGAAAACAGGCAATGGTTTCCAAAATAAAGCAGGTTTTTATTGAGGTTCACAAGGCACTTAACAAGGCTCGCTCTTATACACTAAAATGCCAGTGGTGTTGGCGAGATGTATCCAAAAAGAAAATAAACAGTTCAAGCAAGATTCAAAAAACAAAACAACCAAAAGATTGCCGATGTAAACCAACTGGACCGATAACCACATCCAGTTGGTGAATAAGTAATTCCACCTGGGGTTTGGGGTTTTTGTAGCTGGCTTGGCTTCTTTAGGAAACTCTTCTTCTACCATTGTTCGGCAGTCCAGTCCTTTGTTACTCCCAGCATCAGACAAGCCATTCCTCATAGCCCCTGTAGAGAACGGGGAATCACAGACGCAAATAACCACAGCGTTATCCAACACAGATTCCAGTTATTCAAGTTATCCAGTTAATAGGTTCTTCTATAGATAAACCCAGGACGTTCTCAGGTCGGAAAACAAACCAAACAACCCCCCAGGCTGCTGGTACATGCTCTCGTTTACCAGCCATGCATTAGGCTGTTACAAGCTACAGGTGTGGGCCAATTAAAGATAATGATACTCTAACAATGGTGAAACCATAATCGCCTACCTAACCACACCTGCAGCCTGTGAGTCCGTTAACTGTCAGGCACGTATTCTGCTCACAGGTCTATCTGATCTTTACTGGCAACACCTGTGGGCTCGTATCAAGTCTGCCATGAACGCCTTCTGGTAGTGAACTTGTGAGCTGGCTCACTAATTTTATATATATATATATATATATATATATATATATATATATATATATATATATATATATATATATATATATTGTAAACGATCCTCACACTCACGGAGTTCGTTGCCACTTTAAGACCAGACGCATGACACAGAAATGGATTTGCTTTAGCGCTAACGCGCACTTTTAATAAACACCAATCAAATAAATTAAACAAAACAAACAAAACAGAAACAAACACCTAGCTCTCTCTTGGAGCTCTAACTAACATTAACGGGAACCTAACTAAACATTCAGGATGGCTAAGCCGTTTACCTGACACCAACACCAAATACAAACTCACACAGGCTTCACTCCGTACTTCACCTTCGATACGACTGGACACACACACACTCAGTTGGGCTCTTCACTCAGCAGCCTGGAACAGGCTGGCTGCCTCTCTTAAATACCCTGCACCTGGCTCTAATTTACAACTACCATCAGGTGCAGGGGATTACTAAACAATTAAACAATTACCCAATTAAACCCCATAATACCCAAATGTGCATTCAAACAAGGTTTTTAGCAGGGAAAAATTTTAACCCCCTCCCTGGTACCTTACTATATATATATATATATATATATATATATATATATATATATATATATATATATATATATATTCACACACACACACACACACACAGTATACAAAATATATACAAAAGTTTACATATCCCAATGGAAATTTATCATTTCTAGACATTTCCTGAAAACAAAGAATTTTAGGAAAAATCTTTTGTAGCAAAAGTTTTGCTTTTGTGAATGAAGAAAAAAATTACAAGAAATAGATTACAATTATTTATTGCAGCAAAACTCCAAAAATGCTCATTCAAAAGTATCCATAACCTTTGATGCTATGATAGTGTACAAGATGCTAGAAATTTCAATATGATAATGCAGAACCTATTTCTAGAAAAGTGTAGAAAATGCTGGATTTTAGATGCTGGATTTTAGGTGAACATTCTTAGAGAGTATAAAAGGGTTAGGCATAGGATGATCGCTGTCATTACCAATAAATCAATATGGTCAAAATTAAAGAGCTATCTGAAGACCTTAGGCAAAAAAAATATTTGTTGTCATAAAGCTGGAGGTTACAAGAAGATTTCCAAGCATTTGAGTATCCCAATTTCAACTATTTTTTTCTATTAATCAAGAAGTACAAGACTCATGGTATTGTCACAACGATACCTCTGTCTGGAATAAAAAAGGTTCTTTCATCATGAACAAGTAGAAGAATTGTGAGGAAGCTTAATAACAATCTGATATTGCTTACCAAAGATATTCAAAGTAAATTGGTTGCAAGTGGAATTGGGGTTTCCATTTTAACCATCGGTCAAGTATTGCATGGTGAAGGTCTCAATAGTTGCAGGCAAAGGAAAAAGCCACTCTTACGAAAACATAATCATTTTAAGTTTACAAAACGGCATTTGAATGATGGATATGAGTTCTGGTCAAAGGTTTTGTGGAGTGATGAAACAAAAATCAAGATATTGCCCAATCATCTGAAACTCTTCGCTACAAAACTTGGTTTGAAGCGCAACTGGACGTTCCCACGTGACAACAAGCCAAAGCATACATCAAAATATACTTCAGAATGGTTAAAAAAGAATAAAATTAAGGTTCTGGAATGGCCTTGTCAAAGTCCTGATCTAAATCTGATTGAGAATCTTTGGTATGAGTTGAAGAAGGCTGTGCACAAGAGAAGTCCTTAGAATTTGAATGAACTGAAACAATTTTCATTGAAGAATGGTCAAAAATCATTAAAGAATCATACCAAAATCTCAGTGGCAAATATCCTATTTGAAATAAATAATTGTAGACATCTGTTTCTTGTAACTTATTTGACCTCATCCAGAAAAGCAAAACATTTCCTACAAAAGATTTTTCCTATAATTCTTTGTTTTCAAGAAATGTCTAGAAATTATACATTTCCATTGGGGTATGTAAACTTTTAACTACAACTGTGTGTGTGTGTGTGTATATATACTATATATATATATATATATATATATATATATATATATATATATATATATATAGTGACAGGATGGTCGAGGTGGTGTAAATGATTACAATGTCCACAACTAATTGCTGTACATCAACTGCTGGCAATATTTATTTTGAAGGCAACAGAAAGAAAACAACTCAAATCTTTACTACCAACCAGTGGTAGACTTTAAACTGTCTGTGTGCAAATTTATTACCTCCAGTCTGACACCATTACCTCCACCAGAGTACCCCTACCTACAATGGTAGTTGTGTAAGACTCTGGTGTACCATACCCTTTATTATTCAGTTCACACAGACCACTATTTACACCATATACATTCCGCAGTGTAGATCTGGCATGCACTTGGTTGGTTTGCTCTTGAGTGGGGTTTTGCAGTCTCTTTGCAACTACTCCATTGCTTTGTTTAAACAGTAGGCTTTAGTAAGTAATTCTTTGCTTCACTTACTGTCTTCCAATGAAGCCATCATTCAATTCTGATTCACTTGGTCCGGTTACTCCGGCGCTGAGCACATGGCCAGTCAGCTTCTCCAACAGACTTTGGTTTAACTAGACTTAGAGACTAGACTCCACTCTCAAAGGTCCAGGCTTTTCTTTATGTTAAAAAAGACCAAACAAGAATTTCCTTTTGTTAAAACGTTTGACAATAAACACCCCTCTCACTCTTCATTAACTCCAACCACTTCTCCCCTTGTGCAAACTCCTCTTGCCCCTTTTAAAGACGGCCACCCTTCAGATCCGGGTCACAGGTCAATTACAGAGTTCTTTTTTTTTCCTAGATAAGTCTATCATTTCCCTATCTGAAACAGCGCCACCCCTAAAAGTGGTCACTCCATTTTCATTATAACCAACCATATTTTTATAAGTTGCTTCTATTTCAGGCTAAAACATGTATAATCTAAGTATTATAATCTTTTATGCTACAATATAAGACACCCCCACTGTTCTATATTCGTAATATTAGCGATCATACACCTATTTATCACATAGGTGATATACAGTGGCTCTCAAAAGTATTCACTCCCCTTGGACTTTACCATATTTTATTGTGTTACAACATAGAATCAAAACAGATTTAATTGGGAGTTTTTGTCACTGATCAACACAAAAAAGCCCATAATGTCAAAGTGAAAAATAAAATCTACAAATTGTTCTAAATTAATTACAAATATAAAATAGAAAATAATTGATTGCACAAGTTTGCTATGACACACATAAATGAACTCTGGTGCAACCAATTGTCTTTAAAAGTCACATAATTAGTAAATCCGCCTTTGTGCAATTAAAGTGTTTCACATGATTTCAGGTTAAATACACCTGTCTCTGGGAGGTCCAACAGTTGGTTAGAACATTTCCTAATAGAAACTATATCCTGAAGATGAAGGAACATTCAAAGCAAATCCAGAATAAGGTTCTTCAAAAGCACCAATCAGGGGTAGGATATAAGAACATTTCCAAGGCACTGAATATCCCCCGGAGCACAGTAAAGTCCGTTATTAAGAAATGGAGAGAATATGGCACAACGGTGAATCTGTTTAGAATAGGCCATCCTCAAAAACTGAGTATCCGGGCAAGAAGGGCACTAGTCAGGGAGACCACCAAGAGGCTTGAGCTTGGAGACACTGTGCATACGACAACAATAGCCCAGGTGCTTCAAAAAACCGGCCTTTATGGGAGAGTGGCAAAAAGAAAGCCATTGTTGAAAAAAACTCACATCAAATCTCAGCTAGAGTTTACCAGAAGCTGTGTGGGAGACTCTGAGACCAAGTGGAAGAAGATTCTGTGGTCTGATGAGACCAAAATAAAGCTTTTTGGCCTCAACGCTAAGCTCTTTGTTTGGCGCAAGCCTAACACTGCACATCATCCTGAGAACACCATCCCTACCGTGAAGCACGGTGGTGGCAGCATCATGCTATGGGGATGCTTCTCTGCGTCAGGGCCTGGAAAGCTTGTGAAGATAGAGGGCAAAATGGATGCAGCAAAGTACAGAGAAATCCTGCAGGAAAACCAGCTGAAGTCTGCAAGAGACCTGGGATTTGGGAGAAGATTCATCTTCCAGCAGGACAATGACCCCAAACATACAACCAAAGCCACACTGGAGTAGCTTAAAAACAAAAAAGGTCAATGTCCTGGAATGACCCAGTCAAAGCCCGGACCTCAATCCAATTGAGAATATGTGGAAAGAGTTGAAAATTGCTGTTCACCAAAGGTCCCCATCCAACTCAATGGAGCTTGAGTAATTTTGCAAAGAATTGCAATTTCAGTGTCCAGAAGTGCAAAGCTAGTAGAGACTTATCCAAATAGACTCATGGCTGTAATTGCTACCAAAGGTGCCTCTACCAAATATTGACTCAAGGGGGTGAGTACTTATGCAATCAATTATTTGCTGTTTTGTATTTGGAATTAATTTAGAACAATTAATTTCACTTTGACATTATGGACTTTTTTTGTGTTGATCAGTGGCAAAAACTCCTAATTAAATCCATTTTGATTCCATATTGTAGCACAATAAAATGTGTGAATACTTTTGAGAGCCACTATATATATATAGGCGCGCACACACACACACACACCCCGTATATGGGCATTATAAATACTCTATCCTGATTGGTTGAACCAGGTCACACATGGGTGTTGATATTACAGCATATCATCATGGGTAGGCACGCGGCACTTTTCAAAAAAGGACACACTCACTGGTAGATATCTATTTTCTAGGGGAAAAAAAGGTAGACATAGAATTTATCTCAATAAACATGACTGACAAGATTTATGTAGATGTTGTCCTTTTGGGAAACCGAAGTGTATATGATATATTGAATGAGTCTGAATCAGACACCAATGAGTAATTCATATAATGAGGATTAGTATACCAGTAGTTCATACGAGTTCAAGAAATTTCTCAGGGTGTTAATCCACAGTATTATACAGCTATGCTAATTTAAGACATTTTGGGGTACGTGACTTTTATTTATTATGAATGTATAAACCCTTCTCAATATTACTCTCTGAAAACGATAGCAGATTTACACATTACAACAAACTAAAAATAGTTTGAACTCTTCATAAATCGAGGTTGTTACATGGGCAAATGATGTATCAGGAATATATTTTTTTAAAAAAGAGCATTTATTAAACATTCACTAAATCTAATAAATTCAGAAAATCTAAAACAAGCAATGCAGAACATCAATGTAAACAATGAAACAGGCAATGCATGCATTAAAACAATGGCACAGGCAATATTACATTAAACAGCATCACGACAAACAAGACATTAGACAACAATTTATCAATGAAATAACAATAACATTCAAGTAAGAGGTCAAAGCAACTTTTATAGAGTTCACTGTAAGAGATTCTCTTATAATAGCTTAGCTTAAAAACTATAAGTTACATGCAGTTATGATGGAAACTCCTTCATAGCACATTATACGCATAACAAGAAAAAAACATTTAGAGTTTGGGTTAATTAAATGCAATGCTCCATTAGTGAAATATCTGATTCCGTATTCCTTAAGATATTCTCTAGTACTCCAGGCGACAAAGTATTACTTACATAAGACATTCTCTAAAATGACTTCACAATGAATATCACAAGTTACCAAAATATAAACTGCTGGGCCTCATCTTTAAAATGAATTCATCATTTAGGAGATATAGAAACCCCTTGTACCTCATTTACCTTTAAGCTATTTTGTAATATATTAGACTGTCTCTAGCATAAAGCGAGAATAATTTATAAGTGGAAAAAAAGGTTTATTTTCTGAAATGTAGCCACATTGTGATTACCCCTACAGAGTTTACTGAATGCACAGGAAGCAATTACATATTTCTAGTTTTATGATTTATGTTCTATTTAATAAATTTGGTGCCAAAATTCTGCCAAGGGATTTACATTGCTTGAGGTAGCGGCTCCAGTCTACAAATTAATCTAGTACTCCAAGTAGATAAACATTTGCCATTTTGGAAGATTAATAATAGATAATGGTTTCATGTGCTTATGGCATTTTGGAGGATTAATAAAGATCATGGTTATAATGCACTTGTGCCATTTTGGAAGATTAATAAAAATAATGGTTATAATGTACTTGTGGCAGAGTGGAAGCCCTGCCAGTGTAAATTGGACTGTTTGGCAGGGATCTGGTTAAATTTATCCCTGCCAACAATCACAGGTGTGACCCTTGTGCCCTGTTTATTTGTGTCGTGTGTTTAATAAATGTGCGCTTTGCACTTTAAATTGCAGCTTCCGTTTCTGAGCCATTCATTCCTCCCTTAACATCTTTGGCCATAGAGCTACCCTGCCACATTTGGTGTCAGAAGTGGATTATCGCCCCCTGGAAAAACTATATTATATATATATATATATATATATATATATATATATATATATATATATATATATACACCGAGTGTACAAAACATTAGGAACACCTTCCTAATATTGAGTTGCACCCCCTTTTGCCCTTTGAACAGCCTCAATTCATCAGGGCATGGACTCTACAAGGTGTTGAAAGCGTTCCACAGGGATGCTGGCCCATGTTGACTCCAATGCTTCCCACAGTTGTGTCAAGTTGGCTGGTAGTGGATCTCTAATCCGAATAGCTTGTTCCATCTCATCCCACAGATGCTCAATTCGATTGAGATCCAGTGTCTGGGCAGGTCACTGGAGTAAGCTGAAGTCATTGTCATGTTCATGGAACCATTCCTGGACAATCCTAGCCTTGTGGCATGGGGCATTATCCTGCTGAAAAAATCCATTAACAAATGGATACACTGCTGCCATGAAGGGATGCAACTGATTTGCAATGATGTTCAGAGATCCTGCGGCATTCAAACGTTGCTCCACTTTTATCAAGGGGCCCAATGTGTAACGATATGAAAACACACCCCACACCATCACACCACCACCACCAGCCTGCAATGTTGACATGTGGCATGATGGATGCATGTACTCATGGTTTTCTCCATACCCTAGTCCTCCCATCAACGTGAAACAGCAGGAACCGGGATTCATCAGACCAGGCAATGTTTTTCCAATCCTCCAGTGTACAGTGTTTTCATTCCTTAGCCTTCAACAACCACAGTTTCTTGTGTTTTGCTGAAAGAAGTGGAACTCTGTTAGGTAATCGGCTGCCATACCAAATTCATGTCAAGGTACAACGAGTTATGCATTCTTTTATAGATCTTTCAGCACCAATGTTGTACTAGACTGTCAGGTGACTAACTGTAGCCCGTCTGTTGCTCTGCACAATTCGTGTCAGCCTCCTTTGGCCTCTTTGATCAATGAGCCATTTTCGACCACTGGCCTGCCGTTGGCTGGATGTCCTTTGGGTGGTGGACCATCCTTGATACACACAGGAAACTGTTGAGCGTGAAAAACCCAGCAGTGTTAAATCTTCAGACGGGGCAAATACTTTTTCACGGCACTGTATATATACAGTGCCTTGCAAAAGTATTCAGACCCCTGACCAATTTTCTCATATTACCGAATTACAAATGGTACATTGAAATTTCGTTCTGTTTGATATTTTATTTTTAAACACAAACACAGAATCAATTACTGTAAGGTAACACTGGTTTTATGTTGTGAAATATTTTTAAGAAAAATAAAAAACTGAAATATCTTGCTTGCGTAAGTATTTAACCCCTGTGCTGTGGAAGCTCCCAGCTTGCACCAATGAAAGAAATTGCCCTAACGAGGACACAATTACCTTACCATTGGCCTCCACCTGTGAACCATTAAAGTTGCTGTCACATTTTCTGGAAAAAAACCACACTGTTGAAGGATCATTGGAAAGGCTGTGAATCTGAAGGAAAATGAAGACCAAAGAGCATTCTACAGAAGTTAGAGATAAAGTAATACAAATGAATAGATTAGGGAAAGGGTACAAAATAATATCCAAGTGTTTGGATATCCCAGTGAGCACAGTTGGATCAATAATCAGGAAGTGGAAGCTGCATCACACCACCCAGTCACTGCCAAGAAAAGGCTGTCCGTCAAAACTCAGTGCTCAAACAAGAAGGAGACTTGTGAGAGAAGCCACAGAGAGGCCAACAATCACTTTGAAGGAGCTACAGAGTTCAATGGCTGGGAGTGGAATAATGGTGCACCAGTCAACCATATCAAGAGCTCTGCATAACACTGGCCTATATGGGAGGGTGGCAAGAAATAAGCCGTTACTCAAAAAGTACCATCTGAAAGCACGTCTGGTGTTTGCCAGAAAGCATGAGAGTGACCCAGCTGCGATGTGGGAAAAGGTTTTGTGGTCACATGAGACCAAGATAGAGCTTTTTGGCCAAAACTCAAAGCGCTATGTGTGGTGCAAACCTAACACTGCCCATGCCTCAAGACACACCATCCCTACAGTGAAGTATGGTGGTGGCAGCATCATGCTGTGGGGATGCTTCTCATCAGCAGGGACTGGGCATCTTGTTACAATTGAAGGAAGAATAGATGGAGCAAAATACAGGAAAATACTGCAAGAGAATCTGCTTCAGTCTGCTAAAAAACTGAAGCTTGGGAGAAAATTAACCTTTCAGCAGGACAATGATCCCAAGCACAAGGCCAAAGCAACATTGGAGTGGCTCAAGAACAAAAAGGTGAATGTCCTACAGTGGCCCAGTCAAAGTCCTGATCTCAATCCCATTGAGAATCTGTGGCACTATTTGAAAATTGCAGTCCACAAGCGTCGTCCAACCAACCTAAACAACCAGGAACAAATCTGCCAAGAAGAATGGGCCAAAATCACTCCGACATTGTGTGCAAAGCTGGTACATACTTACCCCAAAATAAGCTGTTATTGCAGCGAAAGGTGGCTCTACCAAATATTAATGTGTGGGGGTTGAATACTTATGCAAGCAAGATATTTCAGTTTTTTATTTTTCTTAAAAATATTTCCCAACATAAAACCAATGTCACCTTGCAATAATTGATTTTGAGTTTAAGTGTTTTAAAATAAAATAACGAACAGAACGAAATTTCAGTGTACCATTTGTAATTCAGTAATATGAGTGAATTTGTCAGGGGTCCGAATACTTTTGCAAGCCACTATATATATATATATATATATAAACTAAAGAAGGAGTGGGAGCAGGAGCAGAGGTGGCAGGAAGCTCAAGGTGCTTCACTTTGTTGGGCTTGTCTAGAGTTTGGGCACCAGAAAGAGGAGTGTCCATATGAAGACCCCCGCTTTATGATACACATATATTATAGTATAAACAAAAAATACTGCATTGTTCTTTATACTGCAGTTTCTTATTGGTGTGTCCTATCTCCTGATAAAAATGCAATGTTTGTGATTAAACTATTTATTTACTTCAGATGTCTTGGTATAACTACTGCTTGAGATGTGGTCATCTCTGAAACTTTGAGAATCCCTGGAATATGTGGATTCGTGACATAAGCAACTTATAATAAAACAATTTGATTTGCTTTCAATCATTTCTCACTTTGGGGGACAAAACTCTGCTGTGACATACCTGTGTACCCCCCAGTGACAAAAATGAATAACGGTTACATTTGCGCCCCCATGTTTCCCTTAACAACCATAAGCAATTTCACCTTCCTATGTTCTACCATTTGTGAAATATGGTGCGTTGATGTGGTAAACTTACTTTCTAATCACCATGTATAAATGAACATAATTGAGATATTTTATTTAATCAAAGAAACTACAAAATGATATTGCAAAAATCTACCAGAAGCCATAATAGTAATACAGTATTTCATGTTAGATTTCGAAATGTCAATTTTTTTTATTGTCTATTTTTCATTAAATATATGGAAAACTATAATGCAGTATGTAATGTGTTAACATAACATTATTCAACAGGTTATAATCTACTTGAGGCAAAACTTTTGGCCATAGCTGTAACCTCCCCCATAATTATCTAGAGGAGCACCGGACAGAGCCTGTATGATGTATGTTATTGAAGTTAAATTAACCGCTCCATCCAGGGAGATCCAGAAGATACCCTATTACTGGACTATCATTCTGTCTGTTTATTATTATTATTACACTGAACAAAAATATAAACGCAACATGTAAAGTTTTGGTCCCATGTTTCATGAGCTGAAATAAAAGATCCTACAAATTTTCCATAAGCACAAAAAGCTTATTTATCTCAAATTTTGTGCACAAATTTGTTTACATCCCTGTTAGTGAGCATTTCTCCTTTGCCAAGATAATCCATCCACCTGACAGGTGTGGCATATCAAGAAGCTGATTAAACAGCATGATCATTACACAGGTGCACCTTGTGCTGGGGACAATAAAAGGCCACTCTAAAATGTGCAGTTTTGTCACACAACACAATGCCACAGAGGTCTCAAGTTTTGAGGGAGCGTGCATTGGCATGCTGACTGCAAGAATGTCCACCAGAGCTGTAGCCAGAGAATTGAATGTTCATTTCTCTACCATAAGCCACCTCCAACGTCGTTTTTGAAAATTTGGCAGTACATCCAACTGGCTTCACAACCGCAGACCACGTGTAACCACACAAGCCCAAGACCTCCATATCCGGCTTCTTCACCTGTGGGATCATCTACCAGCCACCCGGACAGAAACTATGGGTTTGCACAACCGAAGAATTTCTGCACAAACTGTCAGAAACCGTCTCAGGGAAGCTCATCTGCGTGCTCATCGTCCTCACCAGGGTCTTGACCTGACTGCAGTTCTGCGTTGTAACCGACTTCAGTGGGCAAATGCTCACCTTCGATGGCCACTGGCACCCTGGAGAAGTGTACTCTTCACGGATGAATCCCAGTTTCAACTGTATCGGACAGATGGCAGACAACGTGTATGGCATCGTGCAGGCAAGTGGTTTGCTGATGTCAACGTTGTGAACAGAGTGCTCCATGGTGGCGGTGGAGTTATGGTATGGGCAGACATAACTTACGGACAACAAACACAATTCCATTTATCGATGGCAGTTTGAATGCACAGAGATAGCGTGACGAGATTCTGAGGCACATTGTCATGGCATTCATCCGCTGCCATCACCTCAGCATGATAATGCACGGCCCCATGTTGCAAGGATCTGTACACAATTCCTGGAAGCTGAAAATGTCCAAGTTCTTCCATGGCATGCAAACTCACCAGACATGTCACCCATTGAGCACGTTTGGGATGCTCTGGATCGATGTATAGAACAGCGTGTTCCAGTTCCTGCCAATATCCAGCAACTTCGCACAGCCATTGAAGAGGAGTGGGACAACATTCCACAGGCCACAATCAACAGTCTGATCAAGTCTATGCGAAGGAGATGTGTCGCGCTGCATGAGGCAAATGGTGGTCACACCAGATACTGACTGGTTTTTGATCCACGCCCCTACCTTTTTTTTTTTTTTTTTAAGGTATCTGTGACCAACAGATGCATATCTGTATTCCCAGTCCTGTGAAATCCATAGATTAGGGCCTAATGAATTTATTTCAATTGACTGATTTCCTTATATGAACTGTAACTCAATAAAATCTTTGAAATTGTTGCATGTTGCGTTTATATTTTTGTTCAGTGTATTATTATTATTATTATTATTATTATTATTATTATTATTATTATTATTTAATAATAATATAATTAATTTGGTCAGTGTAACTGATATGACCCCTATAAACACTATTCTTAATTTAAGATGATTACAGGCCACTCTCAACGACAGTACTATGATATTATCCCCTATTGTGATGAAAGTACTAGATATAGGATCCCTATTATGACGCAGTACTATCCTGTAATCCCCTCTGTGTGACAGTTATGGACAGTATCCATCCTAAAGCCTTAGTTTGATGACAGTACTATCCTGTAACCCTATTGTCTGATGACAGATTCACACTACTAATTTCCTGATTACAAGTTCGATCTGACGTAAATTTTAATATATATATATATATATATATATATATATATATATATATATATATATATATATATATATATATATATATATATATTAAATGAGCAAGTGCTTTGAAAGTTCAAGTAGACAATTTTCAAATAGAAAGGCCAGTGTCAATGTTATCACCACATTCTCTGTTCTATCTAGCCTTTTTAATCCTCTGAAATCGATCTGGAAACGGAACCCATAAACTCAGAAATATGATGACAAACGTGAAACTGCAGATTATTAACCACTGCACACGAAAAACTGCAATATACCCCCTACAGATATTGCTCATGTATCAGGACATAAGAACTTGCAGAGCATAAATAACACCGTGTAACAATTATTATTTTTTTTTTTTTAGTTCCTGGGTAGTAAGTGTTATTTCCTAATTGCTTATGCCTCAAAAGTATAGAAAATGGCTATTATTCCCCACAAACTTTGCTTTTGTGACCAGGACAGTGATATTTTGAAATTGACCTATTTTTCAGAACATTCCAGATAGATTAATTGCTGAGTAAACTTGGAGTAACTTCTAGAACTTTCTAGAACTTTCCAGTAATATAAATAGTAGTATAAATACAGGGGCCTTAAGCCCACCAGTTCAGTTTAGTTCCAGCTGCCTAAGTGGATACATATCTGCATTTTTCTGAGATGGCATCAAGAGGCTGCAAGCATCCGGCAGACGCATTTTGCTATATCCCCGGCCAATTTATCAAGACAAGAGCGAAAAAGTACTCAGTGGAAGCATCTGCTAAGATGTGTGAGGCCTACAAGGCATATTTCGGCATGCCTGTCGGGGATCAAGACAAACCCTGGGCACCTCATTTCACCTGCGAGCACTGCAAAAAAACTCTGGAAGGTAAGATGGACAATTGTTGCTCGGAATTTTATGTTATAAAATTTGTTAAAATTTTTAAAATTGTAAAAGTTTTTAATTTTAAAATGTTTTACAATTTTCAATGTTATTGAAAAAATATATCATATATGAAAAATGTTGCGAGAATCTCTTACACATTAGTCATGGGTGAAATAAATGTATTTTTGTAGGATGGTACAGAGGGGAAAAGAGAGCCATGAAGTTCGCTATCCCAAGAATTTAGCGGGAACTCACTGACCACTCAAGCAACTGCTACTTCTGCATGGTGGACCCTTCCAAACGTCGGACTGGCAAGAATGCACCTGCTATCACGTATCCGGACCTTCCTTCATCCATCGCCCCGGTGCCACACTGCCATGAGCTCCCCGTACCCACTCCTCCGGAGAGAGAGCAGCCGTCTTTAGAAGAGAGCAGCAAGTCAGAGAGCGAGGAAGACGTTGTAGATCCAGATGACAATTTCAGAGGTGGAGCTGAGGAGAGAAACCCATACTACCCCAACCAAAAAGACCTCAACGACTTGATTAGAGATCTTGGTCTCACCAAGTCCAATGCCGAGCTTTTGACGTCTAGGCTCAAGCAATGGAACTTGTTGGATGAAATTGTGCAAGTATCAGATCAGAGGAAGCGTCACCAACCTTTTTCCAGCTTCTTCACCCGTCAAGATGGGCTCTGCTTCTGCCACAATGTGACCAGTCTGTTCGAGGCAATCGGAATCGCCTGTAACCAGAATGAGTGGCGCCTCTTCATTGACAGCTCATCCAGGAGCCTCAAAGCCGTGCTGCTCCATAATGGTAACAAGTACCCGTCTCTTCCCCTGGCTCACTCGGTGCACCTCAAAGTGGATTACAACAGCATCAAGACCTTGCTGGACGCCTTGAAGTATGATGAGTACGGCTGGGAGGTCATAGGAGACTTCAAAATGGTGGCATTCCTGATGGGTCTCCAAGGCGGTTTTACCAAGTTTCCCTGCTATCTTTGCCTTTGGGACAGCAGGGACACCAAGGCGCACTACCACAGGTGGGACTGGCCACAGCGGACCGAGTTCTCTGTGGGGAGGAACAACGTCAAGTGGGAGCCACTGGTGGACCCCCGGAAGGTGCTGATGCCACCACTGCACATCAAATTGGGCCTTATGAAACAATTTGTCAGAGCTCTAGATCAGGAGTCGGCAGCCTTCAAGTACCTTTAAGACTTCTTCCCTAAGTTGTCTGAGGCAAAGGTCAAAGCCAGTGTCTTCGTTGGACCACAGATAAAGAAGATCCTGTAGTGCAATGAATTCCCCAAGAAGCTCACTAGTAAGGAGAATTATTTTTTTTTAGTAAAGAAAAGATTTGTTTAACTTTAAATGTGTTTCTTTTCTCTTTTTGTGCTTGTATTATACAAAATAAAATAGAAGCTATTGTACATAAATCAGACAGTAAAAAGCCACCTCCTTGGCTGTACTTTATTCTCTATATTTTTGTTACAATGATTACTTAAACTACATGAGGAGCTGTGATGCGGTAGCATCACATTCCAGATGGGAATGGCAGGGACAGAGAGACAGACACAGAAAGCTGCAAGGTTAAATGCGTTAATGCACAGTTTTAATTAACAATAAAAATGGACAAAACATTTACAAAAACACACTTGTCAAAATAAAAGGCACAAGGGACAAAATAAAAAGGTTTTTCAAAAACTGAAAATAAACAAACAGCATGAAATGTGAAGCACAGACCTCCTCCTCTATCCCCAACATCAATTATAATCCCACTCTCTAACACCCATTATTTTATATACCTATGGTGAAATTTAACCCCTTCCTCTCCAACCTAATATTCTCCACACAACACACACCCATGCACCGGCAGGGCTTTCACCCTGCCACAGAGGCAAAGAGACAGTTGTAATACCCAGAGCCAGGCTCCTTTTGGTTGGACAGCTGATCTCAGATAGGACAAATATGCAGACAAGGATAATTCAATTAACTATATCTTTATAATACCATTTAAAATAAACAGAAAAAGGGGGTGGGAGGAGCCAATGTCAATAACAGATACTAAGTGATACTTCACCAAACGCATCAATACAATATAGAATAAAATAAAAAGTAAACAGCTCAATCAGCCCAATTATACACTTTCCCAACAAAATCACAACCGTGTAAAACAAAGTGAAAAAACATAAAAGATTAATGAACTACTTCATAATTTACAAATCGACTATATATGATAATGACAGCACCATAAAGAATAACTATGAGATAGATCCTGTAAACAAAGCTCACAATCCACTAACCCCCAGAAAGAACATTTTGACTAAACATACAATGACTAAAATACAATTCACCGGTTTCAATTCACTAAAATAGATACATCATACAAATCAATTAACCCATAAATAGGTAGTGTCCCAACGTGAATGAAAAACAGAGAGTTAATATGTTACAAAAGGCAGTGTAACAGTATACTTTCTGTCCCCTGCGGAGGGCTGTGCCCATTGATCGCTCATTTTCGGTCAATGTAAGTTACCTCCATCTTTCACAATAAGCCACTGACCAAAAGATACGCCTGGACTGCTGGGGCTTATATTACGGTGGTCATGGGTAAGCCTTGGACATTATCGTGCACATCAAATTATCACTCACAATGCATGTAGTATGCACACTATGGTATGTATGTTAGATAAATAAATGCATTCTCTGTTAGTAAATGGAACAATAAGTTACAGCTACATTTAGTGCCCTTTCATAAATGAGGCCCATTAATTAGAAAATGGATCAAAGATTTCCTTTAACCTGATTGGTCAATATGAGGTCCCCAATCACTGATAAAGGACCCTGAGTGTTATCATTCAAACTATGTTTCAACAGTGTTCCAAATCAATCAGCCAGAAAATACATAAATACATTCATTTGTGCAATTTACCTTTTTTCTGCTCGATGAAAGAAAATCTCCATTATAGTACAAACCCTCTGAATGTAGACTAAAGTCTGCTTCTTCACTGTCCTATATGTTCAATATATCTATTAATATTTAGTACAGAAAGTAACGGTTAAAAAGAAATACATTGAGAATAGTGTTTTCTGGCAGCTGCAATATGGTAACCGCAACAGTTTTCAGAAACTTTATTTCTAGAGTGGTTGAATGAAATTTTTGATTTCAACAAACAAAATCCAAAATAGATTATTATTTTTTTATTTTAATTAACTTAAACATAACTGTAATCAAAATGCATCCAACATTTGTTTTAATCATGTGAAAATAAGATTAAAAGCACCAAATTCAGCAACTTTGTCTGCCCGGCGTCCATCTTCAATTTTAGTTATGCCTTCTACTGACTTTGAGCCTTCATACTAAAAAAAATAAAATATGTACACAAAAATATGTTAAAATATATAAAATATGTTACAAAGTAGTAAGTAAATCAATAGTAACTACAAATAAATTAATGTAAATGTTTGTATTAGCTTTACTAGTTAACTAACTGCAATATAACTGATGTTACTATAGGTTAGAGGAAACAAAGATAACTTAACATTTACAGCATTCAGATATTTGTCACAACAATGTAATCATCACTTATGTACCAGTAGGTAACAGAGTAGTTAGTAACTTTTTCAGATGTTATAGTTGACAAATGAGTTCATCCCCGGGCATTTAATTACTGCATCTCAACCATTCAGAGACAAGCTTTCATCCCTGTAAAAGAAGCTGTTTTACATTATAAATCTGTTTTCAAATTGACATTAAGTTATGTTGTTAAACACAATATTATGAATAAATAGCCATTTGCAATTTTACTTTTAAATATTGCCTTTTATTGCTGCTTAGAAACGTGATGGTGATGTCACCACACAATATATGTGATGAACTCATGAAATCCAAGGTTGCAAACATCTTAAGTTAACGACTGTTCAAGAGTTCTGGGAATACTGAAAGAAGACACACTGCTAAATCCAGGATATTACTAATCCAGGAGATTATTATTTTTAAATATCTTCAACTGACACTCAAAACATGTGTCATTTGATCAATTTAGTTTATTTATTTATGTATTTTTTAAGTTTAACTATTGACTACAAAACACGTAAATACCTTTTCCACTGTATCACATCCTGTTGTACAGTGGAACTACCGATACAACCAGAACCTCGCTGGATTTCTGTATTTACATTGTAGTCTATAAAGGCAGTGATATGATCTGAACTCTTGATCTTGGCAATAGTATACTGACACATGTTGCAACTGATGCAAAAATGTTGGTATAAAAGTCTAAAAAAATGAGCAGTTGCACAGAAACATTATGTAAACTCAGCACTGCATGTCTAGCCCCTATTAACTATTAGGACTAAAATTTAAGTTTTGTTCAAATATAATTACATGATGTAGGATAGATGGAATGCTAGCCATGCCATTGTATGGAAATATGCCTTTCATCTTAATTACAGGCCGGACAGTGAGAATGCACTGCATTCTGTTGAGAGTACGAAATGCAGGAAACTTTCCCAGAGTACATTTTTTTCTGTAACACTGAATTTTATTTGTAACAAGACAAAAATAATTGGCTTACTGTACCAACCCGCTTTTAATGCCCATAGTAGCAATTGAAAATATTTCAGTTACACTGTTCTCCCACATTTAACTGAATGTACTGAAACATGTTTTTGGCTACTGGATATTAACTGTTTTTTTTTTTTTTTTTTTTTTTTTTTGTAAAATGATAAGTCATTCAATTTTGTTAATATGAAGATAATCATAAACCTATGTGTGAATGTCAACAATTTTAAAGAATTGAGAATAAAGATCCTCTATTTTTGAAATAGTTCAATAGTATTGTAAATCATAACCCCATTAGAATATATGTGTATAAACATATCAATTGTCAATTAGTTTTTGACAATTGTGGTATCTCGCACCCTTAATGTTATTGACAAAAGCAAAATTAAAAACACATTGAGTACTCTATAAAACCAATCTTAAAGATAGTCACTCACAAGGCACATATGGAAATGCAATGGACCTAATTTTACCTAAAGGAAAGTATTTCTGAACACTGTAGTGTTGTGAAGAAACAGAGTGCTATATGGTGTACTGGAATATCTTTTTAAACATAACCGTAATTGTTCATATTCCCTAGGTTTGATGGAATTGTAGAGTGTTTAAACCAGGTGGTTAAAGTACCTTAGAGTAAGTCTCCAACGCAAAGCATTCAGAATGTGAGGGTTCCCTTTCAATTGAATGACAACCATTACCTAACAGGAGGGCCCTCTCTGAACGTCAATCACTGAGCATATATAAAAAAAGCTGCCCTATCAGGGTCCTGCTGTGAAGGGAAAGTCCCTCCCACCTCCTGATTAAGGAGGACGTCCTCACAGTAGCACATCGCCATTTTCTCTGTAACTCCACTGAGACAGGTCACAGATTACTTTGTGCTTTCTTTGCCCGAATTTGGCTGATTTGTCGTTTTTTTACTGTCAAATTTTATTAATCCACGGTAGAATCACACTTTCGAGTGTTTTTGAGAGTGCCACTGCCTTATTCTCACGTCAGTTTACTGACTAGAGTTGGTTTCAACCCCTCTCGGGAGATTGGTAAGCGGCCATTACTCTCTTTTCACTGCATGAGGCCTTGTGTAGTGTTCATATACTGTGTGGGGAGCTGTTCTGGTGCTGTAAGGAGACCCCCACGGGCTCGCGGTGTCGTCCTCCACGCTGATTTAATCGGCCATAGCGACCCCAAAAAAAAAAAAAAAAACAGCTCGGGCCTAGCACCCCATTCAAGCCTCTTGGGCTCTTCTTGCGCGGGTGTGCTTTCCCTCGGCGACCACGCCGACTGAATTGGCTGCATAATCGACTGTGGTTTTCTTACCGAACTTGAGGCAGAGAAAAACAGCTCCTACCTGGTCCCGATTGACTTGACACCGGTGTAACCATCGTCAGCGCCACCTACAGCCCGGCACTGACCTTGGAACAGGTCGACTCGGAACAGACTGTTCAGCACCGACTATGCTCTCCTCAAAGCTGTTCCCGGCACCGATTAACTCTACACCGGTTGACTACCTTCGGACCCGTCTACAGCCTGGCACCGACCGCGCTACACATCAGCACCGACTTTGGCGCCGATTGACTCAGCACCGACCACACAGCATCGACAGCGCTCTCTTCGGTGCCATTCTCGGCACTGATTGATTCTACACCACTGAAACTCTTTGGAGCCGTCTACAGCCTGACACAGACCGCGCTACACATTGGCAATGACCTCGGCACTGACCACTCGCTCTACTCACCACTGACTGAATCAGCACCGGTGAATCGTTTAAGAGCCGTCTACAGCCCGGCACTGACCGCGCTACTATTGGCACCGAAAGCAGCAGCTTTACCTACGATGCCATGTCAGTACAATCGACTGAGTCCTCCGCTAGGTTCCACCAGTGTGACCAGATGCTTATGGTCAGAACATGCAGCCAAAGCACTGGTAGGTGAGCTGGACTGCTCTCCATGTAAGAAGTTGTCTAGAAGAACTAAGCTCTGGAGAGCAGCCCTATCCCCAGCATATTCCCAAGCCATGGGAGAATGAGGTCCGTGGTCCAAGGGCCTCTGTAGTGATCAGAGAGCTCCCCTGCACACTTGGGTCACCCTCCCCTTCCCCACCACCGGTACAGAGGTACAAACATCTCTCAGGGGAGGCGAGATGGTCACCGCCAAGGTGGTACTGCTCGAGGAGACGCTCACAAGAGGACAGGCGGTCGCTGCGCAGGCACCGCTCCCCTTCCCCACGCAGGAGCAGTACATCCCCGTCAGAGTCGCCTCGGAGGTGCCCAAGCTCAGCTGAGTAGTGCTTTGAGGAGCTAACGGAGACTGTAAGGGCTCAGCAGACCATGTTAGAGATCCTACTAAAATCTTAGGACAGCTTGCCCCATACCACCGGGCAGCCCCAACCACCCCAGTCCCAATCTCCATCTCCGGCACACAGACCTCTGAACCCAGGCGAGCTGTCGTTCACAGCCTCAAGGTCGGACATGTCCAAACCCGCCATGTCAGTTATGCAGGCCACAGCAGGGGGCTCTATACCGCCCCTTCCATATGTATCACAGAGGGAGATGTTCCTGGCCTTCATGCAGCACCCAGCTGCTACCGCAGACATTCCCTGGCCAACGGAGCAGGACGGAAAGGGTAACCGCTTCTTAAAACAGAAGCTGTATCCACAGCATGCCCTCCCCTTGTGCCAGGACTTTCTGGAGCTGGTGTGCTCATCCTGGAGCAACGCAGTATCCACCCCCTCAGCCTCTAGAACAGCAGAGGCCCTGCTACACACCGCACGAGCCCAAGAAGCAAGTCTAGGCACGTTCCCCACAATCAGGGACACAGTCACAGTACTGGTGCAGGGGTCCACCCTTACCAAAGGCAACAAAGACCCTACCTGCCCTTTCAAGCCATGCAGAACAACAGAAGCCATGCTATAAAAGGCATTTGTGTCCATGGCACTATCAGCTAGAGTGGCAAATGCAATGGCTATACTGGTCCTATACCAGACATAGCTGGCTGAGAGGCTGCAGGAGCGGGCAACGGAGGCAGACACAGGGGAGTTACTAGCAGTAACAATGACAATGACCTACCTAATGGGGCAGTTAGGTCAGGCATCAGGCAGGTCTCTAGAGGCGCTGGCAGCCGTAAGCAGACATCTCTGGCTAACACAGGCCAAGGTTGTCGACACAGAGAACACAGCACTACTAGATGCCCCTATTACACACGACCATTGATGTGAGCCTTGAAAGGTTCCACAAGGCCACGGAGGTAGCTTCCAAGTTCTCGCGCCTTCCTGCCTACCGCCAGCGCCCAAGGTCGCATTTACAGCCTGCGGGGGCAACAGGGTCTGAACATCGCCTGCCACCCCAAAACAGGCAAAGGCAGAGCTGGTAGAAAGGGACCATAGCCGGCCAGGGGTAACTGAATACTGGTAACTGGGTATTCAGATCCTGAATTATCTGGACGATTGGCTAGTTTGCATGCATTCCAAAAGACACGCAGAGGCGAAGACAAAATAGGTCATAGATCATGTGACGAAGTTAAGGCACTCAATACATCATCCGAAGAGCAACTTCATACCGTCTCATTCCAAAGTGTTCCTGGGGATCAAACTGAACTCTGTGAGCATCTTGCCTCACTGTTGGAAGACAGGATTCGGTCGTTGGAGGTCGCACTCTCTCTATTCAGAGGACGCTCTCCTATAGGTCAGAGTATATCAAAGGTTGTTGGGGCTGATGGCAGCCGCCTCGAAAACCCTTCCACTAGGGCTGATGAGAATGCGTCTGCTTCAAGCCTGGGTGAATACACTCAAGGTGCACCCAGTCCGAGACCGGTACCGGCTGGTACGAGTGTCCAGACAATACCAGAAGACACTGGAGTGGTGGCTCCATCCTGGCAATCTGCGCCTCGGATCTTCCCTCGGATCCCCTCAGAGAAGGGAAGTGATCACTACAGATGCCTCCAGCCTGGGCTGTGGAGCGGTCTGGAATGGGAGAGGAATAAAAGGTCAGTGGAAGGGACATTGGTTGCGAGCGCACATAATTGCCCAAGAGCTGCAAACAGTGAACCTGGCGTTATCTTATTTTCACCAGCAGTTAGTGCACAAGCATGTGCTGGTCTGGACGGACAATACTACAGTGATAGCCAACATAAACCACCACGCAGTGCACAGACTCCTGTCCTGGATGCACAGAAACTTGCATTCCATCAGGACGGTTCACCTCCCCTGTGCAGACAACAAGGCAGCAGACCTCCTGTCCAGAAGCGCTCCAGATAGCTCGGAATGGAGACTGCATCCTCAAGTGGTGAAACAGATTTGGGAGAGGTTTCAACCTGCATGAGTCGACCTCTTTGCCACAGCCGAGTCCACTCATTGCCCCCTTTGTTTCTCCATGGAGAGAGAAGAGGGTCACCTGGGAATAGATGTGCTAACTCTCCCCTGGCCACAGGGACTATTGTATGTGTTTTTTTCACTACCATTACTACCCCTGACATTAGAAAGGATCAGGGTGGAGAAAGCACAGGTTTTGTTGGTTGCACCCAGATGGCCGAGACGCCCCTGGTTTGCTCTCCTCTCCGACATATTGTAAGGTCAGCCTTGGCAGCCGCCCGCCGCTCAAGGAACTCCTGAGCCAAGAGGAGGGGCTATTATGGCACCTGAACCTATCCCAGCTCCAACTCTGGGTCTGGCCATTGAACGTAGCTGTCTATTCAGATGAGGTTTGCCAGATGTGGTAGTAGAAACACTACAGTCTGCTAGGGCGCCGCGCACTAGAGCCCAGTATGCATATAAATGAAACATTTTCCAAGACAGTTGCCTTCCGAAGGTCACAATCCTGTGACCTGCTCTATTGAGGCGATATTAACCTTCTTACAACACTTGTTTGACGCAGGAAAATCTGTGTCCACTTTGGGCAGCAATATCAGTGTGCCATGACAAAATTGACTCGGTGTCCCCTGGGGCACATTTCCTGGCAGTATGGTTCCCAAGTAAGATCTAGAATTGGTACTGTGGGCCATTATGTGTTCACATTCGAGCCGATGGCGTCAGCAGAACTACCAACTGTTTCATTGAAAGTGGCATTTTTAATAGCCATTACATCTGCCAGATGAGTAAGTGAGCTTCATGAACTGTCTATTGATGACACATGCAAGCAACGTCTAATGCACTGGGTGGCAGATGTGATACACTTGGTGTATAAATAGACGGACTCGCAGTTGCCAGGGGACATTACGGCCCATTCTACCAGGGGCCAGGCAACTTCATGGGCTTTACTTCATGGCGCCTCCTTAGATGAGTTATGCAGTGCTGCTACATGGTCAGGTAGTCAGACATTTGTGCGATTTTACCACCTTCATGTTACAAACCGAGTGAGACCCTCTCTGGGCTCTAGCGTGTTGCAGGCGGCATGCCCTTAGGTGTCATATGGGCTTTGAGGCTATTGTCGTGGGGCTGCACTGTCGGTAATCTGGAGCCACGACAGCTTTGATACAGCTTCCCATTCGGTAATGGTTGTCATTCAATGGAAAGGGAATGTTAGGTTGTTACCATAACCCTGGTTCCCTGAAAGAGAATGATGACCATTACCCTTCGAGGTCATGTCCCCAGCTGACCTCTGATTTCGAAAGAAAATGGCGATATGCCTCTTCAGCAGGAGGTGGGAGGGACTTCCCCTTTACAGCAGGGCCCTGATAGGGCAGTTTTTTTTATATATATACTCAGCGATTGGCAGTCAGAGAGGGCTCTTCCTGTTCAGTAATGGTTGTCATTCTCTTTCAGGGAACGTTCTCTTAAAACCAAAAGATTTTGTTTTGTGGAAGATCTTTATACAACTACTTCTGTCAGAATAATCAAATCAAAACCAACAGTGAGAGTCTCTCCTCCATACCCCTAATTTATCTGTGCTATGAACAATTAAAAGTTGTCCCTTGCTTGCTTTGAATTGCCCTCAGTGCTGTCAGGTAGCCAGCTTGCATCAGCTCCTTTTTGTCCTAAAGCCTGATGTACACTGTAAAAACTTTTTTCAACAACTCAACTGAATTCTATAACTGCTTCTGTAAATCATAATATGAATTTATACCACATATAATACAATCTACATTTATATGGCACCCTGTGACAGAGAGCGAATGAATCCGAATCAAAAATCTCCCTCTCGACCAGTGAGGGCACTGTACAACAGGAGCTGCGGGCTTCCTACTGAATGGTTGGGCAGTTCATCCCAGGGACAGTCGGGAGCCGGCCATTCAGGAAGAGGGCGGCGTTACGGTACCTGGAGTCATCGCCCTAGTACGGTGAGCGAAGTTTCAGTCATGAATTGGAGGAGACGTGATTGAACTAGCTATCGGAGGGGGTGGGGCTTAGGGTACTTTAGGGGGACGTGACCCCGTAATTGGCTCCTTTGTTGTGGTTAATGGGAGGAGACAAGGACGGAATCTTGAATGAAGTGTGGGTTCATTGAGGAGTATTATGTTTGTTTTGCCAGACGGCTGATACGAAGCTGGAGCTGCAGCGAGAAGCCTGGACCTGAACGCACACGAACACAAGCACTCAGAGCACCGCACCTGCACCAGAGCACCCAGTTTGGAGACGTGTTTTTGTGTTTATTATTTCGGGACTGCAACCCCTTTGTTTTGTAGCTGGTAATACCCATTGCTGGGTAGAAGCAGCTTTATTATTTTGGGTCCAGTTTTCACTGGCAATACCCATTGCTGGGTAGAACCAGCTTTATTATTTGAAACCCGGTTTAAAAAGGGCATTAAAAGAAACCTGACCGGTAGACTTTGTGTTTGTCCTTTGTTGGAGCACCTCGACTCACCTATACACCGAAGCACTACAAACCACTTTGCCACACACCCCTAAAATGCAAACATTCCAGGGCACTTTACAAAAGCAAAAAAATGTAGCTAGTGGGCAAAAAATAAAGCAAAGAGATCAGCTTGTAGTCTAGTTTTAGAAATATTGATTGGCTCAGCTCTCCAGATAATACAAGGTAGGGAATTCAATACTTCGGAAGCATTTCAATTAACCATTGGGGCAACCTTGCCGAACAGCAATCAAATAGGCACAATGTAAAAGCAGTGGGGGTCAAGGGTGCCCCAATTGTCTCTACCAACTTGGCTTGTGTTTTTTATGCTGGTTCGATCTGCTTTTATTGCGCCTGAAAAATAATAGAGAGACATGTTTGGGATTTAGACTTTTACTTAGCAGGAGTTGTCGTCTTTACTCTTTGGTGGTGGCAACATCTAAGTATGTGTCACATATATATATATATATATATATATATATATATATATATATATATATATATATATATATATATATATATATATAGTGTTTGTTTCACATAAATAAAATACATTACATTATTTGTAAGTGTGCAAAATAAATCCTGTGTGGGAATCAAACCCAAGACATGCTTACAATGCTTGTAATGAAGCTATGTAATGAAGATGCCGTAGCTTTCACGCCACAGTTTGTACTTCCATTTCACAACATTTACAATAGTATAGCAGCAAAGTTACAGTTTTTACCAAGTAACGAGATGATTAAGATTTTGTAAATAATGATTATGCATTATCTCGTTGCATTGAAAGCTTTCATCTGATTTGGTTCACATCACTGTCAGTCCCGTCCGTTTTCAAAGGAACACCCTCTACCTCCACCCCTAAACAACAAAATAAAAATGACTAAATGAAAAAACTGTTGAATGGCGATTCTGTGGCAGAAAATGAATTACAAAACATACTACAAAAGAAAAAAAATGTTTGCAGTATAAACTTCAAAAACATTTTCTGTTATTTAATTATGATATTTACATATGCTGTATCAGCTATAATGAAACAAAATACTGTATATAAAGTCATATTTACTATCCAACCTTTCCTCTAATTATTTTGGCAGACACATATATTAAATATGTACTGCAGACTCAGCTAATAGTGGAAAATTAAATGCCCCTGAGGAAGACTATCGTTACCTCCAGCGGCTTCGGCATTATAGCTCCCTATCGGTAACAATAGTCTTCCCTTGGGTAAATAATTTTCAATTAAAGCCCACATCTCCAGTCCATATTTACCATATATATTGGAACATTAAAAACAGAGAGTAGTATAAATGGATATAAATATTGACATAGATATAAATTGTCCAACTTATCCAACATATCCAGGATTTTGATGTTGTTGATCTTCAGGAACATTTTAAAATCTTTTTTTGGTTACTGTATTTATACATGGAAGCATATTAATATATAGTATACATTTAGCCCAGCATAACATAACAAGTTAACTAGTGTTAAGCATATTGTGAATTATTTAGTTACAAATCCTGATTACCAGCAGAGTGTGCGAGTGTGCATTGGGGTTGGTGTGTGTGTTTGCATACAGTAAGTGTTTGTGTCTATACGTGAAAACGCGTGTGTGTGGTTTCACTCTCCTTTGTGAGTGACTGTGCAGTAGTCTCTCGGGAAGGGGGAGTCAGAGCTTGCCAGCTCAGCGTTTCAGAGCCAATTATGTGTTACAGCCCAAAGGAGCAATCATTAAAATCCACTGGCTTACTGCAATGCTCATTATAGCATGTGTTGAACGAAATAACTGGTCAAGTGTGTCCACTGAGAGAAAGTATTTTTGGAACTGCAGTGGATGGAGTTAATGGTTAATGTTTTTATTAATATCACAATACAGTTATTTCGAGAATAAAAAGTGTACCTGATGGATTATGTTGAAATGTATCATACAAATGCATATTAATAGGCTCAATTTCCCACCACTGCATCTCGAATAACCAAGAGAGAAGGGTGGTGCATTTAGGAGACCACTAAAATTCACTTTAAGATTTCCAACTCATAAGACGCAATTAAGTAACACATGACACAGGTAATTACTTGAGATTTTTTTCAGTGAAGTATAGAATGTATCTTTTTTTTTTTTTTTACTCCATTTGTTGATACATTTTAGCTTTTGTATTTTTATATACTGTACTAGTTGACTGTAATTAATTTGAGCTGGGGTTTAAGAAGTATATTGGACAGTCCAGGTGCCAGCTGCTTGGATCAGTGAATGGTAGGTCAGCTTTTTTAGAACTACAGTATAAGGTGTTGTAGTTTCTGGCTTCACTTGATGTCTTGGTAAAACCAATATGCATATTTTCCTTTTCAATGTAGAACTTGTGATGTTTTTGTACATATGCATGGATTAGTGTGGGGTGTATTGTGGTTTTGTAAGATTGTTACCTCACAAGACAATCTTGTATCTTCTCTCTCTTTCTCTTTCTCTCTCTCTCTCTCTCTCTCTCTCTCTCTCTCTCTAAACATTTCTATGGCTCCAAGTAAATTAAGAGTATTAACTATTTGGCATGTATTCTTACATATAAACCCCCAATTGCAATCCAAAAACTTGTGTATGACGTGTTGTATTAGACACACAGACACCAATATCCTAGTCATAACAAGAAGAAAAAAACATGAGAGCTAAAGCAGAAAGTGTTCTTGTTTAGTTTTTCCAGTCTTTTTAGTGAACATAAAACTGTCTTATAAAATTTAGATGAAACAATTAGTTGCACACAGCAACGGGTCTATTTCATATGGTTAACCAGAAGAGGAAAGGGTCAGACTTGCATGCATCCACCACCCTCTGCATAAAGCTTTGAAAAAGGACATGCAGATATCTATATGTTTGTATAATTATTTATTTTTCTCTGAAACACATCTTGTCGATTCATAAGAACACTTTTTCAAGTCACTTCACAAAACACTATTAAAACATTAGTAATAATATGTGACAAATAGTCACACCATAAAATGAGGCTGTAGTTCTGACAGGTGACATAACACAAACACAATAGGTTTACTATTACAAGAAGAAAGTAAGTTTTGTACATGTATATATGGACAGTCAAAGCTGGGGAGTGCAGTCTCTTCAGGAAAGCTTTTAATGTTCGGCAGGGGTCACAATGAATAACAGCATCATTGCTTAGGTCTTACATTTTCCTAACATAAAAATGGTCAATTGATCATCTGATTTAACCAATCAACAAGCAAATAAAAATACCTCTGTTCTTCTCTGTCACATTTACAGTATTTAAAGAAAGATATAGAAATAGAAAGATAATATTCACAGCATTCATATAAAGGATATGTGCCAGTTAAAATAGATAAATAAAAAAAATACTATAAAAAATCATCCAAATAGTTAACAGTGAAGATATGTAGAATGTCTAGGTGTTACAATCTGTGGTAGACTTGTATTGCTGACCATCTGTGGTATGGAAACATAATAATTCAGGGACATGGTTTGCTCTGCATTTGGAAGACTGGCATGTAGTGATTTACAACAGTGAAAATTCCTTTTTAAATCAGCCAGATTTCAAACCCAGTATGCAAGACATTCCTTATTAGGCGTAGAGACAACAGTGTTCAGTGGTTTTACTCTGTGTAAATAAAACATAAATACCAGTAGCTCATTTTACTGTTTGCAGATCTCACATGTTTTTATCAGTACAATCTTGCTTGAGGATATCAGGCTAGTGTATTTTAATTGAAGTTCTAATTAGAGCTTACTGACATGTCCTGTCTCCAGGGAACAGGCCCTGAACTTTAGCTATGTCTGTTGCCTGTCGAGTCTTATTTGATATGCTATTTCCAGCTTGATTAGAAGAATCTGAATACAGCTCAATTCATTCAGTCAGTGGAGTTCTTAACGCTTGATGTCACTGCTGTGCAAATACCTAAGCCACTGCAGTGGCCCATGACAGATTCCATGCTGTGCACTCTAACAGGCTTTTCAAGGGCTGCCATTGGGCAGCAAGGACGTCACATTCTTAATCTTAGGCTTTGCCAAGAATGCGGATGCAGCAATTATGAAACCCTCAAACCTCTTGTGGTCTCACAGCATGACATTATTTTGGTTATAGCAAAATGGAATTATCTTATGGAAACAGCATCATTGATTAATAATTTACAAGCAAGATAATAACAAATTATTTTGGCACAAACTTAAAGCTATAATGCACAGGAATTATAGCTGAAAGTGATATCTGATCCTATTCTATAGGTTTGATTACACCAAATGGTACCATATATACACCTGCCCTTTTACTTGGCTGGTCATTGTACAATATGTTAAGCTCTGTGTAACAGGGCGAGCAGCTCTGTACATTTATTTGTTATTTATTTTTAGGGGTCTCCCCCTCTGCCCCTGTGCAATTTATTGTTTTGTATGTGTTTGTTTTATGATTTATTGTATTTATATATGACAACGAAGTGCCCTGTGTTTTTGTTACTGTTTTTATTTAAAACATCTTCTGGCAGATGTGATGTTAGTAGCTCATCCTCTGCCAGGAGTCATTAATAAACTCGTTCAGATTGTGGCCGAGGGGTAATAGAATAATTCTGAGCTAGTTAAACCCCTCGGCCACGGTATAAAAAGCCTGCAGCTCTCCATGTTCCGTGTGGGTGTCCGGAGAGAAGAGAAAGAAAAACAAAGTATAAAAAAAACAAAACAGTAGGATCAGCGAGGCGATTGCCCAGCCTTATTTAAATAAATGGCACGCAGCATCTTTTGAACTGCAGTACTGTATCTTTGTTTTCTTCCTTTCTTTCTGGTCTGACATCACCACACACACCGTCCTGTGACACTCTGTTACTCTGTTATACCAACTGTTTAATGTTATCTTTTTTTAATTTACTGTGATACTGCAAAGATCTCTGAGGAGTCTTTGTATTTCTAGGATAATAACTTTTTACTTGCATAGTACAATTACATTATGGCTGCAACAGGTGGAAGGCACATTATACCACTGTGCTTGCCTGTCACCGTGCCCAGCTGCTCTTAAATTTCACTTAATTCCTATTCCATGTGTATTCCTGGCCTTTACACCAAGCTGGCAGTTTTTACTTGTCTTTAAAAATGCACATTTATGACACTATTTAAGGAACCAAAAAAAAAAAAATCTAAAGCATCCAGTAAGTGATGAGAATTCAATGCCTTTTCTTGTGACTACTGGCACTGCCTTATCAAAACAAAAATTGTTTATAAATTAATTTTTAGGCAACATTTTCTTTCAGGTTTCAGGCTGTAATATAAAGTAATGCTTCAATATAATATAGATTTCTGTAAGTGCCAACATCCCCTTTTTTATAATGATTAATCATGAAGCTTGGCACATACTCCCCATGGTCTCTCATGACTTGCAGAAAAGAAAACAGCTCATTAATAATGTATCTAACTCACCATCCAGTCTTTTTCAGACATTAGGGAGCTGCATTTTTTTCACAGACTTCAGTCACAATAAATCAGGATTCATAAATATCAAGCTCCATCTTAATAGGGAAGCTTCTAAATTCTAAGTCAAGTATTTAAGACCTCTTGTGTTTTGCGATGCATGAGAATTGTTGATCCTTCTCTTTTTGGCACTTTCAGAAGGCTCATTCTCGTGAATCTGGTTATGATCGTGGAATCTGATCATCTGCTTTTGAAAGAGTAAGCTAGAAGCCGACTGAAGTTAGATCCAAGTTTGTTGTTCATTGTTCATTTTTGAAAAAAAAAAACAATGTACCAGTTTGTTTTTCATTTTTGAATTTTTGAATAATGGAAAACAGTGTTTCATTTTCTTTTTTTTTTCAACTCTCAAATAATGGAAAAATAAACTGGTTAAAGGAAAGAGCCTAAGAGAGGCGGAGGGAGTGGCAGCGGTAGTGACGTATAGTGCTCTTCAGCAGACAAGCAAGTGAGAAAGTGAACGGAGACCTGAAGGCGGCATTCTGTATCTCCCTATTTGAGCTGCATGTGGAGTACAACTGTGCTTCTAGCATTTTTTAATACTAACATAGAGCCTGTGGTTATTCTGGTTTCCTCCCCCACGTTTTCATCTCTTAACATGCTCTGAAAACCCTTGGCACAGCTTTGCCAGATCTCACTGGTTTGATAGCAAATGTAATGCATTACCCAAACATAAAACATAGCAGCCTTGGTTTTTGGGGTTGATGACATCTATTATTATTAGTAGTGGTATTAGTAGCAGTCTTAGTTGTAGTAGCTGTCCAATTAAAGAACCCCTATGCAGTAATTACATGTACTATTGCATTAATTTCAGATAATTCTGGAGAACACTGTCATTCTTTTGAGCCTCATCACCAGTGCATATCGTAGTGCAGATTAAAGCTGTCTCCACCTTGCACAGCAAACCTCAATGACTGAGACCTTGAAGTCCAAAGAAATAAAGCAGACACATTATTTAACATTGCACACATTTACTCTCTATGTTTCTGTTTTGCTCTTAACACAAACAGAAGTGTCTAAAATGTATACAAGCCATTTTTATTTAGCAAATTCGCTCATGCATGTGAGGATATTATAATTGGATATGCTTACTAAATTCTGAACTTTTTTGAAAATAGAAAATTTTTACTATAAATGTCCTAGATTAAGGTATTATTTGCTTGTTCTGTTACTGCAGATTTTACACTGGGATGAAAAGCACATGGAAACAAAATATATTTGTGTATGGTGCAGACCTAGGACAAAGATAATTGTATTCAGTCTTTGATTTCAAATTGTTGAAATAATTAAATATCACTACGCAATGCAAACAATAATTGGAAATAATTCATTATAATTTGTGGAAAGTAAATATTATTTGAAAACATTTAATTAACTTTTGCAGACATCAAATATTATTTAAAAAAGCTGCCGTTCCTCATCGTAAGTGAAGTCATATGTCAAGTTACACTGACAACATGTGCCTACCAAAGGTTTAAAGCCGGCATTGCATTTCCTCACACCAGACAATGCTTCCGCCCAGTTCAAAGCTACTTGCAAGCACTGCAAACAGCAAGTTGGCTGTTTAGCAAGAACAACCGCAAATGTGTTTGCCCACCTCAGGGTAAGTGTTTGTTACATAATATTTGTGTTAATTAAATAAACATGTCTTTATGTCTTACACAAACATTGTTCTTGAATGAAGACAGTGTGTCTTGGTAGTGATGTCACAATGCAAATATATAGGATCTAGGATGCTGAGACTGGTTGTGATGCAAACTGGTAGGATGAGATCCAAAAGACAAAGTGATATGGCTTTGTATTAGAGGGTAACTTGTGTCTTTTTGCTTTGAGTCCCAGCATGCGTGAAAACAAACAAACTGCATGGGCTATTACTATGGACATAGACATTGAGTGGTAAGTGCCTTTATTAGCAACATTTTTAACTGAATCACGTTACCCTTTATTAGAACATTACAACAATATATGCAAAGTTCGGTAATCCTTCATTCCATATATGGGTGTGGTGGAAACATACATCGTCTATATTAAAAGGTTAATTTGCAAATACAGATATCACTATGTTATACAACATTGTAAGCAGTATCTTCAATGTTGTGTTAAAATATTTCAGAGCAATCATTCTGAAATCTACACTAACAAGCCTGATGGTGATCGGCCCCAGTTTTCCTCCTCACATGCTCTGCTCTCCAGCATTCCCACTGCTACTTCAAAGAAGTACAGTTCTACTCATCCTCATCAGCTGAGAGACATCAATGCCTTGACAGACTATATAGCTGACACCATTAGTCCACTGTCCCATGTTGATCATACCAGCTTCCACATATTTGTTGAGGCACTGGATCCAAGTTACAATGTTCCCTACAGTGTCTTCCTGCCCAGCACAGCAAAATACACAGTCACCTTGTCACCCTGCTATGCTCTGCACCCAGCATGTGTGTCACTGTGGATATGTGGTCATCACACCACATTAAATCTTTCCTGGTCATCACAGGCCACTTCATCCTTGGATGGAAGCTCTATGATGTCCTGCTGGTCTTCAAGAGGTCAAGGGGCATCACACAGGGGACAACATCAGTGTTGCATTTGAAGAGACTATAAACCAATCTGGGATTCAAGGGAAAATCACTTACCAATAATAATGCCAGCAATATGAAAAAAGCCTTTCGACTGCCTGGGTTTGAAGAGGCAAGATCATTTTATTGTGAAACAACAGTTAATTAGAAATAAAAAAAAAAAAAAAACTGAAATGTCTTAGACAAGTATTCACCTCCCTGAGTCAATACTTGGTAGCACCACCTTTGGCAGCAATTACAGCTGTGAGTCTTTTGGGGTAAGTCTCTACCAGGTTTGCACATCTGGATCGTGCAATATTTGCCCATTCTTCTTGGCAAAATTGTTCAAGCTCTGTCAAGCTCAATGGGGATCATTGGTGGACAGCAATCTTCAAGTCTTGCTACAGATTCTTAATTGGATTCAAGTCCGGGCTTTGACTGGGCCACTCTGGGACATTCACTTTCTTGTTTTCAAGCCACTCCAGTGTCGCTTTGGCTGGGTGCTTGAGGTCATTGCCCTGCTGAAAGGTAAATCTCTGTCCCAGTCTTAGGTCTTTTGTAGAGTGAAGCAGGTTTTCCTCAAGGATTTGCCTGTATTTAGCTATATCCTTTTTGCCGATGAAAAACATTCCAATTACATGATGCTGCCACCACCATGCTTCACAGTACAGATGGTGTTACCTGGGTGATGTGATGTATGTGTTGGGTTTGCATCAGACATAAAGTTTTGCATTTAGGCCAAATAGTTCAATTTTTGTTTCATTAGACCACAGAATCTTTTGCCACAGAGTCTCCCACATGCATTTTTGCAAATTCCAAGCAGGATATTACATGGGCTTTTTCAGAAATGGCTTCCTTCTTGCCACTCTTCCATATAGGCCAGATTTGTGGAGTACCTCAGCTATTGTTGATACATGGACATTTCTCTCATCTCAGCCATGGAACGCTGTAGGTCTTTCAGAGTTGTCATTGACCTCTTGACGGCTTCTCTGACCAATGCCCTTCTTACCCGTCTGCTCAGTCTGGGAGGACAGCCTGCTCTAAGCAGATTCTGAGTGGTGCCATATACCTTCCACTTCTTAATGATTAACTTGACTGTCTCTGCAAAGTAGGTCAAGTTAAAAATAATAAGAATTAAAATAAACAAGAAATCTGCTAAAATTGTTTAGTTTCAATTTAAATTAATCTTTTATTTGCATTGCACATTAATGTGTACAATGCAGCAGCATGATTTATTTTGTGTTACTGGTAGACTACATGCTAAAGTAAAAAGAAAGTGCGTTAGGTATTCATTTGATTTTACTACTGTACTGTATAGGTCTACTGTACAGATTTATTTTTTTTACATAATGTAATGTGTCGCCTACAAGTGGTGTAGTCGACGGTATACTCAGGTAAATGGCGTTTACCCACTTTTAATTTGGGCAATATTGTGTTTACCCAGTTCTATATAAGGGATATATAGCTTACTCATTTCTTCTGTCCTGTGAGATGCAAATCCTGGGTTAAAGACAAGATATTTTAACAGTGAACATCTGTGTTGTGTTGTTGTGCGTAAGAATGACATCTGAGAGCTCTCAGTCAGGACTGTGGCACGAGCAGGGGATGAACTGCGTGTCTCTCTTTGTTGCGAGTGTTCTGTGATTGGTTGTTTATGTTCTGTTAATGTTCCTTGTTAGGCACCCTGGACCTGTAGGGCAGTGCTAGTAGCCTTCATATTAGCCCGCAAAAGGACGCTTACAGAACTGTTCACATGAAACGCACCGCCGGGTCTGTGACTGTTCATGTGAACAGCACTTAAGATGGTCCATGACTGTATGGGGAGGCTCTGGTTGGCTGAGAGTCAATAACAATGTATCTGTACATGTTTATTTGTTCAAGCTTTCTGTTCAACCCCACCAATTAGGGGCATTTACCCATTTTTATTTACCACTACACTACTGCGCCTACCAAAAACACATGTAAAATACATTGAGCACTATAAATGTGTATGTGATTTTATTGTATTTGTTTAAACCTGAGGGGCTACTGTATGATTGTGAAAAGCTTTTTGATAGAAACACATTTTTTTATTTGGTGGTGAAGGTGGGGCCCCCACAATAGAATCTGATGGGATTAAACTGCTGTTCATTATTTAGTTGAAAAAAATGCTAGAGATCTTGCTAAAATGAAGCAACAAATACCGTAATACTTCAGTTTGGCACCACCTTCGTATTAAAGACACCCTCGTATTGATGCTGCAGTCATATATCAGCTTATAATAGGGGCCGCCCTCGAATAAATGCTGCTATCAATAAAGAAACATTAAGGTATTTTTTTCTCTGCCTACAGAAAAAAACACACATACAGTAAACAAATAAATGCGCAACACTGACTATGTACATGTAACGCCCCCGAAGAGACGGGAGCCTCAATCTAGCACGTAGATTACAAACTAATGTACACACACATAGTAAGCACATTTTATTTTATGGTAGTACAGTTCTGAAAGAAAATCCAAGATAAATAGGTACAGAACAGCAGTCCTTCTGAAGTTCTTATAGTTGGTTTTGTTGTTTTGTTTTTAGTTCAATTTGACCCAAGGGACTTTTTCAACCTGAAAAAAGAAACAAGGACCAGGGGTCACAAATGGAGATTAGACAAAGGGGCATTCAGAACAGAAAATAGGAGGCACTTTTTTACACAGAGAATTGTGAGGGTCTGCAATCAACTCCCCAGTAATGTTGTTGAAGCTGACACCCTGGGATCCTTCAAGAAGCTGCTTGATGAGATTCTGGGATCAATAAGCTACTAACAACCAAACGAGCAAGATGGGCCGAATGGCCTCCTCTCGTTTGTAAACTTTCTTATGTTCTTATGTTCCAATTGTAATTCCAGTTCAAATAAAAGCAATGTGCATACTATCTATGAGAAGATTTATTTTCAGTTTCTCTTGCAGAGAAATTACAAACAAGCAAGTTACAGTGAGAAATAAATAAATAACTAAGTACGACATACTGTAGTTTTTACAGAACTCAAGTCGATATTCTGAGGTAATTTTTAACGCAGAAAAACATCTGCGTCACACTCTTAGACTTAACTGCCACACCAGCATTGTCCCGCCCCTTAACAACAAATACACACTCCTGATTCGCTGATACAATACTCCCCTGACCTTCCAACTCCCACCTAATAGGCTCTCCGTAACTGTCACCGATAAATGTTCTGTAGTCAAAGTAGGTTAGCCACACCCGCTGCTGCACACAGGTAGGCTACCGTATTACAGAAAATAAGCAACCGAGATACTTCTAAAATGTCACAAATCATGTAATTAAATATTGCAGTGTTTGAAAATTGTAGTATTATTAATACAGGCCGCCCTCATATAATTGCCGCAGTCATTTTGATCAATTTAAAATAAACGCTGCGGTGCCAAATTGACTGTAATTAAATTAATGTATTGTGACACTCTTCAATTAACATATTTTCTCTTAATATATATGACAAAATGTATACTTTTCAAATTGTTGCAACGAAAATGCAAATTGTGGTATGTTGCGCTGCGACTGGCCCATCTTACTACACCTACCCCTTAGAGGGGCAAACAGCTGGTGCAATCTTTCAGGTTACAATTTAAAATGTGATATTCATGAAACTATTCTAGTGTCATGTCCTTTGTGATGAACTTTGTGAATAGGACAATTTTATTTGGTATTATGTTCCTCTTCGTCAATTTGAACATAATCATAAAACAGGCTTCACCAGCAAACTATTTATGAAGAGTTTACTTTAACAAAACAAAAGATATACATTTTCAACACTTGAAAAACAGCTAGTTCTCTGAATGCACATTTCAAAGGCTATATGATTAATTTCACAAGCTGTAAATTATTTGAAAATGATTTGTAATCAATAAATTGTCTTGTAACTTCCAGTTACATGCTGGCTCGTGACATAAATACTTAAAATATACTGAAATGGACATTTAAGCCCTCATATTTATATCCTTATTTATTAACTGGTAAATCCCAATGCTTGGTTACAGAGCTTACTACAGTATCAGACATACAGTATATGACTGCTTGAAATACCAGCTACACAGCACTTTTGTCCTCTGCCAGTTTTCGGAGTGGTTCACAGAACAATAGCTGCTTGTTACAATAGTTCCATTGGGAGAATGTAGAGAATATTGACTGAAAGTGCATCTACCAAGGTTTATTCTAAGTGGGGAGGGTTAAAAGGCCCCATTTGCTGTAATTGAATATGTATGAGCCTACACGGTTTAACAAAGCCAGTAAAGTGATCCACAGCAATGCCAATCTGAGCTGTATCGACCAGTTACAGTCAATTGTTTGTTCTAGCTGAACTAAGTGAAGACTAAAAATAAAAACAGATAGCCTGGAAAATGTAGAAATAAAGATCTTTTTTTCTATTTCTGGAAACCATTAGTAGTTTTTAAAATCAGCCTTTTTTATATTGCTTTATTTTTGTAGTTTGAGATTTGACACTTATTTTTTATATTTAAATATGGATGCTGCACTGCCAACACACAGTTCTAACTAGGTAGGAACAGTGCGCCAGTTCAAGTTAGATTTCGTTCCACTACTGATAGAAATAAACAGGACTGTTTTCAAATTACTTTCAAATCAGTCCAGGTCACAGATGGAAATGTTCTACGAATTGAGAATGCTAAATTCATTGCTCTGCCATATCAAGCCTTGTGGGATTATTGTATAAATCAGTACTGTAGGTAGTCTTCAGAACGCTTTTTCTTTTGTATAGACACCAGTAAATGCTGCTCCTACAGAGAAGCCTTTCCAAAAATAATAATTTAGTTACATGTAAAATGTAGATCTCCCTTAGATTTTGAATTCTGTGGTTATATTTCATCATTTATTCCCCTCTAAATGCATCTGAAGGGGTTTCTTTTTTCAGCAAACCAGTTACATTTCTCAATCCTTTCCTTTTTTTCCTTTGCTGGAAACAGGCCAACACATATAAAATCATTTCAGTCATTCTGCTGCCCGGTGATATCTCCACAATGCCACAGACCTCCTATAAGGGAGAAATGCAGCACAGCTGGAGCCAAGCTTTTTGTAGGGGTAACACAAGTTCTTTGTTTCATAGATGGGAAGGCAGTGAAAAGTTGTACTGCTTTAAAGTATCACAGGTACTGAGGAACCCTAACCAAGGCAAGTTAGAGCATGATGCTGTGCATAAATGCAAACCTAACACTAGCTTTACCTTACAAATAGTTTCTATTTGTGTTGCATTTTCTGGCATGGAGTTATCCTAATAAGATAGGGCAACTTGCTTGTAATGTGCCTTCTTCATGCCAGAAAAGTGATAACCATCTGCTTAATATTTCTCCTAATGTATGCCAGAGGTCTGTATTGATCCTAATAATAAGATACAGACCATTCTCATTAATAGTAATTTCAAGGGACCAGCAAAGAATTAGTATTATCAGACATTTGTATTATCAGCAATCTAAGCCAAATGCATGCTGTAATATTTGTATTGAAGTTACAGTAAGACTGAAATAAAATGTAAATTACAAAACAATGAAAATGACTGTGTATTTTATTGAAAATACAATTGTAAGTGAACTTTTACAAATTATACATTGCAAATTAACTACACTTGAAACGTGCATGTCCCATTCTGATCAAGGGCATTTTTAAAATATAAAGCAGGGCATCCCCAACATCAGAGTATTGAGCAAAATGGAAATGCTGATAACTTGCATCCACATTTTGCTATTCATTATTACAAATTATTGTACCCCGGTTTTTCAGAATGGTAGACAAAGTGTTTGCAGGAATGTTAAACTCTGCAGCAACATCTTTCTTTCTCTTGGTGCATTTTCCACCACATGTTTTTGCGCTGCTTCATGGAAATGGCACTATGGCAACTCGAAATGCATCAAATGATCAGTAGTCTCAAAACAGCACTAACGTACAGAACAGAGGCACTAATCTGGATGCAAGTTAATACATTTCCCAATATCCTTTACACTCAGCAATTTAGTTTTACTCAAAATGTTGGAGGGATCCAAAATAATTTGCACTAACAGGAAATTCATGTTCATGAATTTGTATTATCAGAAGTAATTTACAATAAGCGACTGCTTCATTTGGCTGGGACAATACAGAAAATTCATAGTGTCAGTATATGGGTCTAATCCAAGCTCCTTTTAATGAGAATTGACTGTAATACTAATTTGCCATTGATTCGCTTGTATTTTATTACATTATTTCATCTTTTTTTTTATATCTGTTTTGATGGATTCTTATCATCAACACTTTTGTTAATGCCTGTCACGGATGGGGTTAAATTCCCCTACCTGTCTGGGTTTATTGTGTTCAGGTGGCTGGGGTTGACTGGAGTAATTAATGATCAATCAGCACCCAGCCACCTGACATAAAAGGAGGCCTCAGCTTCCCATTAGGGAGAGGAGGAAGCAAGCTGGTGTTTGTGCTTGCTGGGTTTTTGGTTTGCTGTTTTGTGTTCTTGAATTTCTGATCCAGTGAAGGCATCGCCCAGCCTGGAAACCTTTATTTTTGTAAGTTTTGCTTTTTGTTTAAATATCTTTGTTTTGGCCCTTATGCCCTTTTATTCTGTGATTTGATAATAAACGTATTATTATTTTTGAATTGCAGTCTGTCTATGGGCCTCTATTCACTTGCCAGCCTGTCACAATGCCCAATTTGAATGTCAGCTCACTGATGCAACTTAATTACATTCAAGGGAGGAGATCAACCGGCAACCTCTGTTCCCAGGCCCATCACCCCTTTTCATCCACTGAAGTCAAGCAGTATTCCTTAATGTGCTTGTGACAGGATGGACGTGTGGTGATGTCAGGCCTGATGCAGGAATAATAATAAAAGTAGGTACTGCAGTGCAAGATGCGACTGCATCGTTTTATTACACACAAACAAAAATAAAAGATTTAACAAAAATAACCCCTCACAGAGTACAGAAAACAAAAGGTTGAACAAAAATAATCACGGACACCAGACAAACCGGTCAGGCTGGCCATTCTCCGAACCTATACAGTAAGTTTAGTTTCGTTTTGGTTTTTGCTCTTTAATTCTCTGCCTACCTGCCTGCCTGCCTGCCTGCTTGCCTGCCTGTCTCTCTCTCTCTCTCTCTCTCTCTCTCCCACCCCGAGCAGGGAAAACTGCAGGATGTTTATACAGGTGACCATCGCCTGATTAGCAACAAATTAATCACTTAATTTGGAAGATGGCCACCTTCTGCACAGGTTTTTAATGTGGATGGGGCTTCCCATTCTTGCTGCAAAACATATGGTTATGCCGTCAAAACAATAACAAAACAACATGGCTCTCGTCGTCATATTTACACATAAATAAATCATAATAAACAAATACAAAATAACCCAGGGGCGGAGGGGGAGACCCCATTCTAAAAATAAATAAACAATAATGTACAGGACTCCTCGCCCTGTCACAGTCCTAATCTAGGAAGAACAGACTGATGCAGTTTTACTTCTCTCTCTCTCTCTCCGAGGATTGTGGGAGGGGCCTCCTGCAAGCAGGGTCTGCAAGCTGTGTGAGAGCTATATCGCCATTTACTTATATATTTATTTATTATGTATTTATTAAATGTTTTTTTAAAAAGTAATTTGTTATCTTAGTACTTTTTAAATGTTTTAGCCAGTGTGTGCCCAAAGATGGACCCACTTCGATGGGTTCGGGTGGCTTACTAGGCGCCATTGTTTTAAAGTTTTTTCCAAAAATAATGATTCTGTTGAAGATGTGCTGCTTGCAGTGAGGCAGGTGGTTGGTTTTGAAAAGATCAAATCTGCCTCATGGATGAACAAAGCTATAGTCATTTTCCTTAACCAATAAAATCTGGCTAACAAAATTGTGGAAGAGGGATTTATGTTGAATGATTATTTTGTAACCCTAACACTGTTATCTATGCCTCTTACCAAAGTAATATTGTCAAATATTCCCCCTTTTATTAATAATTCATTTATCGAAAGAGAGCTTTCAAGATATGGCAAAATAATGTCACCAATCAAAATGATTCCCCTTGGATGTAAAAATCCAGAGATTATACACGTCATGTTTTTTACAAGTATTTGTACTGCTTGATAACCTGGAAAAAAGTCTAAATGTAGCTTGGCGTTTTAATATCGAGGGTAAGGATTATGTTGTTTTTGCTAGCACTGAGGTTTTTAAATGTTTTTCTTGCTGGGAACAGGGGCATCTTAAACGGACCTGTGCCAAGCTACAAACTCAAGCATGGACAAGTAGTAGTGGAGGTGACGGGGTGGCAGCCGAGGTTGTTCGGAGAGGGGAGGTGGAGGAGCCGCCAAGACCTGAGCCACAGCCCCAGAGGAAGAGAGCGGAGGAGCCGGACACCAGCGCGGCTGCAGCCGAACCGGGGGCTGCAGCGCCGGCCAACGCAGACAAGGAGGAGGTGTATACTGTAGTCGTAAAAAAAAAAAGAAACCTTAAAAAAAGAACATCTGCTGCTGCTGGCCTGGCGGCGGGCGAGGAGGAGTCTGTGTAGGGGTCCTTTATGGTCTCTCATGACAGTAGCGTAGGGTCTCAACCCTCCGCGGTGGTGGAGCTGAGTACTGGGTCTGAAGAACAAGAGAAAGGAAGGCCTCAACCTACAGTTCTCGTGTGCTGGAAGAGAACGGTATTGAGGGGGATAGCCTTGGGGCTCCGGTAGGCCCTGTTGGTGTCGTCTGCCCCCCCCGTCGGCGGCAGCTGATGGAGATTCTGTGGGCGAGGAGGAAGATGGATCAGTGGGATCGAACAAGATCAGTGATTTTGTTGAAAGAACAAAAGAGGCGAGTAGACATTAAATCCTTCTTCCCAGACCAGAAACTTTTTTTGTGTTCTGCAGACTTAATATTAAGGAAATTGTATATAAATGAGTTTTAACAGAAAAAAAGGTTCAGACTTAAAAAATATGTCAGCTTAGTTCGGAAAACGTTACCAGCATCTAAACATTTTTAATGACTCATTTTATTAAGAAAACGTTTATTTTAAAGTGTTTCTTATTTTTGAATAATCTATTTTATCAATGGAGAAAATTATTTTAGGCTCTTTTAACATGAACGGGTGCAGGGATTTTAAAAAAAGAGCACAATTATTTGATTTTTTAAACAGCAAGCGTTCAAACGTGATTTTATTGCAGGAGACACACTCAGACAGTAGTAATCAGTCTCACTGGCAGTCTGAGTGGTAGGGCGACTCAGGGTTGCCAGATTTCTGCTTGGTAAACAGCCAAAAGTCACTTCAAAAATAGCCCAAAACAGCCCAATTATTTGTTTTAACTGAAAGGCCTATTATTAACACGTAGGCCAGTGCATAAAAACACAATCAAAAGTTTTCATAAGAAAAGATATCTGGTATAAATCTGATAAAAACTACAAGCCCCAGTACAGCTCATCCACACGTCACTATCAACAAATTTGTACGGAACCTCTGAAGTGACAAATCATACCAGACCAGCAACCAAATTATTGGAATTGAAATGCTAATGCTGGTACTGTATCCCAAACAATATTGCAAACATGAAACATTTTTTTAAAGCTATACCAGTAATTACTCAACCCGCGACTCCTTAATATTTCCCACGGCTGTGTTTGTAAAGTAGTCCAATTCCATGGGAAAACCACGGACCTGGCAACACTGGGCGACTGTATTTTAAACCATGGTTCTAATTTTAGTGCTGGGGTTGCTGTTTTATTTTCTCTAGGATTTGGGGCGGAGATTTGATCTATTCAGGAGATTGTTCAAGGTGCACTTTTAAAAGTACAGATAAAACACGTTGGTATTTTTATTGATTTTATTAATTTTTATGCACCAAATGTTGGGGAGGAGAGGAGTTTATTTTTTAAAAAGCTCAGTCAGGTACTCGGGTTGCAGTACGGACAATTTTCTCGTGGTGGGGGGAGATTTTAATAGTACTATTGATTTTAATAAAGATAGAAACCCCATGCCCAATCTATCAGGGAACTGGCCACTGTATTAAATACTTTTGACATATTTGACATTTGGAGGATTTTTCAACCCACAAGTAGACAATATATATGGATCAAATGTAAGAAAAAAATCAGCTGTCAGGGGCGCGACTGGATAGGTTCTATACTCCACAACAGCATATTAACAAATTCACTAAAAGTAGTATAGCACCCAGTAGCTTTTCTGATTATCATTTCGTCTCTGTCACTGTTTCACTACGAATCAAATCACATTCAAAATCATATTGGCACTTTAACAACAATCTGCTACAGGACAAAAACTGATTATTTTGAATTGTTTTGGAAAAACTGGCAAAATGAAAAAAATAATTTTAGTAGTTTAAAACAGTGGTGGGATATAGGGAAAATTTAAATAAAACTTTTTTGTCAGTAATACACACAAAATGTCACCAGGTCAGTGGATGCAGTGGTCAGTGAGCTGGAGAGAGAGATTGTTGAGTTTGAATGCCAGCTGGCCAGTAAGAGTAATGAAGGGGCCTGCAGGAGAGGAGGCAGCTCCTGGGCAGCTTGTTGGAGAAGAAGAAGAAGGTGAAGGGCTCTCTGCTCAGAGCCCACTTTACTGAACTCAAAGATATGGATGACCCCACAGCATTTTTCTTTGGCCTGGAGAGGAAGACAGTAGAGCTCAAGATAATGTGCTGTCTGAGGCTGCCCAGGGGGAGAGGGGTCTCCAGCCCTGTGGAGCTCAGGCGTGTTGCAGTGAGTTCTTATACTGATCTCTACAAGGCTGAGGGCTGCGACCCAGGAGAGATGGAGCTGCTTCTTCAGGGTCTCCACAGCCTGGACAAGGAGAAGAGCAGTGGATTGGACACTCCGCTGGCATTCTCAGATCTCACTGCGGCCGTGGCGCAGCTCTCCAACGGGAAGGCTCCAGGATTGGATGGATTGCCTGCAGAATTCTACAAAGAGTTCTGGAGCTGTGTTGGTGAGAATCTTTACTACGTCTTGCAGGAATGTGTTCGGGATGGGGACCTGCCACTGAGCTGTCACAAGGCAGTGATAACACTGCTACCCAAGAAAGGAGACCTCTGTGACATCAAGAACTTGCGCCCTGTCTCCTTGCTGTACTCCGATTACAAACTGCTTTCCAAGGCTCTCGCTAATCGGCTAAAGACCGATCAAATCAGTGGTGCACACAGGCCAGTCGTACTGTGTGCCTGAGAGATCGATTTTTGTTGTGTTTTTATTAAGAAATCTTTTTAATGTATCCAAAGTCTATAATGTTGATTTTGGTTTAATTTTGCTTGAGCAGGAAAAAGCTTTTGATAGAGTTGACCGTGAGTATCTGTTTCGTGTTTTAAAATCTTTTGGTTTTGGCCCTCTTTTTACTTCTTTTCTAAGACTCCTTTATCACAATGTTTTTAATATTGTGAAGATTAATAATGGTTTGACTATCCCCTTCCCTGTGCAGAGGGGGATACTACAGGGCTGTTCCCTCTCAGGGATGCTCTCTGCCCTCTTTATAGAGCTCCTGCTACACCAGCTGAGGGGGAAACTGCCTGAACTAGCAGTACCAGCTGCGCCCAATGCAATCCCTATCAAGCTCTCCGCATATGCTGACAATCTCAGCGTATTTGTCATAACTGACCGAGATGTCGCTGTGCTGGAGTCATGCATTAGAATGTATGAAAAGGCAACCTCAGCATGAGTAAACTGGGAAAAAAAATGAATCTTTTCTTCTTGGCAGCTATTGCCTTCATTTTTAAGTTGGAACAAAACTGGAGTCAAACTTTGAGGTATTTATTTTTGGAATGAGAAGTTCATGCAGCAGAACTGGGAGGGGCTGCTGGACAGGGTGAAGGGGAGCTGGTAGTGGCTCCTCTCTTGGCTCTCCTTCATGGGCAGGGTCCTCATCGTTAACAATCTTGTCGCCTCCATGCTTTGGCATAAGCTGGTGTGCCTGGATCCTCTTCTGGTTTTGTTAAATGCGATACAGAAATGCCTGGTGCTGTTTTTTTGGAGAGGGCATCACTGGCTGGGCCCGGCTGTTTTTTTTATCTCCCCTGTGAGGAGGGATGGTAGGGGCTCATTGATATACCTAGCAGGATGGCAGCGTTTAGGCTGCAGGCTGCCCAGAAGCTGTTGTACCACCCACAGCTGAGCTGGAGAGACCTGGCATTTTGTTTATTGCAGAAGGCAAGGAAGCTGGGTTTTGACAGACATTTGTTTTTAATATCTCTTGATTGTTTTAGTGATGCAGGGTTGGAGGGTTTTTATAAGAATCTGTTAAATGCTTGGAGACTTTTAAAGATCACATTGTCAGAAGAATCACAGAGCACACAGTGGGTTTCTGAAGAGTGCCTGTTTTTTAACCCCATTTTTAAATGTGAGGTTTTTAGGTCTGCTTTTTATCCATGTTGTTTCTTAAAGCTGGTTTTACTAAACTGGGGCATTTGATTGATTTTAACCTTTTTAGTTGGAAAGCCAGTTCCAACTAAAAAGGTTAGCCAGCACTAAATATTAGATTAGAACGTTTCCTGGAGAAGCTGCTGAGTGATCTCCAGGCATTCCTCTGTTCGGAACTCGCTCAGTTTCTGAGCAGGTTTCTGGAGAAGCACGTGACCCCAGAGCAGGAACCCCTGTTCCCCACAGTGCTGGTCTCCCCTTCAGTGACAGTGAAGGAGGAGAAGGAAGAGCCAGTTCGAAAGCTGCTGTCGCTTAAGAAGGTCACTAAGAAGCTTTCCACACAATTGAGAAAAAGACACTGTATGAAATTTGTGTGAAAGACCTGGTGGACATTAAGTGGAGGGTTCACCGTGGTGTCCCTGTTGATGAAGTTCTTGTCTGGAGACCTGCAGTGGAGAGTTGAGGCATTTTTACCACAAATCTATATCTGAGCCAAGTGGAGCTGGTGATCAGTGTCCAGTGCCCCTTCTGGCCCGCGGAGGAGTCAGTTTTCCGCCTGTTTGTGGATTGCCCTCAGCTGCAGCCCTTATTTTTGTTTTTAGAGAACCTGCTGCCTTCCTTGGGGGTTATTTTTACTAATTTTTTTATTTTTTTCCTATTAGTGAGCTGCCTCCGCCACCTTCACTGGCAGGAGATTACACGCCTCCACTGCCAGGAGCAGAGCAGCAGGAGCTGCCTCTGCCTCCTCCACCAGCAGAGGGTGAATGCCTGCTGGGTCCCTGTCCACCAGCAGAGGGTGAATACCTGCTGGGTCCCTGTCCACCAGCAGAGGGTGAATGCCTGCTGGGTCCCTGTCCACCAGCAGAGGGTGAATGCCTGCTGGGTCCCTGTCCTCCAGCAGAGGGTGAATGCCTGCTGGTATCACTTCCCCCACCAGCAGAGGAGGCATTCCTGCTGGTAACACTTCCCCCACCAGCAGAAGAGGAATGCCTGCTGGTATCACTTCCCCCACTGTCATGAGGAGAGGAGCAGGAGCTGCCTCTCCCTTCACCAGAAGGACCAGGACTAGATGCTGGCGGTCCACAGCAGCCCTTGCATAGGCTGCTGAGGGAAACACGGGGAAGAACTGCCCGGCCGCAGCGGCCGAGAAGAGGGCCAACACCCGCACCCCAGCTTGTCCTGACCCAAGGATGCCTGCCTCGCTTCGCCCAAGAATGCCTGCCTGGCATCGCCCAAGGATGCCTGCCTGGCATTGCCTGGGGTTGCCCGCCACTCTGCATCGCCTGGGGTTGCCCGCCGCTCTGCATCGCCTGGGGTTGCCCGCCACTCTGCATCGCCAGGGGTCGCTGGGACTGCTTTGCCTGGGGTTGCCAGCCGCTCCGCATCGCAGCAGGAAGTACTGTGGCCGGAACCACACCAAGGGGAGCTGCCGGCCATGAAGAAGGGAGAGGAGGTCTGGAGACCACCAACCCCAGCAGCAGTTTCACTGACAGAGATCGGGGGGAAGGTCAGGAGACCTGCTCCCACTGCAGCAGTTTCGCTGCCGGAGATCGGGGGGGAGGTCCGGAGACCAGCTCCCACTGCAGCTTCTTCGCTGCAGGAGATCGTGGGGGAGGTCTGGAGACCAGCTCCCACTGCAGCTTCTTTGCTGCAGAAGATCGTGGGGGAGGTCAGGAGACCTGCTCCCACTGCAGTTTCTTCGCTGCTGGAAGTACTGTGGTCAGAGCCCCACCAAGGGGAGCTGCCGGCTCCGAAGAAGGGAGGAGGTCAGCAGACCACCCCCCAAGCAGCCTTTCTGCTGCCAGGACTACTCTGGCAGGAGTATGCCACCCCGCTGTCAACATTGCTGCTGACAGCCTTACGACCTGTGGGCCCCTTGAAGCCTTCGGTCCTGGCCCAGGACTTTGTGCTGGACTTTTGGGCTTTTAAGGGGGGAGGTGGCCATTGAGGCCATGTGTGCTTTGCACGGCAGGGGGGGGGGGGGGGGGTGTATATGTGACAAAGTGCCTGCCCCTGTGTATATTATCTGTTAATTGTTGCGTGTGGTGTATTAAATGTTGGTGTATAGTCATTGGTACACGGGATATAAACGGGTCTGTGTAACACAAGTGTTTAAAATGTATATTTGTATTTAGGCACGAGGATTGCACAGCACTTCGCGTGCAAGTAAAAAGGAATAATATGTGAGCATGGGGAATTGCACTTTATTAATTCACGTGCAATTGTACCGAGACTCCAATTGAATGATTGATTAGCAGTCGAGTCACTGTACAGCTGCATAAAAGCAACATGTTTTCACCCACTCGCGGTTGGGTGTTCAGTGAGTGGAGAACAGGATAGGAGACGGAGGTAGTAATTGTGATCATAATAATATTAGTAAAATATCTGCTCACTGTATTTTTGTTTAGTATTAGTCTGTTTTGTTTGTCTCTTTGTTTTGGCTGCATGTGCCGTGTCCTTGTGTTTCTGTTTGTTACAACCGTTTATTTTCTGTTCTGTTTATTTATTAAATGCTGAGCGAAACCATTCGCTCAGCTCAACCAAACTCCACCTCTGTTTATTTTTCTGTTTGTGGTCTGACGCCACCCACTCCGGCCGTCTTTGTGACAGGGACTCTAACACCACTGAACAAGAAGGAGAGCGCTCTTCTTTAAAAATCTTAAATATGATAGGCAAAGATAGTCAATGAAAAGGGTACTGAAGCTATTTACAGGTAGAGCAGCTACCCAGTAAGAACATAAATAAAACATTGTGCTGGATTTAAACTAAGGGGCAACCCGCTTCCTAGTTAAAAGCTAGGGTGTGGTAACAGGATACAACTTTGTCATCTTTATCACAAATATAAATATAACATAAATATTTCCGATATGGAAAACCTGGATCTGACCCGGTGATTCCCGTGCAGATCAGCAATTTGATTTCCATCTGGTTGCAGATTGTGGAAACTTTGGCACATACTAGCAAATTCTGTACTGACAGCTGCAGGAGCACAGTGTACACAGAATACTTATACTCCCTGTTCTTGGCTGCTAAACTTAAGGTGCTGGCTATATGTCTTTCACAGAACTTTGCTAAAACTAAAAACTTGTTCTGTAGTGGGAATTCCAGCTAAAGCTTTTCAGAGAAGATGACTGTTCTTTGTTTGTTACTTCTTGCTGTCATAGATTTATTGTAGATACAATCCCTTATACAGTGTTGTTAGCACATATACTGTATAGTTCCATTCTTTTTTCACTATGCGTCTATTTCTGAGCACATGTTTTTAGGGCAAGGATTTTATATTTAGCCTTTTTTCGTCTGTGTAGTGTCAGGTTCTTGTGAGATCATTTCTGTCTGCCTTTTGTTATCAAGCCAAAGTGAGCTCCTCATTGACTCGGGCTTCTTACAATGTAAACAGGATGAAATCTTGTTTATTGCTGCAGTTTATAGTTCACAGGACAGTGATATTTTGAAATTTACCTATTTTCCAGAACATTCCAGATAGATTCAGTGCTGAGTAAACTTGGAGTAACTTCTAGAACTTTCCAGTAATATAAATAGTAGTATAAATACAGGGGCCTTAAGCCCACCAGTTCAGTTTAGTTCCAGCTGCCTAAGTGGATACATATCTGCATTTTTCTGAGATGGCATCAAGAGGCTGCAATGGTGGCATTCCTGATGGGTCTCCAAGGCGGTTTTACCAAGTTTCCCTGCTATCTTTACCTTTGTGACAGCAGGGACACCAAGGCGCACTACCACAGGCGGGACTGGCCACAGCGGACCGAGTTCTCTGTGGGGAGGAACAACGTCAAGTGGGAGCCACTGGTGAACCCCCGGAAGGTGCTGATGCCACCACTGCACATCAAATTGGGCCTTATGAAACAATTTGTCAGAGCTCTAGATAAGGAGTCGGCAGCCTTCAAGTACCTTCAAGACTTCTTCCTTAAGCTGTCTGAGGCAAAGGTCAAAGCTGGTGTCTTCGTCGGACCACAGATAAAGAAGATCCTGGAGTGCAATGAATTCCCCAAGAAGCTCACTAGTAAGGAGAAAGCAGCTTGGAACAGCTTTGTCGCAGTGGTTCGGGGCTTCCTGGGCAATCACAAGGCCGAAAACTATGTGGAGCTGGTTGAGACTCTGGTGAAGAACTACAGCACAATGGGCTGTAGGATGTCCCTCAAATTCCATATCCTTGATGCTCATCTTGATAAATTCAAGGACAACATTGGAGCGTACTCGGAGGAGCAAGGCGAGTGCTTCCACCAGGATATACTGGACTTTGAACGCCGCTACCAAGGACAGTATAACGAGAACATGATGGGAGACTACATTTGGGGGCTGATTCGTGAAAGTGATTTACAGTATAATCGTAAATCCCAAAAAACTACTCACTTCTAAATCTTGTGTAGTCATTTTTGTATTACTTTAGTATAAATACATGTTAATTTGGATTCATATGTTGTTTTTTTTTTTATTTTATGTGAACGAAAAGACCGTTTTCTCATTGGAAATAGGTAAATTTCAAAATATCACTGTCTTGGTCACAAAAGCAAAGTTTGTGTGGAATAATAGCCATTTTCTATACTTTTGAGGCATAAGCCATTAGGAAATAACACTTACTACCCAGGAACAAAAATTGTGTTACACAGTGTAATTTGTAAATACATGTTTTCCATCATGTTTTGTTTATATGAATAACAATACATATTCTGCTCTTGCAAAGTAAAGTCTCAGAACTTGCTTGAATTACAGGGGGGCCAGGCACTCTTATTTCTTTTAAGGCTCCCTCACTTTTGTATATTCAAGGTGCGGGCCAGTGAAACTCTTATATTCTTTTTAAGGCTCCCTCACTTTTGTATATTCAAAGGTGCGGGCGGAGGGGTGGGGGGGGGGGCTGGTGTTTTGGCCCCCTTACTTCTCAAAAGGGATGCTAGAAATCTGTTGGCTGGGAGAGTATTTTTTATCTTGCCAGATATTTCTTCTTTTTATATTTTGTAGAGAAAGCCTGTTATATAAGCGTACGTCACTTTTTGCAGTGTACATGACAGCATACATATCCACTTACCACCAACCAAATAGCTGTTTCAGCTGCGTGCCGTATGAATGATTGGAGATGCTACCAATCAAACTGCTGTTTCGGCCCAAGCATTTTGAATAATTAGAGATGCTACCAATCAAACTGTTGTTTCGGCCATGCGCAGGGTGGATGTAGAATGGGTACAGCAAGAAACTGTACATGTGAGCAGGAATTTACTTTCTTCTTGTTTTTAAAATCTGGACATTTACACCAGGGGCCAGTTTTTCAAAACTTTTAATGTGGATAACAGTGATCCGGATCTTGTAATCCTATATGTTGTGATCGAGATTACTTTTATTTGGATTGTGGTGATTGTGTTCCCTAATTTAAACAGATGGATATAATATGTAATAATTGCATTTAATGAGGTGCAAATGCATGCTGTCTGTGTGTACTGTATAGCAAGGACTCAACATGGGATATGTCATGTTGGCTATAGCTAGATAATAAAATTTGGCAATAAAACAGTGTTTGTAGTGTACCTATTCACTCTATATAGGAATGTTACCTTGTAAATGTAAGTTATGTTAATATGTACAGTTAACCCTGTCTCTAATGGTATAAGAATGTCATTCAGTACAATGAAGTGCCATTAGTTTTATAGTCAGGGAAGTCTACTGGGTATATTGCCTGAATAATATACACCATAAAGCCAAAAACAGTATCAGTTGTGAGAATTATTCTAATTGTTCAAGAGTATAATGCTAATATTGATGCATGAAATGCGTAACAAAAAAGGAAAAAATATACAGAATATTAAAATGTTTGCACAACTACAGTATACTATATTGCATCCCTATGATAAAAAAACAAACAAACAAGCAAACAAAAAAACCTGTATGAACTCCACTTGGAGAATTGTAATTGCAATTGGTCGTCTCTGTCGAGGCAAAGAGATCGACCTGTGCCTGCCCAAACCATTTGCAAATGTGCTCCACCCCCTGAGGGTGGAGTCGCCACTCTAACGAAAGCGGACCCTGTATGGAGAGGAGGTCCCCTGCCAACTCACTACTCCGGGGAGATACACTGCCCGGAGGGATAGCAGATTCTGCTGGGCCCAAATCAAGAGCCGGTAGGTTACGTAATGCACGCGATGCACACAACCTGGTGGTTGACACACTCTCCAACCGATGTGTTGTTTGTCCAGACAAACACATGTCTCCCTTGGAGCATATTTATGTGCAGGGATGTCCAGGGGCCCGACCAGGACACGTGGACTCCTCTTCCCTCCCAGACTGCACACCAACCCATGTTGGAGGCGTCTGTCATCACCAGCTGACGATTTAGCACTACTCCTAGACGCACACCTTCGTGGAGGTGGGAGGTCCGTCTCCACCAACGCAGGGCTACCAAACACGCATGGGATACTGTAAGCCAACAGTATCTGTCGCATTTCACGTATAGCTGGATGGTGTTGAGCCATGCTTTGAGTGGGCACATACAGAGTAGGCTGAGCTCCATGGCTAATGTGGCTGTGGCCATCAGACCCAGTAGTCTCTGGAAAAACGCCATGGGAATTATCGATCCCTGAGGATCCTTTATAGCTGTTACTCTGTTCTCTGACAGGTAAACGATCATTACAAGGGAGGTCAGTCAGAGTCCAAATAATGTTATGTACTGCACAGGTACTAGCTTGCTCTTTGCATTATTGAGGGTGAGACCCAGGGAACATATCAACCAGTTGTCTAGATAGTTCAATGGGGGGATTGAGGCCACAAGCCGTCAGGTCCCCTGCTGGGGCTGCTGAGGCTGAGGTGGGGCACACTGCTGCGTTTGCCTATGGCGGGCTTGAAATTGCCACTTGCAACGCTGCTGCGCAGGGGCTCTGTGTCCTGCGTTCCCACATCCCTGTGGGAAGGCTCGGTTGCCTGCTGCCACTGTGGACTGTTGGCAGTGCCAAAGGTTACCCACAGGAGCACTGGGTACCAGGACCATGCGTGTCACCTGCTGTGTCCTAGCTGGTTTCTATTGGCTCAACCTACCCCAAGCCATGGTGCGTGGAGGGAGCATTGTAGCTACCTGCCTTAATGCTTCACTTTCTCGGTGGGAGTGTTGGAGTATCTCCTCCACTGCCGGACCGAAAGCATGGCCTGGTGAAATCGACACATTAGGGAACCTTGCCTGGGATAGCCAGAGCTTTCTGCGAGCCCCTGTCAGGGCTTGCCCTTAGAACCCGGAGACCTGGAGCAGAGAGCTGGTCACTAAGCGTAACTCAGATGCTAGTGGCTGTGGGAGCGGCGATGACTAGATCATTCCATCCAAATATGTTGTCAGCAGGCTCGCTGTATTGGTGAGGTGAGTGGCTTGTGCACCTGCAAGCAATAACAATAATGCCGTCCTTAAGAACTGCACATTCAAAAACACATTTATTTGAAAGACTATTGAACGTACTAGTGTTAGATGTTTACATTCACATAGTCTACATGTATACACAGTAGTAGTACGTGCAGAAAAATTAGTTAATGGCAACTGCAGGACAAATAATAAATAAATACATAAATAAATAAATAAATAGAGACAGCATACATGTTTTGTTATGGTTTTGCATTTAAATGATTTAAAAAAAACAAAACAAATTAAAAGACATTCAGAAGACTACAGAAGGACAACATTAATTAATTAAATAAAATGGTTTGATCCACGGTCTACACTATTATCAATGATGTCTATGCAACAGAAGCTGCTGGTAGATTATAAAAACGATTAATTAAACTTACGCTAAGTAGTTGTTATCTTAGTATGTTTGTATTCTCTATTAATTAAATTATATGCATTGAAAAAGTCAAGAGACAACCAGATTGTTATTATTTTTATTGTTTTGGTTTAATATAATATAGCAGGCTAATGTTCCTATTGAAGTAGGCGACAGTATTTCCTTTTTTCATTAAAAAGTTGTCGTTGTTCTTTGTTGAAATTAATGTTCAGCTTTGATATGTTGTTTTGTACTACTCATTTAATCAAACCAAATAGTGTAAGAAGTTGCTTATATCATTCATGACGTTTTTCAAATCAAGTAAGCTTATTTGTGTATAAATAGTGTTGCAGCCAGTGTCATCTTAAAGCCACTCAATCTGAAATCATAAAGTAATTTAAAGTAGGCTACACACGTGGCAGTGGACTGTCTCTCTTTAGCACGCACGCAAGAACTTTCAGACTTGATACAACTGTATTGAGTTAAAAAAAAAAACATTTCAGGAGATTTTTAACTAGCGGTACCTGGGCTATGACTGCATGGCCAGAAGTTCTGTGGCTGTGCTCTGACAAGCACCGGCACAAATTAAGCACTGGGTCTAGCTCATCCCTCAATTCAGCTATTAGGTCTAGGATGACCTGTGTAGTGAGATGAGAACGCTTTTGCACCGCATCCTCCAGCATCCCAAACAAAGTGACCCTGGGATTGAATATGCCCTTCTATGAATGTTTTCCTTACTCTCCTCAACAAGGAAGTATACCATAGCAGCCATCCTGAAGCCAATGACATGTGCTTGTAGGTGAGTGCTTTTATATAGCTCTTAGTTACTCGTTCTATAATGGTTTACACCTTGTAAGAAGAGGTAAAGTTTTTGGGGGTCAGCAATTGCCTAAGTAAAAGGCACTAAGTGACATCACATTATAATATTTGAGCCTGCTTAGTATCCAAATCCCGCTCGATTTCATGCTATTTTCTTCATTTGAATGCATTTCAATATCATTTTAATGACTTAATGATGGCAAGGTATAAATTTGATAATGGGTGCAGAACGCCAAATCAGATTTTTACACATTATGGGGGTTTTGCACCCGCAGATCACTTTGTGTATATCCTTACATCTACCCCATTTTTGCACTAAGATGTCATTATACAATATTACAATCTGTATCTGTTACAGTGAGAACAATCTGCCTATGAAACATTTCATGCCTAACAAGAAGGGCAGTTTGAACTGCTATTGGTAACTATAATGCTGCTTTTTGTCTGAAACATACCTGTACTGGAAATATCACACTAACCTTTCTCTTTCACAGTTTTGCCGAATCGTGTCTATCCATCCAACCATCTCTGCATGTCACACTCTTCGGGTGAACATGATAAGCAAAAACAAATGTTATGTCGTCAATACAAAATAAAACTTAATTTTAAAAATAATTATCATTATTTGAGTTTTTATATTAAAATACTCCAGACCAGATCAAAACTACCCAACTGGGGCACTAAAACAATGCAACATAACTTGAAAACTATACAACACATTGACTCTCTATAGTCTATATGATTTGTGTGCATATATGATTTTGTAAACTGCAAATAATTATTTTCTTTTAAAATAAATTTTCACACAATAAACCACTTGAAGAGGATACATATTTTCCAGCATAAGGTATAGGTTTCCTATAATCATAGGCCTCAATGTACTTTATAAATTGAACCATAATAGTGATATATCAGTTATTGTATTTCTTGTCAAACTGGATGCATTCCTGCAGAACTCCACATGTCACTCTGGTCTTGACAGACCACGCTCCACTCTGGGAAAAGGAGTTTCTTCAGGGGACCCGTTTTGTTGCAACAGAAAAAAAAAAAAAAAAAAAAAATGCAAAGGATAGATTTTAATGACAACATGTAAACATTACACTAAAGAAAAGGTGAAGTGTGCACAAAGCAAAGGTAAGCAAAACATAAGTAAATACTTAGCAACATGTAACCAAACAACCTTAAATAAAAGGAGAAAATTACAAACTGCAGTAAACAATAGGCCTCACAGAAGTTGTGTGCTGTTGTGGTTAAATGGAGCAAATAAAGACATGCTATGACAGCACCCACTTTGACACCAGATGCCAACCATACCGTACTCTCCCATACGATTACCACATGCAAAGTTTTACTGCTCTGCAGTATTGGTAAGCAATCTGGTCCTAGAGTGTTGTTCCATAGCAAGTTTTATACCTATAATTAAATGATTAATGGCTCAATTCTCAAACTTTTTAGAATAAATTTACACTAGTAAATGGTAAGTTTTTCACAAAATTGATGAATGTAAATTAATGGTACTAATTCTGAAACCGCAGTAAAATATAAAAGAATGGTACAGCTATTAAAGTCCTAACAGGAAGTTAAGTTTGTAACCTTATCAGTACACTTGTTAGTATGGGTTTGCAAAGATACATTTAAAATATGAGATGTAGAATGGAAAAGTACTATAATTAAGTATTTCTTTTTTTTTTTTTTTTTTTTTTGAGGATTTAACAGCTTTTGTAGTTAATACAATAAAAAATAAAAGTAAATCTGTACACAGATATGTGCCATTATGTGTAGCTCATATTGCCATCCTCAGCAGATAAGTAAATATATTGGATAATTATTCGGAATTTACTTGGATGACGGACGGGGCTTAAACCGGAAGTGCTGTAAATGCCTCTCTGGCCCTGATTGTGATCTAGAAAGTGACCATTCAGTGGTTTCATGTTTATTTAACAATTACTGGAATTATTTTGAAGTCCTAATTCATCATTTTAATTCTGTTTTTAATTATCAAATTATATGTCTGTGATGGGGTGACGATTAATGTACACAGCTGAAGTGGAGACCACTTTGACCAGATTTATGTACTAGATATTTTGAGATTAGTATGATGGAGGAGCTTGTGTATAGTACATAGTAAATCAAGAAACAGAGACCAACAAACCTGCAAGACATACTATTTAATATTTGAGTGTTATTGGGGGATTTTAGATATTTATTGTGATTGAGAGGTAACTGTGTAAAAAAAAAAAAAAAATAAATGTGTGTGTGGCCCTTTAAACAACGTACACCATTCGTGGAACATATTGTAGTGTACCAGCTTTTCAGGAAGAGTGAAGGGATTAGAAGAGGCCAGACAGGAGACTAGCTTCGGTCTGGAAAGGCAATTCTTTATTCAGGTTACACTATTACACTGCACAGAACAGTCGCGACAGGCTTCCACACACTCTGCCCCAAGGAGCTTGCAGGTTCCACTTAAATAACCTAAAGCCTGCCAACAAAAATACAACAATGTATTACTTTTTCCCACCCCTGGCCCTCTATCCCTTCTTTTCTTCCAAGTGTGTCCCTTGAATCCCTTCAATCTCCTGACAAAGGGTCACCGCTGGTGCAGAAATGCACCAACAATAGCCTAATGGGCCTGTTCGCAGCAGCCCCTGCATGGCGCACACCACCCGGGAGCAACTGTAAGCAGCCTCCCAGTACCTCCTCCCTGCTCCTTCCACACAATTGCTGCAGGCTGGTGTTGCTGTTGGTGAAAGCAGATCTTTATAAGGGAGAACAAAAATAGCATGGTCTTGTAATTATGGCTCCCCACTATAGCATTATAAAAGGTGAGCACTGTATTAGTTGTTTTACAGGCACATATCTTATTGGATGTTGTCTGGGTGTACTACTGTACAATATTAAATAATACACCAGATATCAAATAAAGCAACAATGAAAATAAAATAAAAAAATCGCTAAAATCACCTCCTTGAAAAGGTTTATATATTTCTAATACTAAAGATAATTTTGGATTAACTAAAACAAGGAAATGAAGATCAAATTTAAAGACACCACAGCATAAAATTATTTCTCTCTTTTTTTGTTTTAACATCATAAGCACCTCGAAATGTATCTCACCTTTGTTATAATAAGAAGCCCTGTCTGTGGTACAGAGCACGCCCCCTAGAGCACACTGGTCGACAAAGGTGGCCATGTCGCCAGCAGACTCCGTGTGGGCGTGCTCTAACTTAATCCTTGATCGGACAAGGGCCATGAACATGGCCCCGCAGTCAAAGAGACCTTCCCCGATCATCTTGCGCTTCCTGGTCTTGTAAATTGCCAGTTTAGCAAGAACAAGGAGCAGATTCACGAAGAGGTCTCTCTTCTTGCTGGAGCCACGAACAGGTAGCAGTAAATTAGCTTCTGTTTAATTCTGACAAAGACAGAGAAATAGTGATACTGTATCCTACACAGACTTAAAAAAACCCCCCAAAAAACACAAATAAACCAGTGAAATATAGCTGTAACACTTCCTATACACAATACCAATGAACTCAGGTGACAGCACCTTAACACAAAGCATTAGAATCAGAAATTAAATTAAACAGGGACTACAAATAGTTTGGACAGATCACCCATTTATTTGGGCTCTGTACTTACTTACTTGTATATTATAACAAACATTAAAAAACATTATGATTGCAACCCCTTGAGGTGTGGTTTTTGTTCTTTCTTCCATGCTTTGAATCGCAGTTCATTTATTTCCCCATTAAGTGCTCTTCCAGTGTCGTCGCTTTTTGCCCCATGGAATCTTTTCTGGGTTTCTTTTGATTTTTTGAGTTATAGTAGAGTTTGTATTACATGTATTGCTTTATCATCATAGAGGTATTTTTTTCTATCGACAGTGTTTTTTTTCTTGTGCTGAATATATACTTTTTCTTTATTTTTTACTTGCCGTGGTCGCAACATGTAGGCTACGTTATCCTTCTACATAAAATAACTTGTTTTCGTACTTGTTTTTACTATTTGTGGTTGTATTGAACTTTTTTCTATAATGTTTGCTTATAATAATATAGTAATACGATTAGTGTTTGCAGCATGATTATTTATTTTACAGTGTATGCTGAAAATAAAAAGAATATGCTTTTCGTGCACTTTAGTAAATGTAAGAAAAAGAAAAATATAATAATAATATAATAATAATAAAAAAATAAATTGATGAATTTTTCACGTGTACAATTGGGTATTAGTATGTATTTGTATATTTTCAGTGTAAAAGGTTTTGCATCAGACATGACAAAGTACTTATGATATTTTGCTTAGTCTGGCCAACTTCCATAAAATGACACTTCACTTCTGGGATACATTTTTTACTTACAAACGACTACATGGTTGCGGACAAACCCTTGTATAAAATATTTGTGTTTTTATTTGAAATCCTCATAAAATTTTGCAACTGTAATATCCAGACTTTTTTTTCTTATATAACTTGGAAAGTGGTCGATATTAGCCGTTATTAAAAAAAAAAAAAAAACTATTAATAATTTTTAGTTTTTTTTATGAGGGGCGTGGCTTTATATATATATATATATGTTATAGTTAACAAATTATATCATTGGAAACAGCTACTTCAAACCTTTCTACTAATATATTGGGTTTTAAATTCTGATTTAAGGTTACCAAACAACAAGAAGTATAACACAACATGTTTATGTGCATGTCCAAATATGGGAATTATGATTAGGCGGCAAAGAGTTAAATGCATGAAACTCTGAGGCACTGACACAACAAAATATGAAAAAAAGTTAAAGGGGGTGTAGACTATATAGTTAGATATAGATAATGAAACCACTTTATTTATAATAACAGTCTTTGAAAAATCATTCTTTAATTAACTTAGCTTTGGAAAAAGGCACTTTTTAATTGTAGGGCCAATGAGCATAACACCTTGATGGTATTTTTGCTCAAGTGGGTACTGAGGGACTGTCAAAACAGGATTGGAGATCTAGTGTGCCAATTAGTGCAGAAAGGTCCAAATTATAAATATGAACTCTTAGAAATAACAGGCTGGATTTTGAGATGTCTTGTGTTTAGTTTATATTGAATACAACTTAACTTATCGTGTACTCATTTAAACCAGACATCCCTACCTCCTTCATTTCTTACATGCAAATCAATAAATGCAAAACAGTTAAGCACAGATTTAAAAGATAAAGCCTATAAGAAAGTAATCCAAACAGATGTAAGTAACAAAAAAAAAAAAAAAATTAATAATTTACTTGTGGTTGCTACAAGCATTTCATAATGTAGGACATCATTTTTATGCACACTAGTTTTCCCATCTTTAGGTTGGATCTTATCTGAGATATCTTCTGTACAACAGTCTATTGCTAGCATGTCCGGAGTGGGGACTACACTTCCGCTGGGGACACCAAAGACTTCCCCCTAAAAAGAAAGGATTTTTTTCCTTTCCAATGAGCGAAGGGTCTTCACATAGTTTGCACAGAGCCACTTACTAACTATCGTTGTTGTATTAGGAATCTTTAGCGAGGAGCCAGGGGTCCATCATTTGGGGTGTTAGTGAGTCACACTTCCCCGACCTTTGTGCAAACTACGCTTCCTTTACCTACTGAGGAAGATTCTCCGTGAGTCAGAGGGGACCCCCAGCCAAACCCAACCTTTTAGCATCTCATGCGCTATCGCTCCCCTCGGAATCTGGGAATCTAAGCTTATTCTAGCTAACCTTGCGAAAGGAGCACTTTCTTCATAACACGAGACAATCTCGTTTCAGGTTCTCTGGGGGTGCATCTCTGCCACAGCTTTGGAAGTCTATAATTCACCTCATCAAGGGCAGCGCTCAGCGAGCCAGAGTTCCACTTTCTTTCTTCCTTTCAGGATCTCAAGCCTCTATTTATGTGCAGGGCCCCCCACATAAGGGGTACCCCTCTTTCGTATGTCAGATCTCTGAAATGGTGGACACCTCTCCTGTGTGTCGGGTCCACCGAACGGCGTGGACCCCCTTTCTATATGCTGGGCCTTCGCAATAGAGGGGCCCTCTCATGTGTTTTCAATCTTTACTAACTCTATGTCCCTGAGGGTGTCGGGCACCCGGCCTTGGAGTCAGCTCCATCACGACACAGCCCTCTCATAATCTGCAGTAGTGTAGGACCACTGCATGTGAGCAACTATTGGACAGCTTCCTGGTCTGTGACAGTGTTGGAGGTGTTTATAGCAGCTGATATTTGGTCTTTGAAAGGGCAAACCTGACACCCCCCTCCCTAATACAGTGGAATGCGAAAGTATTCACCCCTTTTGGCATTTTTCCTATTTTGTTGCCTTACAACCTGGAATTAAAATGGATTTTTTGGGGGTTTGTAGCATTTGATTTACACAACATGCCTACCACTTTGAAGATGCAAAATATTTTTTATTGTGAAACAAACAAGAAATAAGACAAAAAAACAGAAAACTTGAGCGTGCATAACTATTCACCCCCCAAAGTCAATACTTTGTAGAGCCACCTTTTGCAGCAATTACAGCTGCAAGTCTCTTGGGGTATGTATCTATAAGCTTGGCACATCTAGCCACTGGGATTTTTGCCCATTCTTCAAGGCAAAACTGCTCCAGCTCCTTCAAGTTGGATGGGTTCCGCTGGTGTACAGCAATCTTTAAGTTATACCACAGATTCTCAATTGGATTGAGGTCTGGGCTTTGACTAGGCCATTCCAAGACATTTAAATGTTTCCCCTTAAACCACTCAAGTGTTGCTTTAGCAGTATGCTTAGGGTCATTGTTCTGCTGGAAGGTGAACCTCCGTCCCAGTCTCAAATCTCTGGAAGACTGGAACAGGTTTCCCTCAAGAATTTCCCTGTATTTAGCGCCATCCATCATTCTTTCAATTCTGACCAGTTTCCCAGTCCCTGCCAATGAAAAACATCCCCACAGCATGATGCTGCCACCACCATGCTTCACTGTGGGGATGGTATTCTCAGGGTGATGAGAGGTGTTGGGTTTGCACCAGACATAGCGTTTTCCTTGATGGCCAAAAAGCTCAATTTTAGTCTCATCTGACCAGAGTACCTTCTTCCATATGTTTGGGGAGTCTCCCACATGCCTTTTGGCGAACACCAAATGTGTTTGCTTATTTTTTTCTTTAAGCAATGGCTTTTTTCTGGCCACTCTTCTGTAAAGCCCAGCTCTGTGGAGTGTATGGCTTAAAGTGGTCCTATGGACAGATACTCCAATCTCCGCTGTGGAGCTTTGCAGCTCCTTCAGGGTTATCTTTGGTCTCTTTGTTGCCTCTCTGATTAATGCCCTCCTTGCCTGGTCCGTGAGTTTTGGTGGGCGACCCTCTCTTGCCAGGTTTGTTGTGGTGCCATATTTTTCCATTTTTTAATAATGGCTTTAATGGTGCTCCGTGGGATGTTCAAAGTTTCGAATATTTTTTTATAACCAAACCCTGATCTGTACTTCTCCACAACTTTGTCCCTGACCTGTTTGGAGAGCTCCTTGGTCTTCATGGTGCCGGTTGCTTGGTGGTGACCCTTGCTTAGTGGTGTTGCAGACTCTGGGGCCTTTCAGAACAGGTTTATATATATACTGAGATCATGTGACAGATCATGTGACACTTAGATTGCACACAGGTGGACTTTATTTAACTAATTATGTGACTTCTGAAGGTAATTGGTTGCGCCAGATCTTATTTAGAGGCTTAATAGCAAAGGGGGTGAATACATATGCATGCACCACTTTTCCGTTATTTATTTTTTAGAATTTTTTGAAACAAGTTATTTTTTTCATTTCACTTCACCAATTTGGACTATTTTGTGTATGTCCATTACATGAAATCCAAATAAAAATCCATTTTAATTCCAGGTTGTAAAGCAGCAAAATAGGAAAAATGCCAAGGGGGGTCAATACTTTCGAAAGCCACTGTAGCAGGGAAAATAGTTTTTGACATGGACGTAGCAGAACTGAAAAAGATTTGGTACTGAGATAAATATGCAAAGAAGCACCTCTAGTCTAGACTTTTGTCTTTCTGTAGCATACAGTTTTTACTCTGCTACAATATTTTCAATTCCAATTAGAAAGATAACATTTGGTTCATGGAAATTATTTATGACTACCCTAATCCATTAAGGTAAGCAAGTATATACTTACAAAACATTAAGAAAATAGTGTGGACTACTGATAACAGAATCCCAAGAACTATTCTCTACAAATATCTTTAAATAAGGGCCAAGCCTTTGTGCTTGTGTGCAGCCAGACATACTGTCGGTGCCAAAACTACCGTAAAGGAAGCTGTCAATCCATAGGTTTAAATTTCATGATGGATGTCTTCATGACAGACACTGGCACTGCCAAAAAAAGGCCGTCCCCCATTATGCACAGATTTATATCTGACAAAGGGTGTGTTTCTCAATGCAAAAAAAAAAAAAAAAAAAAAAAAAAAAACCCTACGAGTTCTGATTTAATCTAATAGTCTATGTTGTAACCAACTATTATCTGAAAGCGTAAGCGTCCGATGTATTTTGACGCCGTCAAGTTGCTTTCAGACCAAAGTCAAAATAATTAGAATGCAAGAAATGGCAAACCTGTGATGCACAAGAAGTCAAGATGTATTATTATTATTTGTATTTTTATTATTGTTATTATTATATAATATACTAATTAATTACCGCTCGTTCAGGTGTGTGATGGAGCACTGTTGCTTAAAATAAAAACCTGAACTGCCATAGTTAAAATAAATAAATAAAAGAGCACAGCACTAATAATAATAATAATAATAATAATAATAATAATAATAATAATAATAATAATAATAATAATAATACCCTACTGCTGACTGTTTACGTTTCTCTACCTTTTCATTTCCAAAATCTGCTCCAAAAACTGCATTTGCAGCCTGTATTTCCATAGTTTTATACATTTCTTACTGCCTGCCCACCCACAACTGAGTCAAAAGACGTGCAAAATTACTAAAACAAGCAGCAGTATAGTACTTTACTTGTGGTTCACTAAAGCACTTTAACCAGAACAGAACCATTAACATGTTGCTTATTTTTAATATGTAGGCTACGGATGAAGTTCTTAATCTTAAAAAACTAAACTTTATACAACTATTCAGTATAAAGATACAGTTTGTCTTTGAAATACAGGGCTCTATATTCACACCATTCTCCAAAAACAAGTAGTAAGCATTTTGATAACTGGACATTTATGTATTTACTGTCTGTGTTAAAATAAATAATTTAAAATACACATAAACATAAAGATTATATACATTATATTTATACGTGTATTCATTTAATTCAGATGGAGGTATTTTTTAACATCGTCGGGTTTCATTTTGTGTGCATTTAAAAATCCTTCAAAGAGTTTTCTTGTTTTCTTTACTGTAGTTGTTTCCATTATCTTTAAGGAAACTTTTCATTTCGTCAATATCATATATCAATATCATAACCATTCATTTTCATTAAGCAGATCTCTGTTTGTGTTAATGAAGTACAATAGGGGCTACCTGTTGATGTTTGTTGTCATGCCGATGAGGGGGCGAGAAATGGAAAAATAGGACAAGGTCTATTTTTAATGTAGTTGGTTTTACGCAGCGCATCCAGTGTGAATGACTCCATAGGATGTATTGTATTCTAAAAAATATAATATACGCCAGACTTTGACGCCTTGACGCGACACGCTCACTGTGAAAAAAATTAGACAGTGTATTTTAATGGCTTAGACAGTGTATTTTATTTGGTAAATATCTGGAATTACTCAAGTAGTTATCTTTCTACCTAACTTCCGATATACTGCCTTAAATAAATTGTTGTCTCAGTTTTCTAGTTACGTGTTCTGCAACAAATGAAGAGGGAGTTAGACACTGAATCAACTCTACAGTTAATAAATCACTAAAAGTGAAGATACAGCCACCACATTCATTTTTTGTTACATTCAGTTATTATTTAAGATGTATTCTAATGATGCTGCTGACTGTTATCATTCTGATAATGGTTATTGCATATTTTCAGTTTAGTACTGACTGAATAAAATATTACGGTCGCTTTATTGGGAGATGTAAAAATTTCCTGAATAAGCTGCTCTCTCAATTAAGGCATTTAAGAGGAATTTAGTCACACATATTTATAATTTATGGCATGCACAAGAGAGAGGAAGTATGTTTTATTTTTTTATTTCTAAATGAAAATAAAAATAACAACATTAATCAGATTATGAATAAATGTTAAATGCATAATTTGAAATATGGGTCAATTGTTTTTCTTTATTCATAAACAAAATTAAACCACTTATACTTAGTCTGTTAAAAAAAAAAAATCATGCAAAAATGTAATTTACAATGGACAGATAATTGCCACATTTTCCCAATAAACATTTGTAATATATATATATATATATATACAGTGACTTGCAAAAGTATTCAGACCCCTGACCAATTCTGTCTTATTACCGAATTACAAATGGTACATTGAAATTTTGTTCTGTTTGATATTTTATTTTTAAAGACTGAAACTCAGAATCAGTTATTGTGAGGTGACATTGGTTTTATGTTGGGAAATATTTTTAAGAAAAATAAAAAACTGAAATATCTTGCTTGTAGTATTCAACCCCTGTGCTGTGGAAGCTCCCAGTTTGCACCAATGAAAGAAATTGCCCTAACAAGGACACAATTACCTTACCATTGGCCTCCACCTGTGAACCATTAAAGTTGCTGTCACATTTTCTGGATAAAAACCCCACTGTTGAAGGATCATTGGTAAGGCTGTGAATCTAAAGGAAACTGAAGACCAAAGATCATTCTACAGAAGTTAGAAATAAAGCAATACAAATGAATAGATTAGGGAAAGGGTACAAAATAATATCCAAGTGTTTGGCTATCCCAGTGAGCACAGCTGGATCGATAATCAGGAAGTGGAAGCTGCATCACTCCACCCAGGCACTGCCAAAAAAAGGCCGTCCCTCAAAACTCAACGCTCAAACAAGAAGGAGACTTGTGAGAGAAGCCACAGAGAGGCCAACAATCACTTTGAAGGAGCTACAGAGTTCAGTGGCTGGGAGTGGAGTAATGGTGCACCAGTCAACCATATCAAGAGCTCTGCATAACACTGGCCTGTATGGGAGGGTGGCAAGAAAGAAGCTGTTACTCAAAAAGTACCATCTGAAAGCACATCTGGAGTTTGCCAGAAAGCATGAGAGTTACCCAGCTGCGATGTGGGAAAAGGTTTTGTGGTCAGATGAGACCAAGATAGAGCTTTTTGGCCAAAACTCAAAGCGCTATGTCCATGCCTCAAGACACACCATCCCTACAGTGAAGTATGGTGGTGGCAGCATCATGCTGTGGGGATGCTTCTCAACAGCAAGGACTGGGCATCTTGTTACAATTGAAGGAAGAATGGATTGAGCAAAATACAGGACAATACTGCAAGAGAATCTGCTTCAGTCCGCTAAAAAACTGAAGCTTGGCAGGAAATTCACCTTTCAGCAGGACAGTGATCCCAAGCACAAGGCCAAAGCAACATTGGAGTGGCTCAAGAACAAAAAGGTGAATGTCCTACAGTGGCCCAGTCAAAGTTCTGATCTCAATCCCATTGTCAATCTGTGGCAATGTTTGAAAATTGCGGTCCACGAGCGTCATCCAACCAACCTGACCAACCTGGAGCAAATCTGCCAAGAAGAATGGGCCAAAATCACTCCGGTACTGTGTGCAAAGCTGGTACATACTTACCCCAAAAGACTTAAAGCTGTTATTGCAGCGAAAGGTGGCTCTACGAAATATTAATGTGTGGGGGTTGAATACTTATGCAAGCAAGATATTTCAGTTTTTTTATTTTTCTTAAAAATATTTCCCAACATAAAACCAATGTCACCTTGCAATAATTGATTTTGAGTTTCAGTGTTTAAAAATTAAATATCGCACAGAATGAAATTTCAATCTACCATTTATAATTCGGTAATATGAGAAAATTGGCCAGGGGTCTGAATACTTTTGCAAGGCACTGTATGTGTGTGTGTGTGTGTGTGTGTGTGTGTGTGTGTGTGTGTATATATATATATATATATATATATATATATATATATATATATATATATATATATATAATTTCTAATTGGGGTCATAAAGTTTCTTCTGTTTTGGTTTTAGCAGCATTCTGTGAAATTAAAACTCAACAACCATGATGACAACTTACAAAATGTATGCAAGTCGCAACCTAATCACGTAATCGTGCAGCAGGTTCGGAATAGCTTACCAGATGTAATTAAATAGGTAATAACAGTGTATATAGCATGTGTGTTCCTTTGAAAGCCTTTAAAATATAATGATACACAGGACAACTGACCTCAAATCAATTAAGAAATAACATAGCTGTATATTTTCATTTAACCCACCACTTATAAAAAGGAATTCTGTTGCTTGTAAGAATGTTTTTACATAATGACAAATTGAATGGATTTTACTTTTTCACAGAACAATTGACAAGCCACTGAACATAACTGAACTAGTAAGAAGTATCCAGTAGCCTGCTGAATGTCAGGTGTAATAGGCTTGAAACATTATCAACAGTGATTTTATTATCACCAGCATCTATATCTGGGGGTAACATGTACTGCTTTATTACAAGGTATGGTTAGTATGCTGATTTTGGGCCAATAGTTGTTACTGCTTGATGTGATAAGTCCTAGTGGATGAAGTAAATATTAGGTTAGACGTTTTTCTTTTGGACTCGATAACCAGGCATGAGACCAGCTGGCACTGATATATATTTTCAGCACAGAGAATCTACAATGAATAAATGAATAAATGGTTGCAATTGCAGACGATTTAATAAACTGTGAAGGGCGCTCAGGGCCCGATTATTGTGATGGGTGCTCAGGGCCTGAATGAATAATAAATTTAGCCGGAGGCCTCGTCCTTGAGTGTGCAAAGACTACCTGCGTGAGGCCGGCTGGAAAAAAACATGAACAGTTACATCGCAGTGCCGCAGCTAGAAAGTGGCTTCCCACCAAAAGACAAGGCCACCAAACCATGAATGGAAAAAATAATAATGACTAACTCACCCGACAGTGGCGCATGCCACCTACCCACCAAAATATTGAAAAATTAATTAAAAGAACAGCTGAGACACGGCCCGTCCCCCAGAGTATGACTGCACCGGGGGAAACAGCCCAGCCTCTCCAGCCCGACCACGCACCCTGCAGAACTAAATACAAACCGCTTAGCACTCAGGTAAGGAAAAAACCCTACTCACATATTTTAGATTTTTTGATTTAGGGGGAAACCTCAGGGTATGCGTGCCTGAGGACAGCCCTTCAGGCTCTAAGCAGTCAATCAGCTTTTTTAGCTTCCCAGCGAGTGACTGTGAAGCCGAAACAAAAGAAGCAACACAGGAAAATAGCATACAGAGCCTTTATGCGCTTGCTGATGACGTGATGGCCGGATTCTTCTGCAGAAAAGCAACCAAGTTTACAAATATACATCACAGTCAGCAATTCATTATTTTTTACCAATGACCACAGAAATTTCTACTTGTTCATAACTGTTTATACTTAGCTTTTTTAAACTCATGCTATTTCCAAGAACCTATTCAACAGAAGATGGGCGTTTAAGATTCAAAGAAAACACCAAACGTGACATTCCAAGATTGTCAAATAGCATGACTTTAATTAGATTTTTTTTCTTTTCAAGAATACTGGGGTCAGAAACATAGTGTAATTTGAAACACCTACTCTCCAGCCAGCTACGATGGTGTCCTTGCCAATGTTCTGTAATTGCGCTTCCATTTGCACACTGCTTTGTATTACTGGAGTCTAGTTAGTAATATTATGTTACACTATATTCAGCCTAGGTATTTTTAATAAACTAATTACAATGTAGTTAATAATATTGTACTGCTGTCACAATATGCTGTAGAATTAGATATTTTTCCTCTTACAACCGTAGGCACATGGATTTTATTATGGCATAACTAGTAATGTTTTTTTAAAGTATTAGCTTCCCAACACATTCATAATAGATTCAAAGCTTATCCATTTGCATAGAAGTCTTTGTCCCACCTGTTTTTAAGCTGATTATAACATTTGTAATGAAACTGCACTAATAAAATGTGTAACCTACAGTATTTTCCCATTTTAAAACTACAGTCAGAGGGAAGGTATTTGTAAGAGGAAAAAAAGATAGGAAAGATTTTGTTATTTGGAAAAAAAAATCTCAGTTGACCTTTAACTAACTTCTTGGCACCCATTTCTTTTTGTGAGTATATTTCCCTTTTTATAGCCATCTACGAGACATAAGTAAGGAAAAGAAAACTCTTTTCATGTCATAAAATATGTTTGGCTAGCCCTCTTATACAATAACAGTTTCAAAATATGACAACAAATTATGGAGTATAGCCCAAAGGTGAGACTATGTTACACTAATCTTTAAAATAGAAAGAAAACAAAGCTCTAGAGGGTCTGCTGCTCACATTTTCCCTTCCATTTGTGTCAAACCTCTCCGTTAATGCAATTCTTACTAACTATGACATCACTGGCTAGACAGACCCATAGGAGATTCAAGCAGGTATTGTAACACAATTGTTATACCATGATTTTACTGAGACCGATACACTATCTAAAATACTGTATAAATTACACTTCCACAGGCTGTAAGTAAGGATTTCAGGCATTAAAAAGCCATAACATTTTGAGACAAACTTACAAATGAACTCATTTCCCACTAATATAGGAGGCATATTTACCTACTAACAATGTATTTTGTACTTCCTTTTACATATCTTTAAACATTGCTGAGTTTCCTGCTGTGGCCATTCCAAGTACAACTATTTAACATGAATTATACGTACAGCTTTATCCACATCAGTCACTGTGTTGATGAGAGAAGGGTAATTGATTTTCCCAGCTCCTTTACTCCTCTACTCCAATTACAACACTGGAAATCTCAATGGCTTGGTTTACATGCACATGAAAATCGACTCTACAGTGATGACTGTGTGACGTTGTCACACGAATACATTGTGTAACAGCAAAAGGACGTCCTTTTGGCAGCGTGACTTTAAGGGCAGGGTCAATCGCTTTCTCAAAATAAAAATAGCTGTAAAACCTGTGTAAACCGGAGCAGGAATTATGCTTTTGGCTCACGAGGTTTCAGCAGTCAAGAACTGGTTATTCTGACTTAATATTATGAAATCTCCAGCACAAAGGCCTTGGAAAACAAAGGCAACCCCCTAACGCAAACGCACACGCACACACACACGCACATGCAGGTTTGTATTGTGGGGACTTCTGAATGACACTCACTATATTTTTATTCACTATTTCTAACTCCGGTCGAACAAAACTCCACACAGGGTGAAAGTCGACAACAAACTAAATATTTTGGCACATTAATTTTTTTTTAAAGGCATATTTAGTTCTTAAAAAGGTGTTTTAAAAAGTGAGGATGTCCCCACAACGTCGTTTTCTTCGGGAGTTACTCTCTTTGTGGGGACATTTTCTCAAATTTTGTCCCCACATTGATAGTAATACCTGCCCACACAAACACATGCGCACACACACACACACACTGTACATTTATGGACTACTTCAACACTAGAATTTCCGCAGTTATACTCATACCTACAACCGCCGGTACATTTTAAACACCATCAATATCAAAATGAAAGACAAACTGTCGAATACAACTCAAGTTTTATTCAAGCATATCATATCAAACATCTGCACAGTCGAAACATGTATTTAAATGAACAATTAAACATAAAAGGGTTTATTTTCTAACTTACCACATGTAAAGCACTACTTCAAAAAATGAAAAACTATACTAATATAAACATTTCAAAAGAAACTAGTGTGTATACAGGTATATGCACATACAAAGCCTTAAAAACAAAAACAAAAATTAATCTAAAATGAAAGTAACATATGATTTATCTTGCACGTGTGTCACTCGCAGCACAGAATCCAGGTTGAGCTGCAGCTGCAGCTGCAGCCTGCATGTTTCTGATCAAAATGTTTCTACTGAAGTGCTATGGCTAGTTTCAAGATGAAATCTCTCCTACCTTGTACAAAACTTTTTATAGGAATTGATGACTGCCAGGTCCAGTAGAGGTAACAACAGGCTTGAATATATTTTAAAAAAATGAATATTGTAGGTTATATTCAAAATAAAAAGATGTATTAGAACATAAGAAAAAAAGAAAGTTTACAAATGAGAGGAGGCCATTCGGCCCATCTTGCTCATTTGGTTGTTAGTAGCTATTGATCCCAGAATCTCATCAAGCAGCTTCTTGAAGGATCCCAGGGTGTCAGCTTCAACAACATTACTGGGGAGTTGATTCCAGACGATGACTCATGATTCTTTTACACAATTCTCTGTGTAAAAAAGTGCCTCCTATTTTCTGTTCTGAATGCCCCTTTGTCTAATCTCCATTGGTGACCCCTGGTCCTTGTTTGTTTTCTCAGGTTGAAAAAGTCCCTTGGGTCAACACTGTCAATACCTTTTAGAATTTTGAATGCTTGAATTAGGTCGCTGCATAGTCTTCTTTGTTCAAGACTGAACAGATTCAATTATTTGCATATGACATGCCTTTTAAGCCCGGAATAATTCTAATCGCTCTTCTTTGCACTCTTTCTAGAGCAGCAATATCTTTTTTATAGCGAGATGACCAGAACTGCACACAATATTCAAGATGAGGTCTTACTAGTGCATTGTACAGTTTAAACATTGCTTCCTTTGATTTAAATTCAACACTTTTCACAATGTATCCGAGCATCTTGTTAGCCTTTTTTATAGCTTCCCCACATTGTCTAGATGAAGACATTTCTGAGTCAACAAAAACTCCTAGGTCTTTTTCATAGATTCCCTCTCCAATTTCAGTATCTCCCATATGATATTTATAATGCACATTTTTATTTCCTGCGTGCAGTACCTTGCACTTTTCTCTATTAAATGTAATTTGCCATGTGTCTGCCCCAGTTCTGAATCCTGTCCAGATCATTTTGAGTGACCTTTGCTGCTGCAACAGTGTTTGCCACTCCTCTTATTTTTGTGTCGTCTGCAAATTTAACAAGTTTGCTTACTATACCAGAATCTAAATCATTAATGTAGATTAGGAATAGCAGAGGACCTAATACTGATCCCTGTGGTACTCCACTGATTACCACACTCCATTCTGAGGTTTCTCCTCTAATCAGTACTTTCTGTTTTCTACATGTTAACCACTCCATAATCCATGTACATGTGTCTCCTTTAATCCCTACTGCGTTCAGTTTGAGAATTAATCTTTTGTGCGGAACTTTGTCAAAAGCTTTCTGGAAATCTAAATAAACCATGTCATATGCTTTGCAATTATCCATTATTGATGTTGCATCCTCAAAAAAATCAAGCAAGTTAGTTAGACACGATCTCCCTTTCCTAAAACCATGTTGACTGTCTCCCAGGACCCTGTTACCATATAGGTAATTTTCCATTTTGGATCTTACCTATATGCTATATTATTTGGATCTTATTGTAACAGGCGGTTCTAGTGTTAATGAAATGTAACTTGTTCCACAAACACACACACACACACACACAAATATAAACTTGTAGTTATGGTGTGGTAGTTAGTGCTGCTGCCTCACTGTGCCAGGGTCCTTGGTTCTAATCTGGCCTAGGGGGTCTGTCTGTGTGGAGTTTATATATTCTCCCTGTGTTCGCGTGGGTTTTCTCTGGGTACTCCGGTTTCCTCCCACAGTCCAAAGACATGCTGTTCAGGTTGATTGGTCACTCTAAATTGCATGTGTGTGTGTGCTACCCTGCGATAGACTGGCATCCCATCCAGGGTGTACTCCCACCTTGCGCCTTGTGTCTGCCGGGTTGGGCTCCAGCTCACCGTGACCCTGTAAAGGATTAAGTGGTTAATGATAATGGATGGATAATTGTGTGTGTTGGAAAGGTAACCAGACAAACAAGTAGATAATGCATGGTTTAGTTCAGAATGTATTCGACAACACGTGAATTAATTTCTTTGTTAAATGTTTTTATCTTCATAGGAGCACATGAAGCTCTCCTCACAATATTCAGAGCCATTCTTTTCTTACTCAGTAAGCAGAATATCTCCTCCCCTAAATGACTATGAATTGAATAATCTGCATTGGTACGGCTGATTTTTTTTCCTAAACCAGAGCTGCATAGCAACGCGTTTCCTGAAACGTATGACAAACAGATAGTGAGGAAAATTGTCATGACTTGTGCGTGTAATTGCCGCCAATGTTGGCTTTATTTTAGGACTTAAAGGCCTTGGACCTGTATACAATATTAATCAATGTTATACTGTATGTGTCCCTTCTGTTCTATACTGTAATTTATTTTGCAAGACACTATAAAAAAATTAAGTTATACATTCATGAAAAGTCCCATGGAAGAAAGATGCCAGTATTTTTTCTCTGCAAAAAGGAAAGAAAAAAAATTCACATTTGAAAAACGTGTATATGACCCATGTAGTGGCACTGTGTATGGCAAGCAAGTTTATATATTTCTGCTTTAAATTTTTCTAACTTGAGCTGCATTACAAAACAAAGAAAACTGTTTAAAGTCATCTGAGAATAACATCAATATATTTTTATTTATTTTCTAATATTGTAGTAAGTAAGTATACATTTCACTTTGCTTCAATCCTTCCAACTGAAAACTACATATTCCAGGAATTAAGTAAGGCAGCCAAAGTTAGCATATAAGTAATTGCCCAAAAATCCTGTTATCATATTATCTACACATGTAATATAAATAGCAGAGGACTATTTGCTGATTTCTCCCCATGTTAACTCTCAGTGGGGTTGAAGGCTGAGCCTTGGCATTTCACACCCAACTTGATACATTTGCCAGACATCCTGCTGATGACTGTTCCATTGTCCATGTGGCCCTTTTAACCAGAGTCAGCAATGAACAGCATTGCTGTCCACTAAATGGTGAAGGGGAGCCAGACAGGGCAGCTCATACATGTGGTATATAAAAGATAACATTGCTGAATGGCTTGCAGCTGACAAAATGTCAAAACAACACCAACTCCAGCACCTTCAAACTATGTTACCAGAGAAAAGCAGTTTCAGGTATAAGTGTGGGGAAAGAATCTCTGCTTCTAAAAAGTACATTAAAATATGCATAGTATTTTACTTTGTGCTTTAAACATTTATTAGTTTGTTTCCTTATGCTTTACTCGTAGTTTTGGTTCAGTGCTTTGCTGTGCTTTGTAATTCATTTAACATTTTAGTTTGATATGAGGCACTGTTCCTATATTTACAATATACTGTTACAAAATAGGAATAATAACTTTTGTTTAAATATTTACATTAAATATTACAAATGGTCCACAATTTACCCAAGAGTAACTCCATATATATAGATCTACAGTACATTAGGGGTGTTCCCGAATACAAATTCATATTAGGATATGAACGAATAATGGTCTTCTTCATAATATTAGTAATGGCCAAATAGTGTCAGGCAGTATTCATTGCAAATGAAATGTTTGAAGTGTCTCTCATTTCAACTGTGCCTCCCTCTGCAGTCTGTGTGTGCAGCCAATCGATGTGGAGAAGGTGGAGTTGGTTTGTGTCACTGTACAGAGTCAATGCTTCAGTTCATTCGATTTGAGAGGACTATATAGGGAAAAGTAAAGTTGGAATTGTGCTTACATTTCTTTCGTTGGGTCAAGAAAAAGTTTGTGTTGTCATAATATAAATAAAATATTTTTTGGAGGGGATAGGAATGTTGGCATTTTTTTTAAACATTGTGAAATTATAAATTTAATATTTTTTGTAAACAGTTTAGCAAGACACCATTGTCTCTGTATGGTGCACGTTGGCAGCACTAAGCACCAGTTAGGTTGTGCACTGCAGGCTGAGTGAAAGCGGCAAAACACTGTCTCACTGAGGTTTGGGATTTTAGAAAAGTTTTTGATTTTAAAAAACAATTTTTTTTGTGTTTGTTTTATACAAGTTTTGGCTGCTCTGTGACTGTCTGTTTTCACAGTTTCAGTCACTCTGTATTTCTTTAGCATAGCTCACAGTGCTGTATTTTTCACCCTAAAATCACAATTATGTGCCTACACTTGCCTCAGTAAATTGATTGCTGATTTTTTTAAATTGTTAAATCGTTTTGATCGCTACCATTGATTACTACGTTTCACTAGCTGTCTGATTGTGAGACCACACATTTGTAAAAATAAACTAATAATTTCTTACAATGTTCTACTACTGTAGCTCTTTATAATAATAGTTTATTATATTTTTGTTTGATATTGAGTAATAGTTTTGATTGTGTCTTTTGTTTGATGTTGGTGCTGCTTTCTCTAATCAAAAAAACATTATCTTTCATTCCACTTTGTTGTTAATGGTTACAGTAAATACTGTAAAACAGGATTTTTTTTGCAGCAACTTAATTTCGGTAATGGCCTTCAAGGTCAATTTTTGCTGCAATAAATGTTTGCCCTTCTTTTTCTTTTAATGTAGGGCACATGTTGAAATTAATGTTCAGCTTTCATATTTTTTTGTGTCCTACTCGTTTGATAAAACCAAGTAGTCCTATTTAATAGCCGGTATGCAGACTACACCAGCTGCCCACTCAAAGGCAACCGGTGAAAAAAATTCAGTTCAGCACCCCCTAAACAAAAGGGGGTGCTAACAAAGACTGGTCATTAACTAATTTAACAGAAAAACCGGTTTAAAGGACTGGAAATTAAATATTCAAAACAAAAGGGAGGGGGTGGTACAGAGCACGCCACCCAGAGCCCACTGGTCGATAAAGGCCGACATGTCGACAGCAGACTCTGCGTGGGCGTACTCTAAATTAACCCGGGACCGGACCAGGGCCCTGAACATGGCTCCGCAGTCAAAGAGTCCCTCCCCTTACGCTTCCTGGTCTTGTAGATGGCCAGTCTAGCAAGAGCCAGGAGCAGATTCACCAGGAGGTCTCTCGCCTTGGTGGAGCCATGAACAGGGTGCCCAAAGATGAGAAGGGTGGGGGAGAAATGCAGCCTGAACTGCAGCAACAGGTTCTTCAAAAGAAGGAAGAAGGGCTGCAGCCTGGCGCACAAATAATAAATGTGAACTACCGACTCAGGCTGACCACAGAAAGGCCAGGAGGAGTCTGAGTCGGTAAAGTGAATAAAACCAAGTAGTAGAAGTTTCTTGTATCGTTCATGATGTTTTCTAAATCAAATAAGCTTATTTGTGTATAAAAAACAACAGTAGAGTTGCAGCCAGTGTCATCTTAGTTAGCCACTCAAGCTGAAATCGTAAAGTAATTTAAAGTCTGTCTCTCTGACTGTCTCTCTTTAGCACACATGCAAGAACTTGCAGACTTGATACAACTGTGTTGATAATTTAAAAAGAAAGCATTATATGAGATTTTTGACTAGAGGTACTGGGAACATGACTCTGCATGCCCAGAGGTTGCGGGGTTGTGCCCAGGCAAGCCCTGGCACAAATTAAGTACTGGTTTGCACGTGGGAACAATACATTTGTGGAAATTATTACACATATGACAACTGCTGCCAGACCACAAGTCTTAAAAACCCCAAATATTGGTATCTATTTTCATTATTGTTCATTTTAAAATAGCACAAATGATAAAAAAATCACCTTTCTATATTCTTTCTTTTATTAGTTAGTGGTTATTGTGGTTCCATTGCTTATTATTAGGGTTCTTTGTTTTATTAAAAAATTATGTCGGCTCGAAACAAACTTAAAGAGAAATTATGTCATCAAAAATAAACCCCAAAAACTACTTATAATAGAGATTTGTTACAAAATACAGCACAGGACTGGATTTCCCATGTTATTCACAGTATACATGAAGTTTGCATGTTGCATTGAAAACTGCACATTGCTGCATTGTTTTGTCACTCAGGAACTTTTTCCAGTGCAAATAAGGGTTAAAAAAAACAAGTTTTAAACAACTTCCGATTTTGCCCTACCCACTTCCAGTTTGACGAATACACATCCGAATTCATAAAATGAATAACGAATAGTATGGGCAGGAATACATATACAGATACAGATAATGGCTCTATGTACCACCCCTATAGTACATACACGTGAAAGTCTAAATCCAGGGGTGCATATTTTTAAGAGCTATGACACATGTACACCATACCTGGGAAAAAGTATTATAAAGAATAGTTAAATATATTTAAATACTTCAAATACATGTAGATGTGACTTGGAATATTTAAATGTTTTAGAAACATATTTGAATTGATATATATTTAAATATTTCAACCATCGTCCCTTAAAATTTGAAAGATATTTAAATATTAACCTTATTTACAAATATATTTATAAATATTGTCATAACACAACACATACTGAATATTTAAACATTTATTTATACATGCACATACTGTATACAGGTATATGACAGTTATATAATTCACAAAACACCAAAATACGACACGATTTCCATTACATGACAGTAGATGTTAAACTTCATGTTGATTTGAACTTGGCTCTCGCCAAGATAAGCACCAACTAAGACCTTGCTTTACAGTAAACTAATGTGATCCATCTGCATCTTCATTCATTTGCATTGCTTTCCAGCTGATGATGTAGATATCCTTCTGTCTGGTGTTGATTGTTGAAGTGTAATGCTGGCTCCAGGGATCAACTTATTTTACCTCCCCAGCGCATCAGCACACACAACGGCTGAGATGCTGGCTCCGGGGATCAACCCAGTGTGGTCTCCCCAGCGCAACAGCATGACAAACGTTTGGATTGAGCTAAGTAGGGTACATCTCTGGAGTCTTTAAGTGGGCACCTTCCATCCTCAGTGTTTCTTCGACTAGCCCACGACACCTCAAGAGGGCTCAACAGTGATTCTGGCGTCCGAGCATCACCACCCTCCGTCCCTCACTCAGCTCAGCCCAGCTTACTTACCTGTACATCAGCGTTGCTTTCCTTCTATTGTGCTTGAGAACCTCATCTAGAATCTTTCATGTGGCAATTAACCATATGCATTAGCCAAATCCAGGAATGTCATATGGAGCTCTTTCCTCTCCTTTTTTGCTGATTGAATTTGTTGCCAGATTACATTGATGTTTTCTAAGCATCCTGGGAAACCTGGAATGCCTGCTTTTTTCACTGAAGTATCAATGAAGCAGTTCTTTAATCTCTGAGCAATAATGCTGAAGAAAATCTTACCTTCAACATTTAATAGGGAAATAAGACGAAACTGATCAATGCTTGTGGAATCTTTTTCTTTTGGCATAAAGACTCCACCTGCTTGGTGCCATGCTCTTGGTAAAACCTGTTTTTCCCATGCCACTTTCATCAATTTCCACAGAATTCATAGAATTCCAGAAGCACTCTTGTACACACGGTATGGAACTCCATTACGCCCTGGAGATGATGCCCTTCCTTTTTTTCACAGCTTGCTCTACTTTTTTCCACTTAGGTGCACAGTCCTCCATTTTGTATTCGAGTGGATTGATAAGTGGGATGACTGAAGGAATTGACATAGGCTCCTGCCTTTATATGTTTCCTCTAAATATCTCTCCAGCTCAAATGTGCAATTTTTCTCACTGGTGAATATCTTCAAATTTGAATGGATCTTCATAAAAGTTCTTGCACACTCTTTTTGTAGCATTTCTATAGGCGCTCAGCTCTGCACAATATTGCAAGCTTATCTTTTATGACCCTTTGTAACAGATTGAGTCCCTCTTTCTAACGTTGTTCTGCTTTTCTCCATTGCTAACTCAACTGTCTCTTTTCTCTAACTAAGCGTTCAATCGCCTGCTGCTGTCTAGACTTTCCGGAATAGTTTGTACTTTTTCCTTCCTTTTTTCAATTCCAAACCTCTCACTTCCATATGCGTAGATGATGTCCCTAAATTTATCCAGCTTCTTTTCAACTGTTCCGTTTAACCTCTCCAAAGTAAAACAGAGCTCTTGGCCATTTAACTCCAGGCTTGTGCCCGTTGAGGTTCTTTTCTCTCTTACGCTGCTTCATCTGACCGGGTTCGCAAGGATCATTAGGTTCATCACTAGTTGTATCCACACAAGTCCTCATGTCTATGACAGGGGTGCTGATATCCTGCGAACTGTGGTTTGCTTCCTGTCACTGGATTTCATTCATCTGACTTGACTGACTTCGTAAGAAATACTGATCAATGCGATGCCCTTGTCCCTTCTCCCTCAAATGAATCTTCAACCCTTGACCGTTGTCGCCTTGCTCCAGCCACAGACACAAACCTGGAGTTCCATGTCTTTGTTAACTGCAGATCTTAAACTAATCTTTTTTTGAGGCACTCTCCATTCTCATTGAGGTACCTGGCAGCTAGCTTTACCAATGCAGGGAACTGGGGCCTGTGGCTCTTCCAGAAGGCAAGGGCTGGACCCTTCTAGGAGGCAGGGTTCAGAATGGTAGTCTGTTACCTCTGTAGAAGCAGAAGCAGAAGATGGCACAGAGGCCGATATGAAAGACAACAGTTTGCTTCTCTTTGGAGGTGGATCCTGGGCAGTGGCAGTTTGGGAAGGTTGTGGAGCAAACCTGGCACACTCCTGCTACAGAAGAGCTGTGGCTGTCAGTAGCTGCTCTGGGCACCACACAGCCTTAAAGCAGGGGTCCAGTAGAGTTGCCAGCTTGTAGAAAGGCATCTGTTCATTAGGGGAGAGGCACTTCTCCAGGGATGCCTCGAGGGCAGTCACCAGGTGGGTACTGTACTTTGCATTAAAGTTGATCAGGAAAATCTTTCGTCCAATGAGGCTGGGAATGACATAGCTGGCAGAAACAATATTGGAACTCTGGGTGAGGAGAGTGGCAACCTCAAACGGTTCCAGAGTAGCCACAGGTTCATCAAGGCATTGGATGTCTGCTGGGGTCAGCTGTACTGGTGCAATGATTTGCTTGAGTTTATCTTGGTCAGCCCTCAAAATGGAATGCATCATCCAGTTGCAGGCTGAAGCTTTCTTTCTTCATCCAGAATGTCAGCTGCAATGGTTGATTTGCGGGTGTGGGACACAAGAGAGTCAGCTTTGAGAAGGGATTTTCAGGATGCTGGGCAGTTGGGCAGGCCATCATTCACAACATGCTGTGTGACATGAAGCAGCCTTCACAATAGGGGAATACATTAAGTGATTCCACAACGTCAACTCTCTCCAACACAGTATCCTCATCCCCACTGTCAGTGTCACTATCACACCGACCCACCTCCTCAAATCCAGGCAGTTGAAAAGCTTTTTTTTCATATTGCTGGCATTGTCAGTGATAACATTAGTGATTTTCCCTTGACTCCCAAATTGGTTGGTAGTCTCTTCAAATATAACACTGATGTTGCCCCCTGTGTGATGCCCCTTAAACCTCTTGGAGGCCAGCAGGACATCATAGAGCTTAGTCAAGGATGAAATGGCCTGTGATGCCCAGGAAAGATTTCATCTGGTGAGATTTATTTTATTTATTTATTTACATTTTTATAGCGCCTTTAACCAAGGCGCTTTACAAATTGAAACTAATGGTACAAACAAGAATACTGGGTGAAAAACGAATGCAAGTTATTGGGCTAAGGTGGAGAGATACAGATTAGTTGCTAGTGTTAAAACAGAGAGCCAGAGGCTAGGTCAGGGTCAGGCAAGCAGGGTTATAGCAGAAGGTCAGGGATCAGGAGTATTAGTAGTATGGACGAGGGAGAAGAGATGCGTTCTGAGGGAGGAGCAGAAATTACATAATGTGAGTGACTGTTTTATGTTAAGTGGGAGCATATTCCAATGAAGGGGAGAAAGAAGGGAAAAGGAACGGAAACAGGATTGGGCACAGGGAGAGGGTGGGACAGAGAGGTACAATAGGGATTGGGAGTGTAAGGTTCGTGGGGGAACATAGTAGGTGATCAGTGCAGCCAGATAAGGTGGGGCAAGACCATGGAGAGATTTATACACAAGGGTAAGGAATCTGAACAGGCAACAATAATAGACAGGGAGCCAGTGTAGCTGGAGGAGAGGGGAAGTATGGAAGAAGGAGCGGGGGAGGTTGAATATGATACGGACAGAGTTTTGAATTTGAAAGCAACCTTGCAAGCTGATACAGTATACGGACGGCAAGGTTGGGGGTAAAGGAATGGCATGAAAAATCTGTGTGTCATCAGCAAAGAAATGAGGGGGGAAGTTATATGAGGAAATAAGAGCTGCAAGAGGTGAAGTGTATAGGGAAGATAGCAAGGGACACCGACAGTCAAAGGGGAGGGGGTGGGGAGTGAGACTGTTATGGCAACAGCAGAGGTGCGTGAAGATAGGTATGACTGCAGCCAGCCAAGGGGTGTGCCAGAAATACCAAGGCTAGAAAGAATAGAGCGGAGAATAGGGTGATCGACTGTGTCAAAAGCAGAGGAAACATCAAGGAGAATTGAGGAGAAGCCAGTATAGGAGGAGTTAGCCAGATGATTCTGGAGAGTGAGGAAGGCAGTCTCAGTGGAATGGGAGGGACAGAAGTCAGATTGAAATTGATGGTAGATGATTTAAAGATGGCAGGACAGATGGCATGGAGAGAGAGGAGTTAAAGAGGGAGACTAGTTAAGATAGAATAAGAGGGAGGAGTGGCGGTATGAGGGAGGCAGGAATGGGGGAATAAGTAGGGTGAGACTTGACAATGATGGAGTAGAGTTCAAATAAAGATGTGGGGGGAGAAGTAAAGAAAACATTAGGAGCAAGTGGAGGTGGAATGGGAAACTGGGGGTGAGGACAAGTCTGGGGGAGACTTAGGAGGTGTAGGCAGTGAAGGTTGGGAAGGATGGAGATTTGGATGAGGTAAGAGGACAGAGTAGCTTATTTAAGGTTAAAAAAGCTGACAGGGATGGGGGGCCAGAGCAGTAATGAGGGTAATTGTATTTGGCTAGTTCCAGAGCAGAGTGGAAATTGAAAAGGAGGGCGTGGTAGGCTTAGAAGTTCAAAGGTAAGGGGGAGGACTTCCAGAGTTGCTCTGCCCGGAGCAAGGAACATTTTTCCGTTTTAAGGGAAGGGATAAGCCATGGTTGAGGAGGCCTAAGAGAAGGATAATAAGGATGTGGGAGTGCTAGGGGGTTGAGGGAAGAGGATAACACAGTAGATAGCATGGTCTGGGTGGAGGGAGGAGAAATCAGAGATGGGGGAAGCAACGGAGAAGAGAGGAAGATCAGGGAACCGGTGTCAAGGGTACAAAGATTACGGCAGAAAATAGAGACTGAGGGTGAGGGGCTGGAGTGGGATAAGGAGAGGGTGAGGAAAAAATGGTCAGAGGGAGGTTGAGGGGCAGTTCTGATGGAAGTTGATGCCTTACAACTGGAAAGGAAGATAAGGTCAAGGGTATTACCAGATGTATGAGTATGGGGATGGGAGAAGTGCAGCAACAATGGCGGAACAATGTAGGTGGAGGTTGAAATCACCTAGGAGAATGAAAGGGTGGGGGAGAGGGAGGAGGGAGGAGAGGAGGCAGTCAAGATGGTCAAAGAATGAGGAGGGGGGCAAGGGGGACAATAGATGACAAGGAGGGTAATGTGGTGAGGGGAAGCAAAGGAGGTTAGTGGGTACTCAAAAGAGGGGAAGGTGATAGTTATTGTGGGAGGAAGGGCTGTGGTCCAGGAAGAGTGCACAAATTAGGCCAGTACCGCCACCTTTACCAACTGGATGGGGGACGTGGTAGAAAATGGTGACTGAAGAGGTGAGGGCAAGGGTGGCTGTGTTATGTGGTGTGATCCATGTTTTGGTGAATGCAAGAACGTCAAGGTGAAGGGGGAGGAAAATCTAAGGTGTCTGTGGGCTTGTTGCAAACTGAATGTGCATTCTAGAGGCCTAATTTAATTAGGTTCAGGGATTGTGGAAGTCAGTTGATGCTGAGGGAGGGGAGGTTTTACTGTGAGGGCGAGGTAAATCAGGTTGGAGGGAATGGAGCGATGGATGTTGGTTACTTTGCAGCGGGGAGAGATTGGAAGGAGGGGGGTGTGAAGTGTAAGGGGGGAGCTGGGAGGCATGGAGGAGACTAGAGTAGGGACCAGGGAGGAATGCTGATCAAAGTGGCTCAACGTGCCAGGGGCAATGAGTATAATGATTAAGGAAAGGGGCGTGACTACCCCCCCAGGTGGGGGGGGGGGGGTAGGGTAGGGACATTAGAGTGAAGGACTCACTCTCATAGATCCAGAGGAGTTGGTGAAAGCCTGTATGTTCTCACCTACACAGGCAAGGGGGGGAGATATCTAAGGGGGGGAGGGTGGGAAGAGAAGGGTTGAGACAGACTAACTCACACTGAGCCTGGAAATTAGCTATAGGGTCTATACTGACAGCAGGGGATGAGGGGAGTGGAGTTAATTTAGGTAGGGTGTGTCGAAAACAAAAAAAAAATACTGAATTAGTTGTTGTACAGTGGTTTAGAGCATGTAGTTACCAGACCAAATTGGAGAGAAACAGTCAGAAACAAAGCTGGCTGGTGGAAGACAAGGTAGGACAAGGCACAGATGAGTGCACAGTGCCACACATGCTGGGTGTAGAGCATAGCAGGGTGACAAAGTGACTGTGGATACTGCTGTGCTTGGCAGGAAGACATACTGTTGACAGGGTTTTGCGGCAGGGAACATTGTAACTTGGATCCAGTGCCTCAACGAATATGCAGAAGCTGGTATGATCAACATGGGACAGTGGAGTAATGGTGTCAGCTATATAGTCTGCCAAGGCATTGGTGTCCCTCAGCTGATGAGGATGAGTAGAACTGTACTTCTTTGAAGTAGCAGTGGGAATGCTCGAGAGCAGAGCATGTGAGGAGGAAGACCGGGGCCAATCACCATCAGGCTTGACATTGTAGATGCCAGAATGATTCCTTTGAAATATTTTAACACAACATTGAAGGTACTAAATAATAATATGTTTGTTTTTGTAAATCAATCTTTTAATATGGACAATGTGTGTTTCCACCTTATGGAATTAAAGATTACTGAGCTTTGAATGTATTGTTGTAATGTTCTAATAAAGGGTAACGTGATTCAGTTAGAAATGTTGCTAATAAAAGGCACCACTCAATGTCCATGTCCATAGTAATGTCCCGTGCAGTTTGTTTGTTTTCACGCATGTTGGACCTCAAAGCATGTGAGAAAACAAACTGCAAGGGATATCACTATTGACATGGACATTGAGTGGTAAGTGCCTTTATTAGCAACTTCTAGAAAAGACACAAGTTACCCTTTAATACAATACAATCCTACCAGTTTGCATCACAACCAGTCTAAGCATCCTAGATCCTATACATCTGCATTGTGACATCACTACTAAGACACACTGTCTTCATTCAAGAGCAATGTTTATGTAAGACACTATTAACACAAATGTTATGTAACAAACACTTACCCTGAGGTGGACAAACACATTTGCGGTTGTTCTGGCTGAACAGCCAACTTGCTGTTTGCAGTGCTTGCAAGTAGCTTTGAACTGGGCGGAAGCATTGTCTGGTGTGAGGAAATGAAATGCGCCTTTAGACCTTGGTAGGCACATGTTGTTTGTAGCAACAGTGGTCTCTCAATGTAACTTGACATATGACTTCACTTGCGTTGGGGAACTGCAGCTTTTATATTAGGTCTTGTAATTAACTCATGATGGTTGAGGTGGTTCTCAAAGGAGGTTTTCAAATAATATTTACTTTCCGCAAATTATAATATAATTTATGATTATATTATTTAATTATTTCAGCTATTTGAATGAGTTGGTATTTGCAAATCAAATACAGAATATAACAATCTTTGTCCTAGGTCTGCTGCATATTGATTTATTATTATTATTATTATTATTATTATTATTATTATTATTATTATTATTATTATTATTATTATTAATTAGTCATTTAGCAGACACTTTTATCCAAAGTGACAGAGACAGGGTAATCTATGCAACTGCTGCTCCAGTCACACGTCTCATCTGAAGGATATATACACACACACACACACACTGTTGGAAAACATGGATTGAGAATTGATTAGCAGTTTGCTACGCATGTGGACTGGCAGAGCTATACCGGTGTTCTTTTCTGAAAAGAGACTAATATTGCAGATAGCAGACTGTTTGGTTCAAATTGCATGTACTGCTTACAATTGATAGAGACATTGTGTCTACAAGTTTCTTGCCCAGCATTGACTGCAAGCTAAAAAGATAACAATGCTGTGGACCAGAAGGGGCTAGACTTTGGAATGCAAAGCATAAAGGGGCTAAAAAGCTCCCAGGGACTGGCGTTGGGCCCAGAGGTTCTCAGAGAGATCGAAAGAGATAATGCCACTGGGATCAAAGGGGCAGATTTATGGACCTTTTTTCTCCAGGAGTGTGAAGAATGCACTGAGTTCAGAGGTTGTCACACTAGACTACACACACACACACACACACACACACACACACACACACACACACTAAATTAACAGAATAATGTGTTGTACCTTGACCATTGGTTAAGTGTCAGAGAAAGGGGAGGTGGACTATCTATACAGAAGGGTATTTAATGTCATGCAAACATTGTAATGATGAGTATTCTGTTTGTCCTGTACCTGGGACCAGACTCCCTGCATATTTCAATAAACCTGGCAACTGATTGAAGAAAAGGACTCTGTGCATTTTCTTGCGTCTACTTAATCACCATCATTTTTTGTAAGTTACTCCACATACACACACACACACACACACACACACACATATATATATACACGTTTTCCAACAGACCGTAGCTTCAGCAAATCTGTTCCTTATACCAGCCCTTTAGATTAATGATATAAAAATGATCCAGTCAAAATGCTTAGTAGTAAAATATTGATAGTAAATCAAGCTACCCTACTTGCCTCGTTTCCCACTACATATTATTGTTATAATAATAATAATAATAATAAATAATAATAATAATAATAATAATAATAATAACATGGAATACCTACATTCAAATCCCACAGTGACAGCGCAAGGCTCTCTTAGGTAGAATGTGGTTATAATATTAATGTGTTCTTCTTGTTACTGATGAATCAGTATATCGGTAGTCCACGATTTCAATACATTTCTCAATGTTATCTTCTGGAACTTCATTAGGTCATATATTAGTCTTGCAGCAAGAGACTTTTAAGACCAGTATGTGTCTTTTTTAACAAATTTGTGGAACCAGTTTTTTTTTTAATTCTTTTTCATGTTTTCGTATTTTAATGAATTTGCTCAAGCCTATTGTTGTCAGTAGACGGCAGCAGAGTTGGGGTCAATTCCAAAAGGAACTGGAATTGATTGGTCAAAACCAATTCAATTCTGGAATTGGAATGGGAATTGAATAATATCAGTTACAGAATTGGATTTGGAATTCACATTTTGAAAAGAAAGAAATTTATCAATGACATTTCAATTCCATCAAATTCCACCTATTTTTGCACAAATAAGTTTCACTGAATTGCTTGAAATATCATATCAATATTTTCATATCAATGTTAATTTTGGTGAATTGGATAAATGTGTTTTTAATTTATAGTCTATATATTCATCATAAACTATTAAAGCATGACTTACATTTGCAAATCTTTGTGAATTTTATTATGGTAAGTAATTTTTGGCCCGTATCTTCATTAGCTGTCAATGTGACAACGGCTTGCAGGTACTTCTGAGTTAAATCATTATCAGTAATTTCACTGGTATACTATAGTCTAAACATAAAGTGGCACAATGTCTAGGAAGACTTCAGTCCTCACTTTGATGAGCCAAGAGCAAGTGGTACAGTGGGAAACCGTCATGCTACATGTAAGCATTGCAGTATATATGTCTCTGGTTCGACCAAGGCAACCTGCAACTTCAGATTAGTTATGATTCATATCAGTCATGTTTTGAGACAGATAAATTAATTAAATGAATAAAAAATGTTCAGTATAACAAGTGACATTTTTTTTTTGTTATAATTGGCAGTAGAGTAATTTGTTTTTTAATTTTTTCTTTTGTTTTTACACTTGTTGTTGTCACTGTGTTTGTGTTTGTGTATCAACTGTGGAATCAACTGATTTGAAACACTATTTTTCTTTCTGTGCACCGTTATTTTGTTTTTGGTATGACCACTTTCCTCACTTAGTGGTGGCGAATGGGAACACATGGGGGGAGGATAAAAAGGACAGGCAGGAAGCAGGAAGGATATGGAGTGCAGCAGCGGCGGAGAGAGGAAACAGGAAACAGGAAACAAGAAGCAGCAGAGCAGCAGAGCAGCAGAGCAGCAGGGAAAGAAGAGCGGATTTTGGAAGATCCACCACAAGGAAGAGAGAACGCAGATTCAAACAGAAAGAGACTATGGAAGAAAGAAAGAAAGATTTGGTAGGACTTGGAAAAGGAAACAGATATTGGACAGCTACTTGCTGCAAGACCAATACTTGTGGTAGGTGGTTAACCTATTGATTGGGACTGTGTTTACATTCTGCCATTGTGTTCATTTTCCTGAGTTTTTTTTTTGGTTCTCCCTTTTGTTTTGGATTACTTTTCTCTTTTTACTTGCTACGCTCTTCTTACGCGCCCTTTATTTTTGTGGATACTTACTGTTTTGTGCTGTTTTTAGAGATTACTTTTACAAACCACACAAGACACATTGGAGGATTTTTAAGTTATGATTTTGTTTTATTTCTTGAATCGTGTCATGAGTTAATTGCTGCATAAAATTACTTTATTCTACACGGTTGGTGTTAAGTGGACCGGATCATGTTGGAGGGATCGTTTCAGTGTCAAGAGGTGGCCCCAGGAGTCCTACAACCTGTGGAGAGAGAGTTTATACTCACCAGTTCCATTGTCGAGTGTCTGTGTCCAGGTTCCAGGGTGTCCAGGGCCTTCATCCACGAATGCTTTCAGTGGTCCAGAAAGTCGCCGGGTCTCAGATATGGAGAAAGAGATATGCAAGAGACAAAGATAGGCTAAGGGGAAGTAACCAACTGCAACACTAAAGTATAGGTGTCATCTTACTTGCCGTTGTATGTGGTCTGGACAGCCTCCTTTTTGTCTTTGTCTTTTTGTCTTTCTCCTAGACATCATCGGGATCCTCATCGTCAGTTGGTGGCCAATCGCAGGCTTTTCTCGGCAAGGAGGATTAGCAGTGTTTCTGCACGTGGGACGGCTAGTGGCAGGACGGGTTCGGTCGCTTACCCCGGGACAGTATTTGCCTCGAATTATGCACTCTTTATTTCTGGACTTGCTGGTTCAGCTAAGAACGAATATTTATTTTTGTATTACATTTTTTTTTGAGATTTTACCCACGGGTGGGGAATGCCCTGGTTTTATAAAATACTTTACCCTGTGGAGAAACAATTAAACCTGTTTTAACCTATTTGGTTCTCTTCAGTGTGTGTGTGTGTGTGTGTGTCAGATCCCTGGGAATCAAAATAACCTGTCTAGGGAAGGTTGTTATCATTCGGTCACAGAGGTCCATGCCCTTTTCAAACACAAGGTGGCGTAGTTGGTGCTTACTAATTGTATACTTTCTTACGGTTACCCCTGGTCATCCCACTCGTGACATCAATGTATAATAAAACATTTTCAAGTTTGCATTTTCAGAGAACGCACCCCGAGGTCCTGAAAGACCTTGAGACCACCATCATGCCTATCCAATCTGACCAGACCACAGTGGATAGCGTCATGCTTGACCCTCAAACCAAGAAGTGGAAGGCCACAGATTATCATCAAGTGACACCATTATAGCTAGCTAATGATCTCCTGCCCCTGTCTATCGTAGACAATGTAGACCTTTGCAACTTCCTCAGCATGGCTGAACCATGCTTCACCATGCCAGGAGGAAACATATCAACCAGAAACGTATTCCTCAGTGTACTGCCAGTGTCCAAGATCAACTGAGCAGTCAAATGCAGCAAGCCAACGACATCTGCCTAACCATAGATCTGTGGTCGAGCAGAGATATGAGGTAATTTATCGACATCATGGGCCACTTCATCCTGGATTATACACTACAAATAGCCTTTTCACACTTGCACAACTGAGCCAAGCTAAAGTCAAGCCAAGCCCACCCAGCTCAGCTCGGGTGTGTGTTCTGTTACTGTTCAAAGTCGAAGCTGCACTGTGGAATGTGACATCAAATTCAGTGGACACAGGCACACAGAGGAGTGGTGTGGATTTGTTTTTAGAATGGATCACAAGGTCTTACAGTCCGAAACGATAAAGTCTACCAAAAGATCTCACACGAATTGAGAAATATGGGAGTAAACCGCAGGGCCAGTGCTTAATTTGTAAAAAAAGTGGTGACAGGACGAAAGCAATGACAATAACACTGCCCTAAGAACCGTTCATTCAAAATCGCAACGCGTTAATTTGAAAGAGCATTGTATGTACTTGTGCTAGATGTTTACATTCACATATTGTACATCATATACAAAGTAATAGTACGTGCAGAGAAATTAATTAAAGGCAACCACAGGACAAAGTATTTATACATGTTTTGTTATGGTTTTGCATTTAAATGGTTTAGAAAAACAAACAAGACATTCAGAGGACTCCAGAAGGACGACATTGATTAAAAAAATAAAATACGCACCCCGACACGAATGTTGGTTTGACCCACAGTCTACACTATTATCAGCGATGTGTATGAAAAAATGATTAATTAATGATTAATCCTACTGAAGTAGGCTACAATATTTTTTCATTGTTCTTTGTTTAAATTAATTTTCAGCTTTCATATTTTGTAATGTACTACCCATTTAATCAAACCAAGTAGTGTAAGAAGTTGCTTGTATCGTTCATGATGTTTTTCAAATCAAGTAAGCTTGATTTGAATTGTGTGTCATCTTACTTAAAGGCACTCCAGCTGAAATTGTAAAGTAATTTAAAGTAGGCTGTAAATGTGGCAGAGGACTGTCTCTCTTTAGCGCACACACAATAACTTGCAGACTTGATACAACCGTGTTGAGAATTACACAAATTAAGACAAGTTGCCAAATTCAATATATCGGCACTGGTCGTTGAAGGTCTGTGATCAAGAACTGCGTCCATTAAATCATAATATTTACTTTTTTTGCAGTCTGACCTGCTTTATTGTTATGATCTTTATTTTTTTTGTAATCCTGTTTTCCTTTTTTTTTCACAACACTGTTTCGCGCTGTGGTTTAGTCCCGTATTTCTCAATTTCTGTGAAATCTTTTGGTAGACTTTATTGTTTCGGACAGTACGATTAACCCCACCCCCAGCCTTGGCTTGGCTTGGCTCGGCTTGACAAAATGACAAGTGTGAAACTAGCCGTACCCTGAGGATTCGGCTCGGCTCGGGTGTGCAAGTGTGGAAAGGCTAAAAGTGTCATGTTGGCATATCATCGTTTTAAGGGCAAACACACTGCATAAAACATTTTTAGAATGTATGAGGATACGATAGCATGCTACAACATAGCTAACAAGGTAGCAGGCATAGTAACTGACAATGCCACCAACATGCTGAAGGCATTCTCGATGTTCCCACATTCGGATGTCAAGGACAGTGACACAGATTAGGATGTGGCAACTGATGATGTTAAATTGGTCAGTGTAAGTGACGAGCTGGATTATCTGCCACCTGAGTGGAGCCCCTGCTTTGCTCACGCACTACAACTTGTTGTCCATGATGCCCTGGAGCAGGCTGGCTCTATAAAAGCAGTGATAGGTTTCCAGCCTAGTATCATGTTGCCACAAATCCACCAAAGCCAGCTTGCGAATGCCACCAGGTGGAATAGCTAGTTGAAGATGACAAGGTCCATTTTGCCAGTTCCTGCAGAAGTCCTGTCTGAGCTTAATGCCCCATGTAAACTAACACCTTATGAACTGAAACTCATAGGGGTACTATGTGAAATACTGGAGCCCTTTCAGGATGCCATTGGCAAGTGCCAGGGAGATCAGGTAGTCACTGCCAGTTATGTCATTGGATGTGTCCAGGGTCTAAGTCACGCTGTGGCACATATCAGGGAAACCTACAACAGTAAGTTTGTGGAACCAGGCAGTCTCCCCTGGAGAAGAGCCTTGTCAAGTTTGAGGACATGGAGTGTTTCCAGATGGCTACCACTCTGGACCTGCGTTTCAAATTGGATTGTGCATGGGTGAAGAGGTGCACAGTATCAGGGAACTGTATCAGGGATTCGACAGCACCCCCACCAAAGAGGCGCACAAGACTTTTTTCATACATGACCAGCCACCATACACCAGCCACACCAAGCACTACTGCTTCTGTTGAACTCACTGATTACTTGAGCCAACCATGCCTGTCAGAGGATGCTGATCCTCTAGCATACTAGAAGGAAAGCCAGATCAAGTCCCCTCTTAGCCCAACTTGCCTGCAAGTATCTCACCATACCTGCCTCATCAGCATCCGTAGAGAGACTTTTTAGTGTGGCAGGCAAAGTATTCAGGCCTGAACGGTGTAATCTAAGTGATGTGAAATTTGAAGAGCTTATGATTACCTGGTACAACCATGATCATGAATACAGATGCTGAATGAATAATAAGACTGAGAATAAACTATTATATTAATACTGTATTTTGCATGGTAATGTGATTTGACTTTTACATATTTTTTAGGTATCACATGTACAGTATTATACATGTATACATCTGTAGACAACATTATGCTTGTTTGTTTTTTTTTTCTAGTATTTCTTGGATATACACAAGTACATTATAATAGATGTATACAATAACACTGCTGCAAATTATCATAATGTATGACTTCCGGACAGGTTTCCATGTATGTCAATTGTACGTCTTTTTAGCGTGCAAAGGCGATTTACTCAGCCTTAAGGTTGTACAATGTTTTAGACACACACTTCCTGTGGCACGAGGTATGTGTGTGCTACTTCACACAAATAATGACTCTGGAGAGTGAGTGACGACTTTCTAAGCTGGTTACAGCTGACTGTGTAAAGGACTAGAATAGTATAGTCATTACTAGTACTGAGAAAGTGTAATAATAAAATGTGTATTGGCTGGTTAAGTCTACTCACATCAGATAATCCACGATCGATTAGCATAGCCTGTAGGGGTTAACGAAGACTCATACCATCTGCATAGCATCATCAGTAAATGCCTTCAGCAACAGTTTACTCTCACAGTTGTAAGGTTTGCTTTCTTCTTAATAATAATCAGACAGTCTTCTTCAGCTCAGTTTAATCAAAAGAGTTTTATTCAAGAACAAACAGATCAAAAAGTAGTACAGGATACAACAGCAACAGCAGTGGCACTGCAGGTAAACTCACAGGTCTTGGCAGGTGGATTCCGAGGAACAGAAATACTTGTTACAAGCTCTAAAATACCTATCAAGTACCTGCGCATGGAGTGGAACAGGAGGTCTGTTAGTAGGCGTTCCATAACGATTGCCTAAAGGTATAGTTCTAAAAACCAGTTACTTATCATGAGTCCCAGGCATTAGTGTAATTCGGGCTACATGCAAAACTAAAGAGCTACAAGGTCAGGGTAATGTTAGTCAAGAATTTGAAAAGCCTTCCAAGTGGTGATTTATTTCACTTCATCCCTTTTTCAGATAAAGTACTTGTATGTAATCACAAATAATAGTTGTATATAGTAGTATCGTTCGGATGGCTGCAATTGTTTAAAATACGTTATTTAAATATTGTTTGTTTGCACCTGAATGTGGCCTATTAAGACCAGCTGTGAAATTCAAGCCACCATTCTAGAAATCCATCTAGACTGAGCAAAATAAAAATGTAAATGTTGATTAACCCTTTCAAGGCCAGGCTCGAATATTTCGGGGCCCCACCCATTCACAGCGCTGCCTGGTTTGTTTTTCATTTAAATATTTTAAGGTGCTGAAATGTGATCTGTGTATATTGATAGGCTGAAACAGTCACATGGTCTGAAGGGAAGGCTAGATGAGCTTTGAATTTACGGAAAAGTTATTAAAATGGGATTCGGCAAGCAATCTCGCAAAGTAGAGGAGCAGGCTATAATCCACTTAGATTTGGAGAATGGGAGTAATTGTGATTACTCCAGTGGGGGTGAGGCTCCTGATTTAGAGAGGATGAAAAGCCTTTAGATCCTATCCACAGTAGACAATAAAGATAAGATGATTCATAATTTGATTTTGTATTTATATTTGCAAACTTCACAGGTATGCAATATTGATGAGCGATGGAAAGCACAGTATCTACCTAAAGTTAAACTGCGAAAACCTTGATGAGAAAATTGATGCCCAGACTCCACTTAAATTAGTATCTGACAATGGTATGACCATGACATATGGTGGATGGATTGAATTAACTGTACTTTACTGGAGTTAACTAGAGTTAACTAGAACCATAAGAGCTGCTTTCCCTAGCATGCAAATAATCAAAGTTAGCATTCATTAGTCTGATTAAAACTTTAAAGGTAGGAATGGAAGGGATGTTATCCCCAAAAAGTAAGTCGTCAGAATGAAAAGTAAAGTCAGTGGAGTTGTTGGAGATGCCGCCGGATGTTTGAATCAAGCCTGGAAGCAAAATGGCCGGAGGGTCTGGAATTCTTCGAAATGCTAGTGAACATTTCAGAAGGCACCGCACCGCAGATCAAATTGATGTGGAAAATGTGACCGAGCACAACATCACATTAAAAGGCAAGAACAATGCTTGGCACATTAAAGACAGTCAAAGCAGTTTTCCCAGCTAGTTTGGTGGAAGATAACAACAATTCAACCTCTGCATCACATATTGGTGTCAATGCAAAGAAATCCAGAAGAATGGTCATTACATAGATGGAAGGACTGAGCAAGACAATAACCAGTGGGATCCACTGGCTGATCTTAGCCACCTGTATGAACGACAATAGCTAGTAGTCCATTAAATGCTGAGAGAAGTGAGCGTATTTTACCAATCGGATACTGATATTGGCTGCATTGAACAATTTAGAATTTGGCATTCGCTTACATGACACAGAGTCGGTCAAAAGTAGTTACATGTCTGTACTGAAGCTGCTTTATCAAGAAATGAAAGAATACTTTCATGATTTAATTGCCTGTGTCTGGATAGAGAAATGCAAGCCTCCGTACTCTGTATTGCATTGATTATCATGACCTTAACAGAAAGACCAGATCACTAACCAGTCCCTAGAATGTAAGACACTCTTGACAATTGGATAGAAATGCTCTGTTTTTGCTATTAGATCAGGACAAAGCCTACCATCTGAGATTTATGACCAAAGAAAGCAGACCACTGATAGCATTTGTGATGACCTGGGGCTTAGATGAATGAATAAGAATCCCTTTAGGACTACTGAATGCACTGTCCGTCTTCCAAAGGTGCATGGAAGAGTGCTTGGAGGGGCTGGAGGGAAGAAATCTGTGTGCCATATTTAGATGACACCCAGTTTTGAACAGCATGTTGAAGACATCAGGAAAGTGCTGCAACAACTTATAAAGTATGGCATCAAGCTAAAGCCTGCACAGTGTTATCTGTTTAACCCTTAGCAGTCCATTTATTCAGTGCTTGTCAGGCGCATCAGGTCCAATTTATTTTCACATGCGCTGTTTAAAATATTTTTTCAGAGTAAAACAGGTTTAAAAGCCATTGAATCACAAAAGAACACCAAGCCCCACCCCTTGTTCACTGTATTTTTCACATAACTCTTTATAGACATGCATACTGATAAATCCATATTATCACCAAACTCCTCAATAATGCGATCCAAGTCATTATTTCATCACTATAAAAGCTCTGCAAATGTCTGTAATATTCTTTGAGCGCTGGATCAGATACGCCCTTTTTTTGGCTTAATTTGGCTCCTATTGGTCTCACTCGGCCAGTGAACGGTTTTCTCCGGAGAAAAAATGACTAGAGACCTGTGCTTTACGTCTTTTTGATGATGTCGGACAGAGTCTGACATTGGACTGGAAAGGGAAAATTGTAATGGCAGATAGGACCACAAAGGGTTAAATCAGAAGTCAGGTATGGGAAGAATTGTAATCAGCCTAATGGACCCAACTGATACTACTGCTATCCAAATACTGAAGGACAAAAAGCCAGGTACAGTAGGAGAACTTCGTAATATTATTCATAGACAATACATTAAGATGTCTTACATACTGCAAAATTGTTGTATGATCTTTTGAAGGCCATAGCTGCAGCAGTATGTCAAGGAAAGAAGTCATCGGACACAGCCACCAGAAAAGGGAAAAAAGCAAAAATTCACTGGTGTCTCCTCTTCAAAGCTAATTAACTGCCTATGTTGGGATTCCCTGATGTCTCACAGCCTTACATCTTGCACACTGATGCTTCAAACAAAGGACTGGGAGCAGTGCTATAGTGCTGTACCTTATATTACCAGGTTGTATAAAACCTTACTGTTGCTTTAAATATTTGTGATCCCGTAGTCCTCTGAAAAACTAGAAGGAAGTGATGTAGCTGGAGGATTTCCAGGTGCAGAGGTCAAAAGCGGGGTATGGGGCTTGAGAAAAAGGAAAATGGCAGAGAGAGAAATGAACTGAAGAGAGAGGAGATGTGCTGACCTGGAATCGCGAGTTGACGATAAAGCAGTGGCTTTAGCCCTATTGTTTTTTTTTTTTTTTAGTAGTTTTTTGCTTGTATAGATTGACGTAGGTTTTTTGTTATCACGAAGAGGAAATGTGAACTGATGATTCGAGTAACTGGACTGCTGTTGTTGCTGTGTTGGTGTCGGAGTTTGAGTGCATCCAGGCGAACCAGACTGACAAGCTTCAAGCGGGTTTGATTCTGAAAAACTACTATTACTATTGCTGTTTTTTTTTTTGTTTTGTTTGGGAAACTGACCATATGCAGTTAATCCTGGACTGTGTGCAGTTAATCCTGGGCTGTATGCTGCTATCTTGGACAGTGCAGAGATTTATCTGGAAGGCTACTGCGGTGTCCGGGTTTGCAGGAGTTTGTTTTTCTTTTGGCTGAAATAAGGACAGATTCTGGTATAGCTTGGGACGTTTTTTTTTTGTTTTATTCGGAAGAAGAAATAATTAAACATACTCCTCGCGGCTTGGCAAAGGCTCTTTATTTTGTTTAATCTCTCTCTTTTTTTCTATTATGTGATTTGGGGGAAAATAGCTCAAGGAATGTTAACTTGACTTGAAGCCATAGATATTTGTCTTGTTAGTACTATTTTTTTAAAAACAGCAATGCATTGCAACATCCTATGTGCTATATGGTTTTTGTTTATATGTATTTGTATAAATACTTAGTTAATGGGCCCTTACCCATTAGTTGTTCCAATATAGGATAACTTAGGTAGCTGTAGTTAGGTATACTTTAAACAAGTAGTAAACCATATAGCATAATGGATGTGTTTTTTTCTTTTTTTTAAGAGTTTGCCAATATGCATTCCAAAGTGTGTAATATTTATTTATGTGCTAACTGATTAACAAATGTGCTTACTTGTTGAAGGTGCTGCTATTAACCCTGTGTAATATATAATTAAATGTGTGCAAATTGAATATTTGAGCTTATGAATTGAATGTCATACTTGTTTAATTAGGTGCAAGTTAATTGAAGGTGCTACTAATTATTGTGTGCAATATATATATATATATATATATATATATATATATATATATATATATATATATATATATAGCTCTGGAAAAAATTAAGAGACCACTGCAAATTTTTCTTAAATCATCAGCCATTCCATTCCAGTGTCTGTTGAATTCCAACACAGGCACACCTCATTCTACTGAATGAGGTACTGATTAGGGGATCACCTGAACCAAATCTTATTTAATGAGGAACAGTATAAAAATTACTCCTGTGGTCATCACTATCCTCTTGCAATAGAACCAGCTGGATGGCAAAACAGTGCTAGTAGTACCTCAAAAGTAATTGGAATAAAAAAATAACTATTGACCATGCCCAAAGAGTTGAAAAGGAAAGTTTTGAGTGAGGAAAAGAAGGGTTCAATTCTGGCTTTACTGTCAGAGGGATACAGTGAGCGTCGGGTTGCTTCTATCCTTAAAATTTCAAAGACGGCGGTTCATAAGAACAAGGTCAAGCAGCACACATCGGGGACAACAAAGCTACAGACCGGCAGAGGGCGAAAACGACTCTCCACTGACCGGGATGACCGCCAACTCATTCGAATGTCACTCAGCAACCGTAGGATGACATCAAGTGACCCACAAAAAGAATGGCAAATGGCAGCTGGGGTGAAGTGCATGGCGAGGACGGTTCAAAACAGGCTCCTAGGGGCAGTGCTGAAGTCATTCAAAGCTAGAAAAAAGCCCTTCATCAATGAGAAGCAAAGAAGAGTCAGGCTGAGGTTTGCAAAAGACCATAAGGATTGGACCGTAGAGGACTGGAGTAAGGTCATCTTCTCTGATGAGTCCAATTTTCAGCTTTGCCCAACACCTGGTCGTCTAATGGTAGGACGGAGACCTGGAGAGGCCTACAAGCCACAGTGTCTCACACCCACTGTGAAATGTGGTGAAGGATCGGTGATGATCTGGGGGTGCTTCAGCAAGGCTGGAATCGGGCAGATTTGTCTTTGTGAAAGACGCATGAATCAAGCCAAGTACAAGGTTGTCCTGGAAGAAAACTTGCTTCCTTCTGCTCTGACAGTGTTCCCCAACTCTGAGGATTGGTTTTTCCAGCAGGACAATGCTCCATGCCACACAGCCATCTTAATCAAGGTGTGGATGGAGGACCACCAGATTAAGACCCTGTCATGGCCAGCCCAATCTCCAGACCTGAACCCCATTGAAAACCTTTGGAATGTGATCAAGAGGAAGATGGATGGTCAGCCAGTGTGGGACAGCTGGGTCCCAAATAACTCCCTACCACCCACAGGGAAATGGCCAGGTGGAGCATTTCAGTAGAACACTCCTGCAGATGTTGAAGACATTGTTGGACCAATAGAAGTCAAATTGGAAGGAACCGCTGAACAAAATGGTCCATGTTTATAACTGTACGCATTGTGAAATAACATGATTCTCACCCTTTTATCTTCTCTAAGGTAGATCCCAGAGATTGCCTATTGACCTTGTATTTGACAGGGAATAAGCGATGCCTACAAGATCGCTTCTGAAAATACAAAGACATCAGTAGAATAAAGCAAAAGGCATTATGGTCTGGAGAGTGGGAGAAGACATTCACATCTATGAGCTGAAGCCTGAGAACAGGAATATCCCAGATACTCCACAGAAACCTTTTATTACTTTGTGATCGCCTGCCAGTTGAACCTCAAGCCGCAGCTGATATCGATCACTACTCTAGAAAACTATCACATGGCAACAGCAAGATTAAATAAACTACCAAGATGCTGGAAGAAGCTGGGTATATTACAGATATAGAGGATGAAATACTTCAATGGATGCCAATTCAGTTAAGTGCCAAGGAAATACCAGAATGCTCAGAATTGTAAGCTGAGAGTTCTGTGTCAGAGAGTAAAGAGAGAGAGGTTTTAAGAGAACATAGCCTTTCACCTCCAGTAAAATCAATAAATGCAGCATTTGATTTGGATTCACCAGCAGGGGATTACACAACAGCACATTCTGTTGAGGCAGCAGACCCAGGTAGCCCTCACTGATCAACCTATAAACTGCTAGGAACTCCACTGTATTGCAGCAATGACCCAATATGACGATGGACAAGAGAGTGATTTTCACCCTGTAAATGTGAGAACAATTCAAACTATATGGGTTCAAATTTTTATTTTGCTGAGAAAGTGAAGAGTAGTGTTATTGTATACATATGACCTATAAATTCCACTATTTGATAGTGCCAAAGTGTTGTTTAGATAGACAAGGTTTCCTTGTCCTAATGTTGGGATGACATTTTGATTGCAAGGGAGGGTATAAAGGACTAGAATAGTATAGCCATTATTATTACCCAGCAAGTGTAATAATAAAAGGTATATAGGCTGGTTAAATCTGCTCACATCAGGTAATACGATGGATTAGCATAGCCTTCTCAGTAGCCTGTAAGTAGCAAAGACTCTGCTGCATAACATCATTAGTAAATGCCTACAGCAACAGCTGTGATTTATTTCACTCCATCGCCTTCTCAGGTAAAGTACCCATTTAAAAGCATACCAACATAAAATAATTGTTTTATTTAGTAGGATTATTCAGATGGCTGCAATATTTTAAAATACATTATTTAAATATGGTTTGTTTGCACCTGAACATGGCCGGCTGTGAAATGCAAACCAAATTAAAATGTTGAGTAATGCTAAAAAAAATCCACATAAATAACATAGCGATTGGTTTTGTAAATGATTTGAGCACTGTAAAAAAAATAAGATGAATGTTGATTACCATTCAGAGATATTTCTTGTGCTTCCCTATACAGTAAAGAAAATAGAGAGAAAGGCATTGAGTTCTGAGCTAAATAAGCTATATACTAAGCTTTTGTTTATTTGGAAATGTACATGTAGTTTCAGTAATTGAAAGATAAAACAGATAAGTCTTAGTTCATCTATTCTGTTGAATTAATTCTAAAGAATTAATTATTTATGCATTGTTGTATGAAACAGGTTAAAGTTTGACTCAGACAGTGGTATATGTGCTCTCACAATGTTAGCCCTTTCAGGACCAAGCATTTTTCATTTTTTGGCTGTATTTGACTGTCTTCCTATAATTTTTTTTTAGAAATCTGTTTTTACAGGAGTATCTTGGAAATGGTGTCTGGGGAACATTTTAAAGTATTTCAGAAACCATACAATCTTCTCATTATTTTAAAAACAATATGTTTGTTTATAAATGTTAAGTATTTTTTATTATGTATTCTGCTTAGACATACATGTATAACAATGTGTTATTCTATGACCTGAGGGACCTTGCAGTACTTCCTGAAAGTTTTGTTGAAAGATATTGATGTTTGGGTAAATTACAAGACATTGTTTCACCTCAGTGATTGCAATGACATAATACATGTTTATTCTCAGGGTCCTTATAAACAATAATATACATTACTCTCGATTTATTTTCTCAAAATAAATATCTATAAATAAAATAATAGTTATTCATTCCATTATTATCAGTAATTAGGAAAAAAAACATACCTGATAAATTTAGTTCATGAAATAGTATCTGCTTATATCCACTCGTTTTGATATTTATAAATGTTACAACATCATAATACATGTTCTAACATAATTATGTCAAATAGATTGGATTTACAGCAGTGACATGCACATGGAACAAAAACTATCAGGAAGTGAAATGTAATCCCTCCCCTATCCAATGGTATGTGTTTCAAGCCTGTACTTCAAAGTATGGTGGCCCTGTAAGTCATCAAAATGAAGTATGTTTCTTAATTTAGTTTACACAATCATGGTCCTAGAAGTCAACTTCAATATGATCTGTTAACACGATCATGTTCTTTAAAGGGTTAAATGTACTTTCATTTATTAGCTCACTGATGACATTGCACACATTTTTGTAAGTTTTGGATAACAACATAAGTAAATGACTGCTGCAACAGTTTACTCTCATGTCATTCCTTTTTCATTTAGTACAAATATACAATCTTACAGTGCATATACCTTACAACAATGACCACTAGACACAGTCATATAAAATGCATATGCATATAGAACATACTTATTCCCTACTGTATAAAGTGTGGAAATCACTCAGATTAGCCACTGTGAGGGGTGTCCAGATGAAGGCAGACGGATGATTAAAGCACACTAAACAAACAAATGGATGACCTCTGGATCCATGGTAGCCAGGCTTTGGATGATTTCTTATGAGTATTTACTTAATATAAATTAAAAAAAAAAAAACATATTTATTATGTGTCTTTTATTTTACCAGAATAACTATCACCTGGTGTTGCAAGATCACTTTAAAAAAACAAGCAATGATTGACTTGATTCAAGTTTATTTTCTCCATGAGTGGACATTTTGGTCCAACTTACCTTCTTCTGTTTTGAAAAGCCTGTCTGATGCCCGTATTTTGAAGGTTCTAAGAAACATATTGAAGATGGTCAATTATGGGATTTCCTTTGGCAAGCAATTATATTTTACTAACAGCAACCTCAATGCTTCAAAGAACTGAGGTGACAAAGCCACTGCATCTTGCTATTCTTGGATCTCTATCAGAACATCTATCCAAAGTGAATTAAACCAAGTGGAAGCAGTTAAAAAGTTGGAGCAAGTCTAACGATATGATTACTAGCAGTATCCTCCCCCATTTCCAAATCTGCATTGGGAGATAGGGCCATTTTATTAAGCCCAAATGAGTCATTGTTTGCATCCTGGCCAGAACAATTAAACCTTCTGTATACAACAACACTGCCCTCAAGCCTACTCCTCGCCACATCATCCCTTCTCAAACTCCTTGAGGGCAACACTGACATCTAACAGTTAGCAAATGCAATTTCCTAGTATTCTTGATCTTGGCTGAGGCCTCACTTATAGATTTTTGGGAGCTGGAATAAGGAAAACAGAATGATGAATAGAATGTAAGGCTGGCTCAATCTTAAACCTAACTAGTTTGATGCCATTCTTTCCATTCTTCAAAAAATGCTGTTGACCACTCCCTCTCTTACTCTCAGCACATCTCTACTCTGGCACACTCTTGTCGCTTCTTCCTCAGCAACATAAGCAGAATTCACCCCTTCAACTACTCCACGCAGCTTCTAGTTCAGGCCCATGACTACTGCAACTCCCTCTGCCATCCATCCATTTCAGCTCATCCAAAACTCTGCTGCCTTGTCTTTTCCCTTCCTCATTTCTCTCACACTACACCACTGCTCCCCTCTCTGCACTGGCTCCCTATTACCGCTCGCATCCAATTTAAAATTCCTGTACTCGTCTATTTCTGGCTTGAACTTTCTGCTCCATCCTATCTCCAGACTATCATTTCTCCCTACACCCTTGCTCCCTCTGCTCCTCCATCACCATCAGATTAGCTGCACCCCCCCTCCCCACACACACACTCTCCATTGTCCTTTTGCTGAACCAAAGTTTACATCCCATCTATTGTGAGATGTAGAAAATATTCAAAGTTATTATAGTAATGTAACAGAACATAAACATTTCATTGGCAAGTTGTGTCACAACTCTGGATGTTTCTACTGCAATTAAGAGTCTCACAGTATGGGTTCAGTTCACTTTACAGCTGTGGCCTAATTTTTATTTATCAGTTTCTAACAGATGCCATTTCGTGGGAGGGTGTTTATAATCTTTCTTGACTGCCCCCATTTTTGTTCAAAAAGTCCCATGACAATGCTTCAATATGCAATATTAGCTCATTCGGATCATGCAAATTGGTGCTGAGTGATAAATAACCACTATCAGCTAAAAAAAAATAAGGACTTAAAACTTAGTCAACCATTTTTGAAAGACCAGCTTGGGTGATACAGGTCTCACACCTAATTTCAACCATTGACTCTCTGACCAAAGAAAAAACTAGGAACAACATAATTTCAGGGGTGTATGTTTTATAAACTGTTTTTGGTTGAAAAAACACAGTTACAGTGAGGTAACACGTGGTGGCAACAGGAAATGAATCACCAGAGACAGGAAAAATTAATTCATTATCACCTACCAGACTGGCTTATATAGTAAAGCAAAGTAAAAGCACAGATGAATCATTGTAAACCATAGGTAAGAATAGCATGATAAAGCACTATAAAAACAATTAACAATCTGATTCATTGTTATATGCACAGGGAGGGTTTCCCTTGAAAGACAGCAGGATTCACTCAACACAGGAAATAGTCACTGGAGGAATATCTTCAGCTTCAATTTATGGGAACCCGTCAACTGTTCCCTGGTGATTTTTTACAAAATCAAGGAAACAACAATTTTTGTGAATGGACTTTTGTACTCCTACAATACATAAAAAAGTTATCTTAAAGAATAAGAGTGTACAACCTAGACAGAGGTCCTTTCTACCCTTTACTGTAAATGTCACATTCTTTTGAGGCTGTAACGAAACAATTATATATTTGACAGAGCTATTTCATGAAACAGACCCAAATTACTGCATTAAACCCCATATTTATATGTGCCAATTCAGAAATATATTTCCAGTCACTAAAAATACCAGGTGGACAAGTTAAAGCAGTCCAAATTAGCACAACTTTCAACTCCTGGCAAGACATAAAGCTACTTAGGACTTTGGCAGTGGGGTCTAGGTAGCCAGGTGCAGTGTTGATTACACCGTGTAACAATTTTTTTTTTTTTTTTTTGGTTCCTGGGTAATAAGTGTTATTTCCTAATTGCTTATGCCTCAAAAGTATAGAAAAAGGCTATTATTCTCCACAAACTTTGCTTTTGTGACCAGGACAGTGATATTTTGAAATTTACCTATTTTCCAGAACATTCCAGATAGATTCAGTGCTGAGTAAACTTGGAGTAACTTCTAGAACTTTCTAGAACTTTCCAGTAATATAAATAGTAGTATAAATACAGGGGCCTTAAGCCCACCAGTTCAGTTTAGTTCCAGCTGCCTAAGTGGGTACATATCTGCATTTTTCTGGGAGGTCATAGGAGACTTCAAAATGGTGGCATTCCTGATGGGTCTCCAAGGCGGTTTTACCAAGTTTCCCTGCTATCTTTGCCTTTGGGACAGCAGGGACACCAAGGCGCACTACCACAGGCGGGATTGGCCACAGCGGACCGAGTTCTCTGTGGGGAGGAACAACTTCAAGTGGGAGTCACTGGTGGACCCCCGGAAGGTGCTGATGCCACCACTGCACATCAAACTGGGCCTTATGAAACAATTTGTCAGAGCTCTAGATAAGGAGTCGGCAGCCTTCAAGTACCTTCAAGACTTCTTCCCTATGCTGTCTGAGGCAAAGGTCAAAGCCAGTGTCTTCGTCGGACCACAGATAAAGAAGATCCTGGAGTGCAATGAATTCCCCAAGAAGCTCACTAGTAAAGAGAAAGCGGCTTGGGGCAACTTTGTCGCAGTGGTTCGGGGCTTCCTGGGCAATCACAAGGCCGAAAACTATGTGGAGCTGGTTGAGACTCTGGTGAAGAACTACGGAACAGTGGGTTGTAGGATGTCCCTCAAAATCCATATCCTTGATGTTCATCTTGATAAATTCAAGGAGAACATGGGAGCGTACTCGGAGGAGCAAGGGGAGCGCTTCCACCAGGATATACTAGACTTTGAACGCCGCTACAAAGGACAGTATAACAAGAACATGATAGGAGACTACATTTGGGGGCTGATTCGTGAAAGTGATTTACAGTATAATCGTAAATCTCGAAAAACTACTCACTTCTAAATCTTTTGTAGTCATTTTTGTATTACTTTAGTATAAATACATGTTAATTTGGATTCATATGTTGTTTTCTCATTGGAAATAGGTCAATTTCAAAATATCACTGTCCTGGTCACAAAAGCAAAGTTTGTGGGGAATAATAACCATTTCCTATACTTTTGAGGCATAAGCAATTAGGAAATAACACTTACTACCCAGGAACATAGTGTTATCAGCCATACAGGGAAAATTATCTTTATTGAGTTATTTTTGTTGTGAAATGTATGTTTTTGTCGAATTTAGAGAATTAGTAAGGGCATGCATTATAAAAGTTATAAAATATATGAACCAGTTGCTTGGATCCTGCATCCTTTCCCTTGTTTCTACAAAGTATACTAAATATGTGTGACAGATAGGCAGGTTTCGCACGGACATGGTTTAAGAAACAGTGGGGGGTTCTAAAATTTTGTCCATAGTGATTTTTGTGTTTCTGTAATGTAACAGCCATTTTTAGGGATAAAACCCAGGCAGATAGGGGATTATTTTCAAAGGAGATCCATTGGAGGATACCACCGATTCAGTATTTATTAAAGCTGCGGGACTCCATCCCCTAGTTTGGTTCATTAGTTATTTTGACGGTTTCTTTTGGTCGAATACGTAATGATCTAAGAATGTTCTATGTTAGAAGCAGCTTTGTGTGTCTGTGTGTATATATCCAATGTTTTCCTGTGGACAAGGAAAAATAAATTAGTACACTGACTGAAATAATAATAAGAGTTCTAAACACTCCGGGGGGGGGGGGGGGGGTTCATATAACTCACCTTTGTTGTCTTTGGTGTGAAGAATCTCAAGCTTTGGTTTTATTCAGCCAGTGAAGAAAACCTGGACTTAAATAGTAAATATACAGACACTATCTTTTGAATTGTGTTTGTATTAGCCAAACACAATTAGTCAGTCAGGGACTGGGAAAGTGGGTCAGTGCCCTGAATGCCTCTACTGGCTAACCCAAAGTTACATTTGCCTGTCATACTTTATACCACTAGTTTGGAATCCTACAGACAGTAGCATTTGTTAACAAGTTAACAAGGCTGATGGCAAACTAATTATATAAGTATCATTTTTCAAGGAACTTTCTTTAAAAATAGAAAAAAAAATATTTCTATTGAAATCATGTTGAATAGATTATTGGTAAGCTTTTAAGAAAAATCCATATTGGCACACGATGATTCAAAATGCTATCCAACAAAATATTAAAGATTTCTGAAATCCACCACCATGCAATATCTAAAGTGAAAAAAAAATCCATCTAAATAAGATTTTGTGCACTATTGCTAGATTGAGTGCCTAAAACCACGGTGCTTATTGATGAGCTAGTATCAATCCTGCAAAAGGCAGTCCAATTGTAAATATGTAAACTTTAAATGCATTTTATTTAACATTTCCAAACATGTACTGTACAGCATAATGAGATTTTTGTTATCATTTAACATGTCCTGTGTTTTAATAATGTTTGCAGAAATTGGTCAATTTTAAAAATAAAAAAAATCCTATATAAATATTATAAATACTTCTATAAGTCACATCTTTTATAATAAAAATGTATGATAGTTTAGTGGTAAATGATTGTTTACATAAACAGCCTTAGTTTTAAATCATATCTCAGAAAACACTGGCCAGGTACTGGAGACAGGCTGAGTAAAAGATTACTTTTGAGACCAGTGTTATATGGCCCCACGAATTTCACACCTTAAACCACTCTGACCTCTGACATGAAGCCAGTAGTCTGTAGCGGAAAAAATGCATGTTACATGAGTGCTTTGCACCAATCACGTTCAAAATTCCAGAGCAAGGGTACTATAAACATTTTATATATTTACCATGAGGGATCATGTTTTGCAATTCTCTGGAACAGAGTTAGGAATTCGGTTTCTCCACTTTCTTCTTTTGCAGGAAAATAAAGCCTTAAAGACTTTTCCAGGGACACTTTTTTTTTCTTATTTTGATTTTCTTTTTTAAATCCCTGCCAATGAGACTGAAATTTAAATCAATACCAGTCCTCACAAAGGAATATTCATTTTCACACAACAAAAAAAAAGAATTAGACACACGTTTCTGATATGCAAAGTAACAGCATGTGTTATAATGTACACTCTTCCTATTGCTACCTTACATTCTTATTTATATGACTCATTTCCTCTACTTTGATAGCTAATCTTTCCACAGAATTCTGCTGAACAGTCCTTTTGTTAACTTAACTACTGTACACATATGTTGGTACAATCCTAAAAATGTATATATAAAGTACTTCACAACCAATACTGGGCTTTATGTATAGAGGATGTTCACATGGGATTTGGGGACAAAATCGTAACCAGCTTGCTTTATTAGCATATATTATATAAGGTCAAATTGAGGTACGTGATCAACACTTGGCCATTTTCGGATTCAAGTGCAACTTAGCTTCAGAGTTCTAACATCTATTTAATATTGACACAGAAACTGGGGAGGTTCCCTTTCAATTCGAAAATAACCATCAACGTATGGGACATTGCCGTCAGGCAGTAGGGATTGGCTGAGCTTTATAGCAAAGCTGCCAATAGGCCTCTGCGTCTCTCTTCCTCTTTTGTCTTCAGCATCAGTAGCGGTAGGTACTAGAGCTTGTATTGATTGAACTCACAAATCTTAGGCTTGAGAAGTTGGTTTTGGCCCCTTCTCCGAGTTTATTTCAGTACGTTTATTATTGGTTACAGGATTATATAATTGTGTTATATATTTTTTATAAATTACTTTATATATATATATATATATATCCTTCACGCTTTGCTTCGGCATCGCGTTTTTGTTTAACCTTGGTGGTCTTCTCCTATTATTTATAATATTATTATAAATATTATTATTATATTGTGTGTTTTTGGGTTGCATATATTTCTATTTCAGATTTATATATATTTTAGGAAGCGCGTCGTTGGCTTTTGCCACGCGCATATTGCAGTCGGTCTTGCCTTTGCAGCCAACAGTCCCTTCTACAGTACACCAAGCACTCACTGCAGCGTTCCAGAATAAAAAACAAAAAAAACAAAACCCTTTTCACCAAAAAGAAGACGACCACCAAGCACATACTCCCATTAGCACCTAGGTAGGTATTAACACAAAATAAGACACTGTACCAGCACCAGCGTCTCCGCTCTACGGGTCAACTGACGCTTAGGCCCCTGTGCTAGCGTCTCGACGCTTGGGACTTGCTCTGCGAGGTGTCAACGCTTCGGCGCTCGGTGCAGCGCTTCCTCGTTTGGGACTCGGTGCTCGATGTCGACACTATACGCTCGACGCCACGTGCTCGACGCTCGGCGCTTCGACGCCACGTGCTCGACGTTCAGCGCCTCGACCATACGCGCTTGCCGCTTCAATGCTCGGCGCTTCGACGCCACATGCTCGATGTTCGGTGCCTCGACGCTTTGACGCTCGCCGCTTCGACGCCTTGACGCTATATGCTCGACGCATCGGCGCTCTGCTGCTTGCTGTTCGATGTTCTCAACTCGACGCTTACCGTTCGGTCAATGTTTACGGTGCCGTGCTCGCACAAGATGTCGGGCTTTCACCGGTGCACATCCTGCCAGGCTAAGCTACCTGCCAGTGACCCTCATGAGGAGTGGGTGGCATGTCTCGGGCCGGAGGACACCGCATCCGCGCTGGCGGATAGGGCTTTTTGCAGTCTCTGTGCTGTCTTTCAGACATGCACCCTTTGACAAAGGGCCAAGAAGTCGGTGGTTGGGCACTCCCCTTCACAAGGATCTTCCCACACTGTCTCAGCCCCGCCGTCATCCACTGCGACGCCGCCAGGGAGACTGCAGCTCTCCACGAGCCCGGCATCCCAGATCTCAGCTGGTCAAAGATCCCCCCACCAGACGCGCTCGGGCTAGCAGCCCCTCTCCTTCTAGGGCACGCCCTCATCGGTAGTCTAGGTTGCCCTCCAGGTCGCCTCGTCGTAGGGGATGCTCTCGTTCCCCTCGTCGAGACAGGCTGCGCTCGGACAAGTCTGAGGTGGCGGAATTAACCTCCAAGATGACTCAGTTCATGGAGGTCATGATGGGACAGCAGTCTCTGCTTATGTCTCTGGCTACTGCAGTGCCTCGAGCTCCAGAGCAGCCCACTGGACCCGTCTCCAGCCAACCAGTAGCCCCCCTACAACCTCTATCGGATGTTTCCCTTCCGATACAGCCGCAGCAGGACTGGGATACAGACGCCGTCTCCAGAGATGCTTCTGACATCCTGGAAGGGGACAGTGTAGATGCTGAGGTAGACTCCCACCACTCGGACCAGGACTCTGAGTCCGAGCCGATGGACACTGACGACCCTATGTGGTCTGTGGTTGACAGAGCAACCCGCCACTTGGGTATTGATTGGCCCCAGACAGAGCTTCCATGGCGATTTCTGTTTGAGTCGCCTTCGGCCCAGTCCCGTCAGTCCAGGATGCTCCCAGCATTCCCGGACTTTGTTAAAGAGGTGCAGTCTACTTGGGGGGCTCCGGCCTCTGCTCCTGCGACATCTCGCAAGGCTTCGTCCTTTACTATGCAGGGGGCCAGCGAGGCTGGCCTAGCGTCCTTTCCACCGGTGGACGCTGCGTTCACTGCGTTGGTGAAAACGCCAACACTGTCTGGGCTTACTAAGGACCCAGCGTGTCCTAATAAACAGTGCAGGACCACAGAGATACACCTAAAGAAAGGATATAATGCGGCCACAGAGGCAGTCAGACTGTCTAACGTCTACTGACAGTCTACCAGGCGGCACTAATTAGAGACCTTCCGGAGTGCCCTTCTGCGGCCCTCAGAAGTGAGCTGCATGGTCAGCCAGCTGCTGGTAAAGTTAGCCTAGCTCAACGTGCGGGCTCAGGGCAGGAGCATTGCTTCAATGGTGGTGGCCAGAAGACAGCTCTGGCTCTCGCAGGCGAGAGTGCAGGAGCCTGACAAGGCCCCCTTGCTGGATGCTCCAATCACTCCGTTCAGCAGTCCAGCAGTAGAGGAGATGCTACAACACTCCGTCAAGGCATGAGAAGCGTTGCAGCAAATGGCCAAGATGTGGCCAAGCAAACAGTTTCAGCCGAAGTGGCCCCAGGGACAGCCCTGGCGCAAGGCACCGCCACAGCAGCAGGGGCAACCACGGGGTGGTAAGACCTCCCCCGCAGGTCTATCAGTGCGGCTTTGGGTTACAAAACCACGGCACGTAGAATGGCGCCCTAGAGGGGTTGGCAGGTCACGTCCTCGTGGCTCCGGTCAGGCCCCTCGTGAGCGTGAGCAGCCAAAGCAGCCCTGAGGCACCCAGGCAGCTATTAGCCCACCCCTACACAGTTCCACAGCTCTAGTTCTGGCAACAGTGCACCAATGACATCTGGGTGCACAAGACCATTTCCACCGGGTACACCCTTCAGTTCCTGTTAAAGCTCCCCCCCCCCCCTTCAGGGGGCTGGTTGTAACTGCAGTGAAGGACTCGGTTCAGTCCTCAGCTCTGAATGTGGAGATACAGGCACTGCTCAGGAAGCGTGCCATTCAACAAGTAGACCCTGCTCTGATGGACCAGGGGTTCTATTCCAAATATTTCCTAGTGCCCAAAAAGGACGGCAGGTTCCGCCCTATTTTAGATCTGCGAGTGCTGAACAGATACCTATGACGGTTATCGTTCAGGATGCTTACGCACAGGCACATCATCCAGTCAGTCCGACCTGGCGACTGGTTTACCACCGTGGACCTGATAGATGCGTACTTTCACGTTCCCATCTGCCCTGTTCACAGTAAGTATCTGCGTTTCGCATTCCAGTGCAGGGTGTATGAGTTTTGTGTCCTCCCATTCAGTCTGTCTCTAGCTCCTCGAACCTTTTCAAAATGTATGGACGCCATTTTAGCCCCTTTGCAGGCTCAAGGTGTCCGACTGCTGAACTATCTGGACGATTGGCTCATCTGCACGCAGTCTAAGGAGCAGCTGGCACAGCACACAGTGATGGTTACGAACCATCTTCAGTGGCTGGGTCTGAAGGTCAATTCAGAAAAGAACCGCCTTGTGCCAAGTCAACAGACCGAGTTTGTGGGGTTGCATCTGGACTGAGTGTCCATGGAATCGACCCAGTCGACACAAAGAGTTGCCTCGCTGGAACAGTGTCTCTCCCTGTTCGGGTTGAGAGAAACAATCAGCATGAAGCTGTGTCAGCGCATACTGGGGCTGATGGCTGCCGCCTCACAAACCCTTCCCTTGGGCTTATTACACCAGAGACCTCTACAGGCTTGGTTCAATACCTTCGCATTATATCCGCAGAGAGCAGACCTATTGTCCCAGGCCGAAGGATGGCTTTGGCACCCGAACCCCAAGCTCACGTAGCTATGGGCTTGGCCCCTGAACGGGAGCGCCTGTCAGCCTTAGGGCTTTCGACAGCGGTGATCTCGACCATTCAGAGCACTAGAGCACCCTCTACCAGGTCGCAATACACGTACAAATGGCAGTTGTTCCAAGATTGGTGTCTGGCAGAGGGCCATGACCCAATATCTTGCCCTATGGCAGTAATATTACAGTTTCTGCAGAAACTGTTAGATGAAGGGAAATCTCCCTCTACACTCAAAGTGTATTTAGCTGCCATATCAGCCTGCCATGTACGCATTGACGGATTATCACCGGGTTGCCATTTTTTGGCATCTCAGTTCCTTAAAGGCGCTCGGCGCTTGCGACCTCCAAGAATGACCAACTTACCATCATGGAGCATTGATGTGGTGCTAGAAGCCCTTACCAAGGCACCGTTCCAGCCTCTCCACACAGTGGATATGAAGCTCATATCTATGAAAATCACATTTTGCTGTCGGCAGTGTTAGCAAAACGCGTCAGTGAGTTACATGCACTGTTAATATCCACTTCGCAGGAGATGGTTCTAAGGTCTCCATGCGCCCAAATCCAGCCTTTTTGCCAAAGGTTATATCTCTGTTCCATATGAACCAGCCGGTCAAGTTGATGGCGTTCCATCCTCCTCCCTTTTCCTCTCCAAAGGAACAACGGTTACACATGCTTTGCCCTGTGCGGGCATTGAGGTGTTAAATTGACCGTACTAAGACTTTGAGACAAACAGAACAACAGTTCATATGCCATGGTTCTAAGACCTTAGGTCAGCCGTTGTCAAAACAATGCCTTTCCCACTGGATAGTGGATGCTATTAAATTAGTCTATGAGTCTGCAGGCCTTCCACTGTCAGGGCAGTTGAAGACGCATTCCACCAGGGGTATGGCAACATCCTGGGCCCTCTTCAGAGGGGTGCCAGTGTCTGATATTTGTGCGGCAGCCAGTTGGGCTACACCGCATACCTTTATGAGGTTTTACAGGTTAAACGTGCTGGGTTCCTCTGCTCCATTATTTGGAGCATCTGTACTACACTCTATGGCACCTCAGGATGCCGATGTAGTGTCTAATATCCCACCTTAGGACAGGTGTCATTGCGAGCATAGACGCTGAGGCGCAGCTCCGCATATGCCTAGATGTATTGCCTACGCAATTGCATTATGACGTAAGTCTGTCCTACTGCCGAGAATCCTCCCTCGCGACAGCTTGGGTACACTGTTCCCATAAGTTAATGGTTATTTTCGAATTGAAAGGGGACGATAGGTTCCCTGAAAGAGAAAAGAACCATCAACCCGCGAGGTTGCTCCGGAAGTCTTTTCGGCCCAAAGAGCAAAAGAGGAAGAGAGTCTCTGCGCGCTGCGTATAGTAAGCTCCCAGGGGGCGGGCTTACATGGCAGCTTTGCTATAAAGCTCAGCCAATCCCTACTGCTCGACGGCAATGTCCCATACGTTGATGGTTATTTTCTCTTTCAGGGAATCGGGGTTGCATCCACAACCTATCCTTATTACAATAAGTGAAATGACAATATAAAAATTATAAAGTCAATTTGCCATATGGGCTTTTTTTTAAAAATAGCATTTATATAAGAAAAAAAAAAAAAAAAAAAAGAAATTATCATAGGGCCACATGTGTGCATACTGTACAAGATTGTTATACTAATGTCCCGTAGCATTTCACACTACGTAGGATTGTGTCCCAGGTTGCAGTGCCAAGGGGCTTTATTTGTAAGAAAATACCATATTCAGAGACTATAAATTTGCAAGTAATTTGCAATTAGGATTCAGAAAAAAATAGGAATTAATAACACTTATTTCAATCTACTATATGGCAAATAGAAGAAAATACCAGAGAAACTTAAACTAAAAAAATATGAAGTTACATGGTAAAGTCAATAATTAAAACAAGAGGTACTACATTAGTTGAATGCTACATTGTAATTAGCAGGCAAAGAGTCCAGCATCTATCCAGCACTGTTCTGCATAGCTTTCAGTTAACAGTCTCAGCAATCCCGCTTCAACTATCTTCATAGTCTGCAATCCAGCAGCCTTCCACCCCTTGTCATTTCTTTGTTTGGTTTCTTACCTCTGTATTATGGATTTGACTCCAATCGTTAGACCCTCCAGCTCCAGGACTCAGCAGGAAAAGTTCAAGGCTTGTGTCCCGTCAGAGATACAAAATATCAATCTTGGACAATACCTTGCCTTTTGAGGCTTTATAAGACAAGCAAATCTCCTACAACGCTGACTATTCCTGCAAGGATCTTATTGCATTGCTCCATCTCTCCGATCATTCCACTTTCCAGATGGCTGTTGCTTTGCCACCACAGCTGATTCCAGAGTCAGCCCCTGTTGACATCATTCAAGCACTGCAATCCCTCCTCCCTTTCTAGTTTAGACAGGTGGCTATTACAGTCATAATTTATTTTCTCAGTCCGTCCACAGCTCTGTCACTCGAGTCGTATCTCTTATTTCCTCTGTCGGTGCTATCTAGACCACAGAGCCAACTCAGTTTCCTATTAACCCGTATGGTCCGAGCACTCCACAGGTGCTCCTCTCACTTATAATTTCTCCACTGCAGTCTGGATCAGTGATACGCAATCCCCAGTCACTCTGTTGCCCTGACCGTCCCTCATTTCCAGTAAACTTTGATCTCCAATTTATGAAAGTAGGAACACAAATGTAGTCATTGTATTACTTTTTCCTAGAAGTTTCTATTGTTTTGAAATCTAAGGACTCCTGCCTGTTAAAAAAGTTAACTCTTACGGAAATTTGTTTCAGCTTTAGTCTCTGTAGAGACATCCACTGTGACGCATATCCAATGCGGCGTCAGGAATTAAACAACTACCTCTGTCTCATTACTGATTTGTCAGTGAGATACAGAGGTACAGCTTTCTTGACTATCATATATAAGGCCATTGTAATTATAGAACAGTTTATTACTAGGTTTAACTGGGGTATTTTGGACAATTAATTATTTTGTCAGCACTTCGCTGGACTAAAGGTATTTTCTCGCCAGATCTGTGGCTCCTTCCAGCATAGAACTTCATTGTGCCCCTTATCATCTTAGTCCTCCCAAACTCAGCATCTGCACCATGTTTGGCCATCTTTCATAGATAATACTTTTAGCCTCAGTGTAACAGGGCCAGGAGCCCTGTACATACAAGGGGTAGGGCAAATCCCTGCTGTAAAATGAATTTGTTTTATGGTTTAAAAATGTATTTATTTATTTTAGAATGGGGTACCCCATGTGCCCCTGTGTTTAGTATTTATTATTTTATATTTGTTTTGTTGTATTGTTGTTATTATTATGATTACTGCCTTGTGTGTCTTCCTGCTTCTGGCCTGATGTCACCACTTGGCTACCCTGTCACACGTGGTGGCAGTGGTGAGATTGCAGCACCTCCTGGACCCAGGCCAGAGTAGGTACTGCAGGTGCCTTATTTTTATTTTAGTTGTTTTAATTACTTTTGGGAGAAAAATGGGAATGAAGCTGCAGCAGCGACGAGAGAGGTGAGATAAGAAGGAAGGTGTGGGAGGAAGAAGAGTGGTTCATCAACTGAATGCGTTACGGGCATGAGAAGCACCACTGCCTGGAGGTCTTCAAGGACAGACCTGGAGTGGGAGGAGCCTGAACGTCCTACTCCCAAGTGGGAGGAGCCCAAATGTCCTATGCCCAAGTGGGAGGAGCCTGAATGTCCTGCGTCCAAGTGAGAGGAGCCCGAACGTCTTACGCCCAGAAGGGGGAAGTCCGAGCATACAGCGCATAGAAGGGTGGTGCCGGTGCGTCCACAGCCCCAAAGGGGGGAGGTCGAGCATCCACAGCACAGGAGGGAGGAGTTGGTGTGTCCACGGCCCAAAGGAGAGAAGGACTGCTTTCCACTCCACCAGTAGAGGGAGAGTACCTGCTGGTTTCGTCTTCACCGCCGTGGGAGGACTGCTTGCCTCTCCCCCCTCCACCAGCAAAGGGAGCATGCCTGTTGGTCCCCCCACTGCAGCCAGGAGAGGAGCCCCTGCCGCTTTCACAACCAGAAGGGGAGGAGCCCCTGGCGCCTTCACATCCAGAAGGGGAGGAGGCCATGCCGCCTTCGCAGCCAGAAGGGGAGGAGCCCCTGCCACTTTCGCCACCTGGAGCAGAGCTGCCTCTCCCTTTATCACTGGAGGTACCAGGACAGGATGCTGGTGGTCCTCAGCAGCCCCGGCATAGGTTGCTGAGGGGAGCATGGGGGAAAAACGCCCGGCCGCAGCGACTGCGAAGAGAGCTAACCAAGCACCACCAATAGTCCTGGAAGGAAGAATAGGGTAAACAGTCACGAGAGCCAGGACCCTCTGCATGTTTTAGTATGTTTGTTAAAATTAGGGTTAAATTAGAATTGAATTACTACAAACTAATGCACAACTTGGACAACTTGAGGTCTATTTGGTGTATAAATGGTGCTCTACGTCCAGTCAATGATGATGAACTAAGCATCAATCTGTAAATGTTGATTTAGCTGGTGTCTATTTAAACTGTTATGGTTATTTGATCTTGTGGAACATTTTGCTGTATTGTTTACATTAAAAGTCAAAAGTCTCTTTCTCTCTCTCCAATTCAAAAGACGCTTTATTGGTATGACAAAATAAATGTAATTTTGCCAAAGCATTTAAACACACAAACATCGACACAACGCATCAGTATAAATAGATTCTGTCACTTGATGGGCAAATACATGGCTCTGGTGTTTTTATTTGGGGCAGTGCAGACCAGTTTAAATGGCCAGGCTGTGGTCACTGAGTCTGTATTTGGGTCTTTCACCCTGACCAGGTATTTAGCCAGGGTAGTCTCTTTTTAGGGCTCGATAGCATTCTAGTTTGTTCTGTGTTTTAAATTTCTTTCCAATATGACTTATATGAGTTTCTTTTAATTCTTATTCACCACATTGTCATGGCTGTTCCTCTGTGTGGTGATGTGTGTACGGTACACAGGGCTCTTTCCAAACAGGTGGCTGTTCCCCTCTGTTCTGATGTGTCCATCTCTTTGGCATTGAGATCTCCACACAGCAGTACACTGTTTGGAAGTGTGATATATCTGACTGGAAACTACCAAAGCAATCCTCTTCATAGTAAATTGGAAGGTGACATGTAAGCTGCACATAAAAATGTTTCAAATTGGGATGAGAGGATTTCTCTCTTGATTTTGTGCCATACGTGGATCTCCCCTATCTTTAGTGGTGAGGTGGAGTTTTTGAGCTGTTCTTTGTACCACATGACCACCCGCCTGAGTCTCTGTCACATTGGACTTGGGCATTCAGGGAGGGAACAACTATTTCCATGTAGCCAATAGAACTCTGTGGGTAGACAAATATGCATGGGTCCATGTCTCAGTATTATTTACAGATTGGGTCTTTAGTTTTAATACCTAAATCTGAGGCATACATGGATGTTCCAGCTGCTTATTGACAGAGATCTAATATTTTAGATTATTAGATTTTTACAATATTTTTGTAATAGAAATATGCTTTGGGTTCATTAGAATGTAAACAATTAGTTGAATCAAAGAAAACACATTTTTACTATAGCTATATAGGACGTTGTGCACTAGCTCCAAGCATGGTGTTATCACTCATTGCAATGATAATTATATTTTTTTATATAATTGCTTTTCATAGTGGACTGCCATCACAAAGCACTTTACAAGATATGAGATTAGGGTGTGTGATCTAACCATCAGCTGCAGAGTAACTTACAACAATGTCTCACCCAAAAGACAGAGCACAAGGAGGTTAAGTGACTTGCTCAGTCACACAGTGAGTGAGCCGGGATTTGAAACAGGTACCTGCTGGTTACAAGCCCTTTTCTTTAACCACTGGACCACACAGCCTCCATGCATTGTGAATTGCATATAACTGGCAATAGTAAATAAAGTGTTTAATACTGTAAAGAGGACTTAATAGGGCAAAGGATGTCACCAGGACTTACTCTTGCTGTTAGAAGTATTTAAAAGTTTTGGGACAAATATTGTATATGTATTTGGAGGTAAAAATAAACCAAAAAATAAAATAAAAAACTGTCCGTGCCTGCCAGAAATTACGCAATTGATAAAATCAGACAATATCACAACTTCAGGTTATCTCACAGTACAACCGCTGTATAGGAGAAACAGTCAGAATGGATCAAAACATCAGCAACTACTGAATCAACATCAGATCGAAGAAGTGTTGGTGGCAACTGCTTTCTTGCAAGATGTTGCTGTTCAAAACCCACAGTAGCTCTACAGGCCAGGACCAGGCTAGTGAAAGGCCACTTTGTGTATTTGAGTTTTGACGTGCAATTGTTGACACTTTGTGGTGGAGTGCCCTGCCCCAGTGTGTATTTTGTGCACTGTGTTGTAAGTGGGATGTTATGTGTATGTATGTGGTGGTGCATAGAGTATGGGTTATGTAGCACAGGCAATTTAAAATGTTACTTGTATTTAGGCACAGAGATTGCACAATCACATCACATGCAGATTAAAATGGGTATTTGTATGGGGCCATGGGGAGTACACAATTAATTCACGTGCAGACTGTGCCTGCTCAATTGAATGATTTAACAAGCAATCAAGCCAGGCACAGCTGCATGTGTGCAAGAGGAACACATCTTTTACTCGGGATTGGGTGTTCGGTAGGGAGAGAATGAGAGTCAGTAGGTAATTACAATTGCTACTCATGCTGAACTAAATTAGCATGTTACTTGTTTTTGGGTTTGTCTCACCATCTTTGTTTAGTGTCTGTCTGTTTTGGCCACCATGACATTTGGTTTTGTGAAAGTCTTTTGTTTTGTATAAACTTTTTATTTATATCTCTCAGTACTGCCTGTTGTGTTACTTCTGGGTCTGATATCAAAACAAAAGCCATGCTGTTCATGCACCTACATCATGAACTATGCATCAAGAGAGCATATTTGTTAACCTCTGGGGAAACCAAAACTGTTGCAAAAGGATTCCAAATAATGTAAGGCAATTGTACTGGCGGAAGTAAAGAAACCTGGAGTCACATATCAGAGAAAGAAGTGTGACAGGGCAAGAACGATCAGGGCTTAGCAGTCAGCAAAGAGGGGCAGTACATGAAAGTGATGGAAAGAATTTTTGGTAGCTCATTGCTAGCTTCCCAACTTTTATATATATATATATATATATATATATATATATATATATATATATATATATATATATATATATATATATATATATATATATATATTTATTACAAGAGCAGGTGTTTGAAAAATTAAATATTGGTCAGATAGTTCCTGATGCTATGATAACCGTGTTGACAAAAAACAAAACCTAAGCTTTGAACTCTGTCACATGATGAGGGGCTTAACTTCAGGCGATCGTATTTCCTGCTTGGAGTACCACATACTAACATCGAACATGTCATTGGAAAGCCCCTAGTCTGTAGTTTTAAACAAGCCAGGTAGGTTTAGGTTAGGAGTAATATGTGCCTAATGACCGGGCTGAGCATAAAGAGTTAAATAAATATTTGCATGAGTACAATATAACGGGTCATTTTTGTAAAACTATATTATCTGGCTGAAGAGTCAGGAACGTAACCCCAATTTATAACATTGTTCTTGTGGGAAAATGTGGTTCGACTTACGACACTTTGACTTACAATGCGACTTTCAGAAACAAATTGTGTCATAAGTGCGAGGACTTCCTATAGTTTAAAAGTGTAATATGGGGCTTGCTTTCAAAAGATATCACCACAGACATAAATGGAATATCTAATGTGATCGAGATCATTGACATGGATTTTGACTAATGTATCTGTAATATTGTCAGACTCTTCCCACACTGTATGTTCAGTGCGCACTTTCACCTTCACACGTCTGTTTGCACATATTGTAACATATTCTTAATACTATAAGTGTTTGGTGGCTACTTCTATTCATGATGACTTTATTTATCGTGAAGGCGAGCAAACAATACCAGAGAAAATGCACGATTAGAGGAATTCACCGAACAATTAACTATAAACAAATTGTTTCTTAAGTTGATGAGTTTCATCATAATTTTAAAAGCTTAATAAATGTATAACAAAGTGTTACATAGATGGTATACATGTATAATAGGGGTGGGCGGATCAATACCAAAGTAATAGATATTTTTGATACCAATGGTATTGATATTTTGGCTAAAGTATTGATTATTTTGATTAGTTTATAAGAAAATCAAATAAAATCGGAGTTCTGACAAACAGGTGAATTATGTTCATACGGTAATATATTACCTTAATATAACGGGAAGCGATTGGTTAAATCATGATCACGTGGTTTGTTGGTGTTGGGTGTTCTTTACTCTCATCATGGCTGTGTGGAAGAAAATGAAGTCTGATATAAGCTTACTCTGAGCCATGCCCAGAATTGCACAAAATTCTTTACAATATCTGTAAAGGCAAAATTCAGCACAGTGGGAATACAAGCAATTTATTTAAACACCTGAACCTGAAAAAATTTAGGCTTATTGTTGTGAATGACTGTTACCAGTACAGCGCATAAATAATACTTTTTTTGTGAATAAGGCTTCTATTTAGCATTAAATATAACCCACATACAATTATCGAGTTTTAAAACAGGGGCATAAATGGTGATATTGGAGCCGTGCAGGAAAAGATACCGTCAGTAGTACAACTGAACAACAGTTATTTAGGACAGCTGAAAACAACACATGTATGACTTTAAATATATTTTTTAAGCATTATACAAGGTATTCCAACATTAACATATTAATAACATACACTTTTTTCTGCACTGATTAACCTTGTATAATACTATTTAGCAGACATATGTACTTATGCAATTAATTTACTACTTTGTAGCACAACCTAATAATGCATTTTTCTTATTTTTTGCTGATTCTCCCAGAGCAAAAGCCATTTCAGCTTAATAGATATGATTGTGACAGATCTTCAGCCAGTTTCTATTGTTGATGTTGGATTTCAGAAGTTTGTGAAGGTGCTTGAACCCTGATAGAAGATTCCAAACAGGAGATCTCTGATGCGTACTGAACTCCCTCAACTATGATAAAGTGAAGATGGATGTGAAGAGATCATTGGAATCTGCAAGTAACATTGTTCTGACTTCAGATACCTGGGCATCAAGGGCAACATAGGCATATCTCACAGTCTCATGTCATTTTATAGATGAGAACTGGCAACAACAGTCCTGCATTCTGGAAACAAAATATACCTGGACAGCACACTGCAGATAACATTGCGGAGCATCTGGTAAGAATCACACTAGAATTGGCCATTAATCACAAAATCCAAGCTGTGATTACAGATAATGGGGCTAACATGGTTGCTGCTGCACATAAAGCAGGATGGAAATATATTCCATGTTTTGTGCATACTTTGAATTTAGTAGTTAAAGACTCACTACAGGAGGACTCTAGTTCGGAGTCCCTTCTGCAGAAATGTAGTGCCATTGTAGGATTTTTCCAGCAGAGCACAAAAGCAGCAGAGAAGCTTAAAGAAATTCAAAAGCAGCTGAATATTCCTGAACATAAATTAATACAGTCAGTGGAAACTACATGGAATTCCATCTTTTACATGTTGGATAGAATAGCAGAACAGCAGCAAGCTATTACAACTTCACTTTATCTACTTGGAAGGAACACACTGTGCTTAAATGACGAACTGGCACAGATCAAGTCCATAACTGAAGCTCTAAAACCTTTTGAAGAAGTCAGCTCAAAACTGTTTCAATATCAAAAGTCAGACGCCTTGTTACAATACTACAAAGAACAATGTCAAATGCAGAGTGACAAGATAATTCACTGGCAGTAAACATCAGTTCCAGAATGTAGAATAAAATTATATTCTTGCTGCAAGCACAATGTTGGACATCAGATTCAAGAGTCTTGTGTTCTGTGACAATAGAAATGTTGAAAACATTAAAGATCAACTCATCAGTGAAATGCAGGCACTAGACCACACAATTCCTACAGATGCTATCAGCTGCTTCTGCTGAGCAACTTGGAAATCCTGACGGTGGAATATGGGCAGAATTCGATTCTCAAATGCTGGCATCCCAGCAGCATTGTACAGTAACCACTGAAGCACACGTTGAAACACTGAGGAAAAGGTGATTGCAAGGAATGAAGGTCCACTACAGTGGCGAAAGTCCGATGAATCTACATTCAAGAATCTGAGCAAAACTACTCTCAAATACCTGGAAATATTTCCCTTATCAGTCCCCTCCGAGAGAGTTTTTCCAAAAGCAGGGGAAGTAATTAGTCAGAGGCGCAACTGGATGAAGCCAAAGCATGTCAACATTATACTGTTTTTAAATAGTATTATGAAAAAATAATTAAACCTTGATATTTTGTAAACAGCCCCTTTCTATTTTTATTTTTTTATTTAAGTGGGTTTCCAGAGGTTTATAAGCACACCTGAATGCTGTAACAAATTATTGTTCTATAGTTTACAGGGGCAGGAAAAAAAAAAAAAAAAAAAAAAGATTGTGTAGCAGGCCGTGTTCTCTATTGATGAGAAACAAAAATATCTAAAACCATGACTGCAAACATGCAAAAACATATACAGTATTGTAAATAAAAGAAAGTTCATCTTTGATTCTGCTGTTTTAAGTTATTTCTTTAATAGGCTTGCAATAAATGATATAAATGATATAAATGTGGTTGTTTACTATATCAGTACATTTGCTGTTTCAAGGGTTATTAATTACAAAGAATAACCTGACCTGGATTAAATCAAAACATGTGCTTTATATCTGGACTCTTAACATAATGTGGAAATAATTGAAAATAACCTTGAAGTAAAGTGAGTGCTTAAATTGTGATAAATATTCAGATGCAAATGATCAATTCTATTGTAATGCAACATAGCTACCAAGAGAAACGTTGGTAGTTATAAAGGTGCAGTCTTATGTTGGTTAATTAAAGTTAAAAGTTTAAGTTTTTTTCCTTTAGTAAAACAATGTCAGCAATATTTAAATAAAATTTAAATAGTAATCAGTATTGTAATCAGTATGAACAATATTTGTCCAGTATTACTTGGTATCGTATCGAAATACAAATGGTCAGTATTGACCATCCCTAATGTATAACTAACAACTACAAACACAAATTACACTATTTATTTATAGCCTGCAATTGTACATACTAAAATAGATACAAACGTCGATGTCAAATTCCAACCATGTAAAAAATAAAACTTTTTATTTTTTTTAAATTTGCGCATTCCAATTTTTACCCAGCATTATTTAAATCAGCATTATATATGTGAAGTTATAAAATGATATATTTGTGCTGTCCGATTTTTACCCAGCATTATTTAAATCAGCATTATATATGTGAGGTTATCTAAATAAATGTACATTCTGCATGACAAAATACACAATTTTAAATGAAGTTTACAAAAGAGATATTCCCATTGTTTTTTATTTAACTTCCATTTGGCTGCTGCTCGCTGGTGGGAGAGCTGTCTCGTTGTACGCTAGTAGCTTCCATAACAGAGAATTATGCACATTCATTTTTCTTGATCTCGTTAACATGCATTTTGATTAACGAGTTTCCCTTATTTAGTCGTTGAGACAGGAAAACTACGTACTTGACCTGCGACAATTAAGCTTTTTAATGAGAAATGCATTCATTAATAACCTCATCGACTCAATTTCAAAGCATTAATGGATTGATTTGATTAACACATTTCAATTGAAAATCACTTGCTACTAAAGTTCTTGTTATTATACCGCGAGTTCGATACAATAACACTGTTTTTTGAAAATCGTGCCCTAAATGCTTTCACCTATACCATCAGGAATATAACTGGGATAATACATTTTGAAAATGCACATTTGGAAAAGGTGCACATTTGGAAAAGGTGCATTCTGTCCTGGTATAAAAGTTTTTATGAAATGTAAATATAGTGCAAACATAGCCTCAAAATTAATCTGTGGACAATATTCAGATAAAAAGCAGTTCAATGCACACGCACACACACACACACACACACACACAGCATTTCTTAAAGGTTGCACGACTGCTTCTCAGATTCCCTTCCGGTTTTATAGGGTACATTTAAATAACTGTGCTAAAAAGCAGGAAGTTTTTTTGTAATGAAAGCTGCCTGGATTTAATAATGCTTAGTGGACCATTGATTTTAACAACAATGCCCAGGTTTCCTTTTAGCTTAGAAAGTCAATACTCTCTCTCCAGCTATCATGATTTGAGTGACGTAGCAGCACATTCAACACACTATAGGAAGTGTGTGTCTATGTTATGTTTTTTTTTTATATACATAAATTAATTAACATGTCATGATTATGTACCATTGAAGCGAATATTAACTTAACTTACGGTGTTTCTCTTTTCATTCTCATAATGTGTGCATTTACACTACAATTGCAAGTTTGGGTAAACATACGAGAGGAAAATTAATATGTTTTTAACAGAGCGGTAATGGCAACTGTCTAGCATTGCATGTATGACAATAACTAGTCTTACATAAATTCCATATTTATAATGTATGATTTGGAATATCATCATATCATAAAACAAACAGAGTAGTTGTGTAGGTAAAGTCTGTCAAAGACATGAATGCATAAACATATACTAAGCTAAGTAACATTACTAAAGAAACAAAAATACAAAAACGTTTCTGTAGTTCTATTCAGTGATTAAATATTTTCAAAGCTAATGTTGGTCTTAGTGCAGCTATAGCATGCATACGGATTGTACTGTTAATCTGAAGATACTTCTGGGCAAAATAATATCACCTTCATTGCTCAGTCTAGACATCATCAGGTCTTAGCTCAAATCTGTTTTATTCTGTTGAGCACAAGGCTAGATAACAGAGCCATGTAGGACAATCAAATGCATAAGGACAAAGTTTGCACTGGTGTGAGGAACTAGCAAAAAAAAATCTTAGTGTGCTCCGATTTTTTTTGTTTGTCACACTGCAACATTTCCACCCTCTTGTTTCTAACTGAGGATAAAAAGCAACATTGTTTTCTTTTTCTTGTTTCATTACAAAAATGGGGACACCCATACCATTGATAAAAAATTTTAATTGGACCTCTGGCTAACTATCATTTGGCATAACGATTTGTCACTTAAATTATAGGACCAAGAATATCTCAAACTCCTGTCAATAACGCTTTGCATTCAGTATCTGCAAGTACACTTTAATAACACAGTAATGACACGTACGACTGTGCTTAAAATGCAATTTGCTTAATTACAAAATCAATTATGTTGTCAGCATGTGTAATTACAATGAAAATGCTATATAACCACTTGCGTAGCTAGATACATTTAATGTAAAGTGTGACAAAAACTTGCATTGTATGAATCATTGTTTCTCAACTATAGCTATTAAAAGAGTGCAGAAATGTTCAACTATTGCAAAATCTACTGCAGGCAACCTTGGGTGGTGCGAGGCAGGCAACCTTGGGCAGTGCGAGGCAGGCATCCTTGGGCGGTGCGAGGCAGGGCAGCAGGTGTCCCTCAGTAGGCGACAGCAGGATGAGAGCCATGCCTAGCTGTGGTGCAGGGGTTAGCCCTCTTCGCAGCCACTGCGGCCGAGTGTTTTTCCTCCGTGCTCCAATGCTGAAGGGAGAGGAAGCTCCTGCTTCTCTCCCTCTAGCGGGGTTGGAGACAGAGGCCGCTCTTCCTGCTCTGCGCCTGGTGGTGTTGGTGGTGGTGGAGACATAGGCAGCTCCGGCTGCTCTGCTCCTGGAGAAGGTGGCCGGGGCTCCTCCCCTTCTGGTGGCGAAGGCAGTCGGGGCTCCTCCCCTTCTGCAGCGAACGCGGCTGGGGCTTCTCCCCTTCTGACGGCGAAGGCGGCTGGGGCTCCTCCCCTTCTGTCGGCGAAGGCGGCCAGGGCTCCTCCCTTTCTGCTGGTGGAGGTGGGAGTGGCACGTAGTCCTCCCACGGTGGTGGCAGTGGAACCAGCAGGTATTCTCCCTCTGCTGGTGGTGGGAGTGACAAGCAGCCCTCCCATGGAGGTGGAGGTGCCACCAGCAGGTATTCTCCCTCTGCTGGTGGAGGTGGGAGCGGCATGCAGTCCTCCCACTTTGGTGGAGGTGCCACCAGCAGGTATTCTCCCTCTGCTGGTGGAAGTGGGAGTGGCACGCAGTTCTCCTGCGGCGATGGAAGCGGAACCAGCAGGTATTCTCCTTCTGCTGGTGGAGGTGGGAGTGACAAGCAGTCCTCCCATTGAGGTGGAGGTAGAAGTAATTCAGCAACAGTAATTCTTGCTTATACTGTGGAGGAGGGCTTCTAGCTGATCTCCTCCTGTGCCCGTTATTGCTGCAGAATCTCTCCTCTTGCTCTCTTGCTCTCCTCCGTATACCCACCCCAGAGAGCTGCAGGCTTTTACTAAGGACAAGGGTTTAAACTATCAATTCTCTCGTTAAACCTCGGCCACATTCTGCACAAATTTATTAATTGTGTGACTGCCGGCTAGTTTAGCAATGCACTAGCCGACAGCCACACATTACCATGAGGTTTTTAAACAAAATATAGACAGAAACAATAACACACATTTTCAAAACAAAACACATGGCGTTCGCCGACATTTATGTAAATAATAAATAAACAAACACAAAACACAGTACAGGGGCGGAGGGAAAACCTTGTTCTAAAATAAACAGTACTTTACAGGACTGCTTGCCCTGTTACAAGGTGCTAAAAGCTTAGTTTCAAACTGCCTTGAAGCATATATGGTACCAAAGAAAATTAACACTATTAACGCTTGAACATGGAGCATTACCAATTAAAGGGCTACCAGAAAGACCACTCAACTTCCCACTCATCCAGAAACTTGACAAATAAAGACATCTCAGAGCTGAACCCTGCTGATAGTTCTTGTACATGTGACATGACATAATTTATTTCTTAACACAATGGCATTCCAGATATGCATGTAAAAGAGTCTGTGACTATGCTATTTCAAATAAATGGAGGTTAGAAGCCTCTTTCCAAAATAATTTCAGCAAGTACAGTGTTGCCATTCCTTTATTTATTTAATGTATATTGGATGACAACATCCAAATTGACTGTATGCATTTTACAACATAATACATTTAGCTTTATTACACAAAAAGAAAAGTAGAAAGGAAACTACAATAAAAAATAACTTAAGTCACAGTGTGACTGCAATTCCTAGAAAGGGGCAACAATGATGAGTTGAAATAGTAAAATGGAGTGAATTTCTAAATAATTAAACATATCCATAATCTTACGTTTGGAAACCTGGTTGTGCTGTAACATATTAAATATATAAGACTATTTATAACAGCAGGTTTTATTAGCACAATAATGTAGCAGGAGAGTGTGGCAGGATGGCTGAGGTCCCAGAAGGCTGGTAAACAGGCAGACAGGCAGGTACTACAGGTGAAAGCACTGGTGCACCGGTTTTATTGCAACAACAAAAGTAAACAAAAAGGATATACAAAAACCACTCACAGAGCAAAATAAAAACAAACAAAAACAAAGCACAAACACTGACACCAAACAAATACTGTGCTTCCTGCACGCGTAGTAATTGCTTTCTTTCAGTTATGTTTTTACTTTTGTTTCTGTCGTTCTCACATATCTCTTCTCTGTACACCCGTCCTGAAGAACCAAAGCTGCAGGGTTTTATACATGTGACCATCTCAGAATTAACAATACATTACAATTCAGAGGTGGTAACATTCCACACAAGTTTAGTAGGATGGGGCTTTAACCCCACCCACAATGCCAAACTATAGCAAACAAAACACTAGTTTTTAATTAAACACAAAATACATTTAAATCATACCAATACATCACCCGTTTAAATAAACAATCAATTTTAAATCATAACAATTTATTCCCTATAAACCCCAAACAAATCACATTTATCAGCAGGGTTTTTTCCTGTCTCCTATTTACACACAGGGCTGTTCTGCCCTGTCACAAAGACAGTAAAAAAAGGTATTTTAAAACTCAAAGCAGTTTGTGACAGGATAGCATTAGACATAAGACTCAGTTAAGATGCTGCAGTTAAAGCACTGTTGCACACATTTATTAACCCAAATAAATGAACGGAACACAAAACACAGGAACGATTAAACAAGGTACGGACGCCAAAATAAAAAGGTTTAGCACTAGAATCGCCGAAGTTATACTCATACCTAAAACCGGTGGTAGTCATTATGAGTTACATTTTAAAAAATATCAATATTAAAATGAAAGACAAACTATCGCATTCATTCAATTCACTCGCAGTATTGTCTGCTCTTTCGGGTCTGATGTCATCCAACTCACATAGGTAAAAGCAGTGAAGTGGCAGCAAGCACAATATATTTTCATTTGTGTCTGATATGGCCAAATACCTGAACTGAAGACCACTTGCTTGTTTAGGCAGCTAGCTGTTTGAAGTAATTCACCGGCTTATTTTAATGCTTTACCTGCATGTTACTCAGTAAAAATCCATAACATAAGGTACATGTTTAGTATAATTGAATTTGTATGATTAGTATCAAAGTCAAACATGTCTTCAAAACTATGAGGAGAGATCACTTTCCAATGTAATAACACCTGGATATAATCCATCCTAAATACACCTGGAATGACACACCACCTGTTTGGCAATATCCACATGTGTACTGCAATGAAATACATCCGAATTTCATGTGTGACAAAACAAAACAAAACAAAAACAAAAAAACAATCTCACATTTCCTAATAGTTTGAGTCTTTGATTTAATAATAGATTATTGCATTTGTTATTCAAGTCATAAACAGATTTGTTCATTGGTTGGCAGATAAGGTGAAATGCCTGGTATAAAATGAATGTTTGGTATAGAGAAAGAGAGAACCACACACTCAATTGCACTCCAAAATATCTTTAAGTCATAAAAACAAGTCACCAATGTTTCAAATTGGAAGTGCCTTCGTCAGAGTGGATATCTGACATGATCTTCCTGTTTGGAAAACAGACAAAGAAACATTGAATACAGTCTTGAAAAATATGACCAAACAGGTTTGCTTGTGATCCAGTCACTTACATTTACTGAAGGGAACCAACAACAATAATGCAGAGGTCAATCTTCAGCCTCTAGTCTCAGTCTTGATTTAGTTACAATAGAAACTGATTGTGATTTGTATGTTTCAAAGCAAAGCTTTTAAAGCAAAACACACAGAAAATACCATTTCCTTGAATTTCTTTCCTGTGACATTCGTTCTACAATTGCTTTCTCGGTTGTTTTGGTTTTTTTTTGGACTGATTCATTTTTTATTACATTGTGTTGTATTTCATTAAAATTTTATTATAATTTTTAAAAGGGTCATGTTCCATTTTCATAGCTGAAGAATTTTCTCCTGTGCACTTTCTCCACTTACAGGATTTCCATTACATGAGAGTAGATGTTAAACTTCATGTTGATTTGAACTCGCCTCTCTCAAGACAAGCACCAACTAAGACTTTACAGTAAACTAATGTGATCTATCTGCATCTCCATCCATTTGCATTGCTTTCCATCTGATGATGTAGATGTCCTTCTGTCTGGTGTTGATTGCTGAAGTGTAATGCTGGCTCCAAGGATCAGCTTATTTTGCTTCCCCAGCACATCAGGACACACAACAGCTGCGATGCTGGCTCCAGCGATCAACTCAGTGCGGTCTTCCCACTGCATCAGCATGACAACCGTCTGGATTGTACTAAGTAGGGTAATCTCTGGGGTCTTCAAGTGGGCAACTTCCATCCTCTGTGTTTCATCAACTAGCCCATGACGCCTCAAGATAGCTCAACAGTGATTCTGGCGTCCCAGCATCACCTCCCTCCATCCACCATTCATCTCAGCCAAGCTTACTTACCCGTATATCAGCGTTGCTTTCTTTCTATTGTTCGAGATCCCCATCCAGAATCTCTCCATCTCAACCACAGCCAGTTGCTGCTCCTTTCTGCTGCTTCAGATAAGTTCTTCACTGTGCGACGCAACTCTTGGCCACTGAACCCGACATCTCTGAGAAACCGAATTGTAGAATGTGCCACAAATCCTTGACAACCCACCTCCACTGGGTAAACTCGGAATCTCCATCCACGCTGTTCCGCTTCAGCAGCTAGTTGAGCATACTGAAGTTTCTTCCTCTCATACGCCTCATCCACAGCATCTTCCCATGGCAATGTTAACCCTACAAGATGAACAAGGCATGCTGATCCAGACCACAAGACAATGTCTGGTCAAAGTTTAGTGGTGGCAATCTTAGGTGGAAAAATAAGCCGTTGACCAACATCTGCCAGTATCTTCCAGTCTCTAGCAGCTTCCAGTTGCCCTGGGCGAGGCTTGGTTTTAACACCTTTTCTTGGTGGTTGCTCTCCTGGATGGAGGAATATTGTCTTTTGTGTGTAATGCTTTGATGGAACTGGTGGCAACTTATTGGTCAGATTACACTTGTCTTCCAATGCTAAGGCCAAACATCGCAGCACCTGGTCATGGTGCCAAGTAAACTGTCCTTGGCTAAGACCCACCTTACATCCTGTCAAAATGTGCCTTAATGTTGCAGGTGATGAACACAAAGGACAGGAGGGATCCTCACCCACCCAGAGGTTTAAGTTCTGTGGTGATGGGAGAACATTGTATGTTGATCTGTTGAGGAAACTGATCCTGCTTTGTTCCATTGTCCATAGGTCTTGCCAGCCGATCTTGCGTTGTTCCACACTTTCCCATCTCATCCATTCTGCCTGCTTGGCCTGGGAAATGGCCTTTACACACCTGATCCTCTCTGCTTGCTTTTATACCTCATTGACTACCAGCTTCCTCCGTTGAGCTGGGGTTGCCTTGTGATGTAGGAAGAGCTGAACTAAGACCAAGACCTCCTTTTCCATGCTGAACTTACCCTGTAATATCTCTGATTCGAAGGGCAGCCTTAGCATCTTCCAAGCTTTCTTTGCTGTCCATTTTCTTCCAGTTTTTAACACAGGTGCTGCCTCCCTTACGCATTTGTTGCGTGAATCTACTAATGTTATTTCCAGTCAGACTTTAGCACACTTAAACTCGTTGGTTAGAGCAGAGATTGTTAGCTGCAGTATTCCTTTACCATAAAGTCCCACTCTGCTGAGGCAGCGTGGAACTCCCAACCATTTCCTGTCATATGAACTGATTAAAGCTTCCAGCTTCTCAACTGTTGTCAAGGAAACCTCATACATAGTCAGTGGCCACAGCAGTCTTGGCAGTAGACCAAACTGAAAGCACCAGAGTTTCAGTTTGCCCAGTGAAACGCTGCTGTCTATGCTCTTCAACCCTTCCACTGCTTGTTGTCTAACTTCTCCCACACAAATTGTGTTTTTTAGACCCGTCATACCTTCTCCCTAGACTTTTCACTGGCATCTCGGACACTGTTGGTATTGTCTCCCTGTTAATGTAGAACCTTTTATCTACTACTTTACCTTTAACTATAGAGATGCTCCTTGATTTAGCGGGCTTGAATTGCATTCGTGCCCATTCAATGTTATTGGTTAATTTGCCCAATAATAGATTAGTGCAGACTACTGTTGTAATCATTGTTGTCATGTCATCCATGAATGCTCGAATTGGTGGTAGTCGCATTCCAGAAGCCAAGCGCTCTCCTCCCACTACCCATTTTGATGCCCTAATTACTTCCATTGCCATGGTAAAAGCCTGTGGAGAAATGGTACATCCTTTTTCCAACTTCTAGGCATTGCCATGTAGTGCTGAATTCTGAAGTTGAAAAACTAACATCTCTAAAGAAAGCTTTCACTAAATTTGTTATTGTCATCGGTACGCTAAAAAAATCAAATCCTGCCCAAAGAAGTTCATGTGGCACAGAACCATATTCATTAGCCAAATCCAGAAATGTCAGATGGAGCTCCTTCCTCTCCTTTTTTGCTAATTGAATTTGTTGACAGATTACGCTGATGTGTTCTAAGCATCCTGAGAAACCTGGAATGCCTTCTTTTTGTACTGAAGTGCCAATGAAGCAGTTCTTTAATAGGTAGATTGACAATCTCTAAGCAATAATGCTGAAGAAAAGCTTGCCTTCTATGTTTATTAGGGAAATAGGACGAAACTTACGGATGCTTGTAGAATCTTTTTCTTTTGGTATAGAGACTCCACCTGCTCAGCTCCATGCTCTTGGTACAACCTTTTTTTCTCATGCCACTTTGTGACCAGGATGGCTTGCAGTAGTGATGTAAGACTTGGAAAAACTAAGACTCCAAAACAAGGGTTGGCAGGTGAAAACTGAGCCTTGGCACTCAGTTCATTTATTAAATAATAATACAAAGAAAAAGATTTAAACAAAACACACCACACTGAAAATAAAGGGTGTGTTGGCCAAACAAACAGACAAACAAGGATGCAGAAAACAAGTACTTCCAGCATGAAATAACAATTGTTATTATGATGTCTCCTCTCTCACCCGTTCTCCACTCACGAACATACAACCCTGAGTGAGTGAAAACATGCTGCTTTTATGCAGCTGTACCGAGACTCGATTGCTAATCAATCATTCAATTGGAGTCTCGGTACAACTACATGTGAATTAATAAAAGTGCAATTCCCCATGCTCACATATTTTTAAATTTTATGTGTACATGAAGTGCTGTGCACTCCTCTTGCCTAAATACAAATATACATTTTAAATACTCGTGCTCATAACCCATATTTATATCCAGTGTATTTTATACATAAACACCAACATTAACACACTGTATACAATATAAAACACTAATAAACACAAAGGGTCGGGACACTTGACCACACACTTTCATCAATTTCCACAGGATTCGTAGAACCTTGCTTTTTTCACAGTTTGCTCTACTTCTTTGCACTTAGGTGCACAGTCCTCCATTTGGTATTCAGGTGGATGGATAGGTGGGATGCCTTTTTGAATCTGTATGTGTTTCCTCCAAATATCTCTCCAGCTCAAACTTAGATGATTTTAGTGTGCCATTTTTGTCAGTGGTGAATATCTTCTTTACAAATTTGAATGGATCTTTATAAAAGTTAGTTCTCGCAAGCTCTTTCTTTTTGTAGTGTTTCCGTAGGCGCTCAGCTCTGCGCAATATTGCAAGTTTTTCTTTTATGACCCTTTGTAACGGATGGAGTCCCTCCTTCTGGCTTTGTTCTGCTTTTCTCCTTTGCTTCCTCAACTGCCTCCTTTCTCTAACTGAGCGTTCAATCTCCTGCTGCCGATTCGCCGTCTAGACTTTCCAGGAATAGTTTGTACCTTCCTTTTTTCAATTCCAAACCTCTCAATTCCATATGCATAGATGATGTCCCCAAATTTATCCAGCTTCTTTTCAACTGTTCCATTTAACCTTTCCAAAGTAAAATAGAGATCTGTGTTTACTGTGTCCCATGCAGTTTTCTCAGAAGCTCTTGGCCATTTAACTCCAGGCTTGTGCCCCTTGAGGTTCTTTTCTCTCTTACCCTGGTTCGTCTGACCGGGTTCGCAAGGATCATTAGGCTCATCACTAGTTGTATCCATGCAAGTCCTCCTCACGTCTGTGACAGGGGTGCTGATATCCTGCAAACTGTGGTTTGCTTCCTGTCACTGGATTTCATTCGACTGACTTGACTGACTTTGTAAGTAGTATTGATCAATGCGAGGCCCTTGTCCCTTCTCCCCCAAGCATTTCATTCTCCCTTGATGAATCTTCAAACCCCTGACCGTTGTCGCCTTGTTCCAGCCGCAGACACAAACCTGGAGTTCCATGAGGATGAGGAGAGACAGAAGGCAAAGGAGTGAAGAAGGAGAAGAAATCCAGCAGAGTGGTTAGGGTTGGAGAAGTGGATATTGAAATCACCTAACAGAACAGGGGTGGAGGGAGAGGGGAGGGAGGAGAGGAGGATGTCAAGCTTATAAAGAAAGTGAGTAGGGGGTCCAGGAGGGCGGTAGAGAATAATGAGGAAAATGTGACAAGGGGAGATGCTTTCAAGAGCATGAAACTCAAAGGTGCTAACAGAGAGAAGGGAGAGAGGAGGGGGGAAGAAAGAGCAGGAAGGGAGAGAGCAGAAGTCCTTTTTTCCACCCCGTCCAGAGGGGTGAAGAGAGTAAGATAGGACATAGACAGAGGAAAGAGTTGCCGGGGTGGTAGTGTTATAAAGGGAGATATAGGTTACAGTGCGAGCTAGGAAGTCAAGAGAGAGCTGAAAGGCAAAGCTAGAGATGAAGTCAGCTTTGTTAGAAGCCAAGCGACAATTCCAGAGGGCGCCAAAGTGTGTATGTGTGTGGGGGGTGTGTGTGTTGATGAGCAGAGGAGAGGGGGAGGGGCATGGAGATCACATTAGAGGAGTTGGATTGAAGATTGCAGGGAGAAGCCAGAGGACGGGAATGAGAGGAGACCTGTATGCAGATCTGGTCTGGAGTTAAAGCCTTCACGTTTGGTGCTTGGATAGAATATTTTGCAGCTGGTCCACGTTGGCCTGTCCTTGTGTGGTCTACCACTGTGTAGACTACCAGCTCTTTGGTGATAAGGCCCTTCGGTGAGCAGACGCACTAGGTTAGCATCATTGCTTATATAATGACCTGGAGGTCGAGAGCTGTGTGATGCAGACAATTGGTTGCAAACTACCCTAAACCCAGTCAGCTGTGCCCTATGTGAGTTGTAAAATTGTTAATTCAACAAAACTCACTCACATCAATTGGCAATCATTCACTTTACAATTAAATACAATTGGCTGTATTTATATACCCTTTGACAGTTTTATCCTATTGACCGATGGTGCCATTTTAAACCTAGAAAAAAACATGATTGCACTTAAGAAAATGTATTATTACAGTGTAGGTAGAATGAATTATAACCCTGAGGAAGGTAGGTCTAGTTTGTCAGCAATATGTTGTTTACTGTATTTCCTTATGGCAACTTTTACTGTTATTACATCTAGTACTTTAAACACTTTAGTATTTTAATACACTTTTGTGAACGTGTGGTTTGCAGTGCCCTCCAATAGCTAGATCAAACACATCTCCTCCAATTCATGAATGAAACTTCGCTTACCGTACTAGGGCAATGACTCCTGGTACCATGACGCCATCTCTTTTCTGAATGGCCGGCTTCCGAATGCCCCCGGAATGAACTGCCCAACCATTCAGTACGGGGCACACAATTCTTGCTGTGCAGTGCTCTCACAGGTCGAGAGGGAGATTGATTTCGATTCATTTGCTCTTTGTCACTACTTTTAATAGTCATTTAATTGACTAACTATTTCTTGCTGAGAACTGAACTTGTTCTATACATGTAATGTCTGAAAACTGTCGGGAGAGGTGACATCTGTTCTTTGTTAAGTGATGAGTTGCTGACTGCGTGCCAAGTCAAGACAGGCGGAGTCATATTCAGGGTCTGTGTTGGAGAAAAGAAAAATAAGGAGAGGGACTCTCTCTTCTTCTCTGGGGAATGTGTGGGTTGTGGCAATTAAAGGGTGGGGTTTAGGTTATATATATTGGCATACTGGAGCACTCCCTTACAGTTGGAAAAGGCATAAGAGGAGCTGACATCGCCAAATGTCCAGTGTTAACAGCAAATGGGAAGTAGTGCCTATTATCTGTTACTCGGTATTAGGGCTAGTTCATACACTAGTACTAGTCAATTTATCTGTATACTTTTACCTGTATGTTATTAATAAGACCTGATTTCTCTAATTTTAAATTGTTTGTTGTGCCTTGTGCTTTTACTCTCAGCATATTCAATTTTTTTGTTTAAACTGCTTAAAGAGACCAATTGAACTGTTATTCTTTTACAGTAGTGTTTGTTTTCTGCATTCATGAAGATGGTTAAAATTCAATAAGGGTATAATAAAACAATGATCAGTATGCCATTTCTTTATGTGAGTGTTTTTTTTTTCACTGTCAGGATCAGTCAGTGATTTATGATTCTTTGTGTCCTCATTATATGAGGCACACATTCACGTCTGTTTTCATCCTTTCGGATCTCAAAATATGCTTTTGTCAGTTAGTGGACACCTTAGTATCGATGTCGAGCCAGGTTAAGCTGAAGATCAAACCAGACCTTGCTAGCAATAATTGTTTGGGGGCAAATTGCTATTGGATTGCCTAGTGTAATATAGTGAGGAAGATTTCTTGCAAGGCTCTGACTCAGGACCAATATAGCCGGCAATTTTTCAGCATGTGATGTAATTTTAATTGTCATTCCAAGATAGCAGCACCAAAGGATAAGTGGAGCATGGAAGAAGAGGTGTCGGTGATTGATATTTTTTAAGTGATTGTCTTTGGGACTACAAACATTCAGAGTATTAAAAGAAAAACAAAAAACAAGAAGGGTAAGGTATATTCTCTGCTTGCCTTAAAATTCAACGCAGCACTTTAGCATGAGCAACATATTTATAGTCTGTATCTTTTTATTACAGTCATTTCCATATTAATTGGCTAGTTAAAATATTGTAACTGTTTTTGTTGTTGTTAAATTCTTTTTTGTAATTGTGGTTTTTTTTTACTAATTATGTTATGATAATGAAATTAATGCTATTGCAAATGTGACATCGAGAATAAAAATAACACCTTAGTTGATTAATTATTTTGCTAACTGCACGTTTCAGTGTTGAGAATCTACCCCCCCCCCCACCCAAAACAAACAAACAAACAAACAAAATGCTGCAGTATTTAAGTGCATTTACAGTACTATTACTTATTTGTGTATATTGCTTTATATGGTCATATTTAGGGCAAGCATTGTACTGAATTATAGCCTACTGCATACTGTACTGTAAAACAGCAGTACACTACATAAGCCATATAATTAGTTAATTACCTAAATACCCACTATAAATATACTGAATAGGTCTTTATATGTGTGTGGAGTATTTTCTTTAGTTGAACAGTGGTGTTTGTTGTGCACATACTGCAGCTATTCTTTAAAGCCACCATCTATGTTTTCAGTGGGTTTACAGCAGGAAATTATTGCTACAATGAATTGCCAGCAATTTTCCTAATCTACAATATGGCAATATTGACAGCAATTTCAGGCAACTCAACGATTCAACTGAAAAAAAGGTGAGGACTTTAAATAAGGGCTACAGTTTGTGGCAGTGTTTTTTATCTAATAAATACAATTGTAGTTTGTCATGGAATTTTTATAATGTGCATACTGATTTATATAGTGTGAAGCACCTCATTAGTATATGAGCTATGCGTATACATTATATATATGCATGGTCATGTGACACTGTTTAACCAATCAGACGTTGTTATTTTTCAAGCTATTTTTGTTGTTTTTAGTAAATAAAATGGTATGCGTAGACTGTACTTCAAAAGTAAGGTGGGTATTGAGATATGTTTCCATTACAATGTAGAGTGGTAAAGCCATCTAGTTTACCAGGCTTTGTCTAGCCCAACCATGGACCAAAATTTGGGAAAGCACTGTCTACTTTTTGAAGTTTGAAAAGGGACTGTTTATGAAAGAATCACTCTCGTCATGCTCTCCACTCTTGCTATAGTTTTCAAGGGTGGCTCCTCCTTTGATATTGCTTTTCATCTGACTGACTTTTCTGGAACACACTGTGGGGGCTTATTAGTAACAGCAGATTATATCCAGTTCCTAAGAAAGCTTCTAAGACAATTGCCAGGAAATTCTTTTGTTTGAAGAATCACAAGAAAAGGAAAACAATTTTTGGAATCTTTGGAAACAAAATCAATTTGTAATTTTTCAATATGTTCTTCACCATCAGGAGTCATCATATCCATCTCAAAACTTTGTTCCAAGATAGAGTTCCAACTTTCCACCAAAACCAAATACAGTGCCTATAGAAAGTCTACACCACCTTGAACTTTTTGCACATTTTGTTGTGTCAGTGCCTCAGTTTCATACATTTAACACCATACTTCACACTGTTAAGGGGAAAAAGTTTTTATTAAGAAAAAAAAAAATTATATATTAAAAATACAAAACATATTTGGATAAGTCCTCAACCCCTGAGTTAATATTTGGTGGAAGCACCTTTGGCAGCAATTACAGTTACATCTCTACCAACTTTGCACACCTAGATTTGATAATATTTGACCATTCTTCTTTACAACACTGTTCAAGCTGTCAAGTTCCTTTGGGAGCATTGATGGACATCAATATTTAAGTCATGCCACAAATTTTCAATTGGATGTAGGTTGGGGCTCTGACTGGGCCACTCAAGGACATTTACCTTTTTGTTCCTTAGCCACTCCAATGTAGCTTTGGCTGTGTGCTTTGGGTCGTTGTCATGCTGAAAGGTGAACTTCCATCCCAGTTTCAGCTTTCTTGCAGAGGACAGTAGGTTTTCCTCAAGGTATTTCTCTGTATTTTGCTCCATTAATTTTCCCTTCTATTTTGACAAGTGCCCCTGCAATGAGATACATCCCCATAACATGATGCTGCCACCACCATGCTTCACAGTAGGGATGGTGTTCTTTGGGTGATGTGCTCTGTTGGGTTTGCGCCAAACACAAAGCTTTGCATTTAGGCCAAAAAGTTCAATTTTAGTTTCATCTGACCAAAAATCCTTTTGCCACATGACTACAAAACATTTTTTTATACTTCAAATGGGATTCAAGGTGGGCTTTCTTAAGTAATGGCTTCCTTCTTGCCACCCTACCGTACAGGCCAGATTTGTGGCTTGCTTGGGATATTGTTGTCACATGCACACTTTGACCAGTCTTAGCCTTAAAAGCCTGTAGCTCTTGTAAAGTTGCCATTGGCCTCTTGGTAGCCTCTCTGATGGTGGTCTCATTCGTGCTCAGTCAAACAGTTTGGGAGAATGGCTTGATCTAGGCAGGGTCTTGGCGGTGCCATACATCTTCCATTTCTTAATAATCGTCTTGACCGTGCTCCAAGGGATATTCAAGTCCTTTGATATTTTTTAAACCCATCCCCTGATCTGTGCCTTTCAACGACTTAGTCCCAGAGTTCTTTTGAAAGCGCTTGGTGCTCATGATTGAGTCTTTGCTTTGAAATGCACTACCCAGCAGAGGGAACCTACAGGAACTGCTGAATTTATCCTGAAATCATGTGAATCACTACAATTTAACACAGGTGGAGGCCACTTAACTTGATGTGTGATTTTGAAGGCGATTGTTTACACCTGTGAATTTAGGATTGCTATTACAAGGGGGTGGACACTTATCCAACCAAGTTATTTCAGTTTTTATTTTTAATTAATTTTGTACAAATTTCTAGAATATTTTTTTCACTTGGAAGTGTGAGGTAGGGTGTGTAGATAAATGAAAAAAAATATGTTAATGCATTTTAATTCCAGGCTATAAGGCAACAAAAGGTGAACATTTTGAAAGGGGGTGTAAACTCTCTATAGGCACTGTATGTTAACTATGCATATTTATTGAATTTCCATGGTGCATAGAAATTATAGGATTAATGATTAATTTGTTTAAATGGTGTATAACTAAGGCTTCAGTTTTTCAGTTTTTATTCAATTTTTCAGTGCTTATTGTTTTGCTGTTTCACTTTTATGTAATTTGTATTTTTTGGGGGGGGGGTGGGGGGGGGGGGGGCTTTTGCTTTTTATATACTGTATGACATTTTTTTCTGTCACAATATGTATAATTCTTTCCTTTACTTGTCTTCCACAATAAAATCCTTATAGTCATGGGCACATTCTTCTGGGTTTTTTGTGTGTTTGGCATTTTTTTTTACATTTTGCCACAATTTGCAATTCTGTTTTATTCTTTTTAACTGTAATCTATCTTTAAATCCCATGAACAAGATTTTTAATTGTAATCTCATTTTAAATCTTTCAAGCAGAGTTTGAATTTGCTGCCACATAGTAGTTGGGGTTGGTTGAAAGTATTCAGAATGAATCAATCATAGATACAATTGTACATTCATGAGGTTTCCATGATGATCAATTTACACGTGACATGGGTATGTGAATGCACATTTGGGAGAATTACTCTGGTAAATCAGGTTTGTGGATGGAAAAAACGGCCAAAGAGAGGGATAGGGTAAATTTCATTTACTCATGTAAATAACGAGAAACACACAGGAAAATCCACACCCAGTTTCGCATGGAAACCCGCATTTCACGTGTAAATGTCAATGAGAGTGTTTAACCTTAACTATAAATATTACAAGGGAGCAGGCCAGATGGCAGATGGCAGAACATTGTGGCTGAAGGGCGATTTTATGGTTAGCTGTGGTGTAGTTCACCTTAATGATAATGCAGGTGGCTTTTTTATTATTGCTTTTTGCTATGTCTGGTCTGTCATGTTGTATATCTCTTGTGGGTTTACAGTTCTGTATAAAACCACTCACCATGAACTGTTATGCCCTTGTTATACTATTAAAGCAGCTGTTTGAGAATATTCTTGCTGCTCAAATGTAAATTAATTAATTCCTGTCCTTTTTTTGATCCCAGCTATGTCCAAAGACAACATGTAGTGATGGCTTTCTGGATGAGGTATTAATTATTATATTAATTGTAGGTTTTACATTATGTGTATGTGTGTCTTTTATAGTTAAGTTGTTTTTAATCATTATGTTTAAATTATGTGTGAATGTGTTTTTATAGTCGTTTTAATGTGCTTACTAATTCAGTTGCTTTAATGTGCTTTTATATTAAGTTTCTATACAGTATTGTGTAAGTTTCGAGTTCTTTCATTTCCCATCGGCAAAATCAGCCATGTGCAGTTTTGCATCGCCTAACCCGACTCAAAGTCACAGATAGCTGTCTGAGCTACACGTCAAAAGGCAAGAGATTAGCAGAGCTAGTGTGAGATGGGGGAGCGGAACTGAAAGACAACATGGTATGCAGCCCCCCCCCCTTTTCCCCTGCAGAAGGAATATGCAATGATAGAGTGGAAACCCCTATCATTGGACAGAAGTAAGACAAATGGAAGTGGAGTCAACAATTTTTTACAAATGTATAAATACCCAACATTGTAAAGTTTTGTTAGTCTTTTCATCTCTTTCGAATTGACTCCATGGATATCTGTGCTTTCTGATACAAATGTATGCACTGAGCTGTACTGAGGCCTTGACCAAAGTCAGTTTAAATCTCTTGCTTATATGATTGTATTGGAGGTCTACCTTTCTTGTATATAAAGTGTTTTTGAATAAAAAAAGATTTGTCAGCTTAATTTTTTTCACTAGAGATTGGTGCCGAAACCTGGGATTCTTGAAAAGCAACCCTTAACGGTGTTTCACGGTGTGCGGTTTCAGATTATTCGGCTATATTATCTCTTCCGGAGAGACATCACACATAGTGAAGGGAAAGAGAGAGGCAAATCATTAGTGAGTCAAGATACTCTGGGTAGAATCACGCAGCGGAGAGATCCCATGGTAGAAAGAGTCAAATAGTGATTTTCTAAGTGTAAGAGACTTACAGGAATCCACAGACAAAATAAAAGAATAAGTAGAAAAAAAGAATAGTGGCAAATTAAAAATCCTGGTGAAGAGCCAGGTGATGTCAAAATCTCGAAATCTCGAATGTAAAATTAAATTAAATTGATTCAAATGGGCAGTGATACGGCAATTACTGTAACAATGAATATGTACTTGAATTAACCACTATCTTGCAAAATCAGGGGGCGGCGCCACACTTGGGCCTGAGAAGCCTGGGCCCACCTATTTTACTCATGGGCCCACCCAGTTATGGAGCAATTGACAATTTTAATTCTTCAAAAAAAATGTCTCCCCCCTACCGCCCCAGTAGACAAATTACATGGGGACTTTTACCGTTGTCATTGGTGATTGGACGGCTGAGATATGACATTTTACGTCTTTGATACTAAATCATTACAGTGCGTACATACAAGCACATTTTTTTCATTACAAGACACGCAATTAACCTGTGCAGCTGCTGTTGCTGTTTAGCTATTTTTTAACATGTGAAATTAGTTAATTACCTACAAAAAAAGTCTTCTTCATTTTGTAAAAAGAAAACAAACTGACGAATTAACGAATACGTCATACCAGGATCAGTGAAACCCCTTTGACTTCTTCAAATGTGCCAGTACCAGCAGGGATCAGTAAAACTTCTTCAAATGTTTCAGTATTACCAGGATTCAGTGAAAATGCAAGTTTAACAAATACAGCCTCGGATTTGTCTGCCATTGATGAACCTCAGACACAACCTATGCGTTATCCAACCTCCCTCATTGCTGGTAAGTCCCGCAGTTTTGCGGCTCATTGGTATTCAAAAACACAAGTGGCTGGAATATAGCATTTCAGAAAACACAATTTTCTGTAAAATGTGTAGACATTTCGGTGATTCTTCGTCTATTACAGATAAGTTCATTCATGGTTTTAGTGATTGGAAACACAAGCACCAGGCCTGTACAAAGCATGACTCGAGTAAAGCTCATGCAGTTTTGTTTTGCAAATTCGATAGCTACAGAGGGTGCCGGCAGTCAAGCTGTGGAAATGTTATTAATCAGTTAAATAGGGAGGCTGTGAATGCTCGATTGATCAAAAACAACCGGCAGCACATCAAGGTCGTGCTTGACATTGAAATGTTCTATGCGAAACAACAAATAGCTCTCCATGGGCACAGAGAGAATGATAAAACCCTTAACAGGGGGAACTTTTTCAACTGCTCTGCAACTATGACAAGTCATTCAAAATGATCATATTGAAGCAGCAGCCTCTTTGCTCTTTGTAAACTCAGGCAGGAATTGTATGAGACCTCAAACACTTACTATTCTATTGTTGCAGACAAATGCAAAGACAAGTCCAAACGGGATCTTGTGGCAGTGTACTTTAGATATGTGTGCAAAGAAGTGTTGAAAGAGAGAGCTGTAGGTTTTCTCGACACAGCTGACATGACGGCAGAAGGAATATCTGTAAAAATAATTAGTTTTGGAAAGTTTTGAGTTGGATCCCGAGTTGTGTGTTGGCTTCGGTTTCAATAGGGTTTCTGTCTTGTCTGGGTATAAGGGGGGAGTGCAAGTCGTTTTGAAATGCAAATTTCCAGAGGCTATTTATAAACCTGGTGCTTTCTGTGGTTGCAAAAACGTCTGCAGATGTTACCACTTTTTTTGAGACCACGAATGCGTTGCACTTTTTTCATGACTGGGCCTTACAGACAGGTACAGGTTGGAGATACCTGCAAATATAGAAATTGATTGTCATTATTATAAGAATAATATCAGAAATTAACTATTGTAAATCCAACATTTCAGAGTGACAGAACAGAGCTACATTAACTTTTAAGATTGCATTAAAAAGAGGTAGAATGTTTCAAAAAGAAAGAAACAATTGGCCTCAAACCAGTTCAATAATTTTGGCCAAAATAGGGGCCACATCGTCCAGATCAACAGGGACCAGCCCGCATGAAATGATGGCAGGGAGAATAATGAGGATACCAAAATATCCTAATCCAATGGTAAACACTCAAATAAAAAAATCAATTTGAAAACTTGACACAGGTCCAGAACAGGTTAGCATTGTTCAAAATTGAAGGAATGTGCAATGATAGAGGGGAAACCCCTATCATTGGACAGAAGTAAGACAAATGGGAGTGGAGTCAACAATTGTAAAGTTTTGTCAGTCTTTTCATCTCTTTTGAATTGACTCCATGGATAGCCGTGCTTTCTGATACAAACATATGCACTGAGCTGTATTGAGGCCTTGACCGAAGTCAGTTTAAATCTCGTGCTTATATGATTGTATTGGAGGTCTACCTTTCTTGTATATAAAGTGTTTTTTAATCAAAAACCATTTGTCAGCTTAATTTTTTCACTACAAACGCGTGTCTGCCCTCCATGTTAGTAAATATAGTTGGTGAACTGGATGTCATGAACCAGCTCAATCGCCCAAAACAGTGCAACAAACATCCAACAAGTTGTTGATGCCATCTCAGAACTGACTAAATAAAACCGCAAATGAACGTATTGATTGTGTTTTATTTGTTTGCATCATTAACATGTAACACAACAGTAAATCCAACACAACTTAAAAGAAAGGAGAGAATCGCTGACAGCATAAGCCTCCTTAGATCGCTGCTGTCCAGTTGAAACTAGCGGCTGAGATAACTTTCACAGTTGCCAAGTCCGCTTATAAAAAGCAGAATTGGGCTTGTTTTTGAGTTGCTGGTTGTTGGTTTATTTGCATAAACACTCACTCTAACATGGGTTGCTCTTGTTTTGGGCTTGTTGTGAAAGACAGTGCCGCTTTTTTTTTTTTTCTCATGAGACTGTAACCTTCCCCTTCTGTCTCTCAGAGAGCCACTGATTCCTGAACACCTAATTTTGTTATTGATATATAAATGTTTTCATACCATCTTTTGTACTTGATAACATTAATTTACAAAATCCAGTTGATGCCTATGATTAATAGTTTCTGTGACTAATGTGAAGATATTAATATATTTCAATATTAACTAAATCAAGTTATTAATCAAATTGATTAATCTTGCTACATAACTGATGTATTAAAATGTATAGGTATACTGTTACATGGCTGATTATTGTTTAGTTAGAATAAGTTTTTGACCTATTCAGATTTTGCTGCTGCTGTATTTATTTTCAAAAGGTTTTCTTCAGGTTGTGCTGCTCAGTGCTCCATGTTTTTTTTCTTTTTTGTGGGGTAGGTTTACACAGGCACCATACTGGCACAGGCACTGGTCTCAGTGAATTTATTTTGTTACTTATTTCTTTCCATGTTTCGTTTTGTTATTGTTTTTGGCCCTTCAAACTGCTAAATAATATATCCTGATTTTTTTTTTTCTGTTTAACTAACTAACAGGTAAATGTCATCTTTGTGGAAATTAGTTTTCCTTTTCTTTTTGGCCAATGCCATAATTGCATCAAGGTTGGAGTCTGCAGAAGCCATAGTTCAATCCTATTATGTTTGCCTATTACTTCTTCTTGTTCACTATACCACTCATTTGTGTTTGCCAGAAGGATGTTCTAAATCTTGACTTCGGCTTTGTGTATCTGTTTATAATGACATGCAAATTATGTAAACTTGTGGTGATATTACAGTGGTAGTTCTCACAAAAAACTGTTTAGTACATCATATGCAAAAATTCTATGAAGGACAGAGGATCACCACGCACCAGCGACCCATATAGTCTGGCCGGGCGCCTGTGGGCTTGTCAGTAAGCTGCCCAGAGCTCTGTTGTCCTCTGACGCTGTAGCTCTGGGTTGGCTGCATGGTGGGCCTGCAGAGGCGGTAGTGGTGAGCTGAGCTTAAAATACAATTGGATATGTCAAATTGGGAGAAAATTGGGAGAAAAATGGGGTAAAAAGTGTAACTCTACATGTACACAGTGCAAAAACAATGTATTATTTTTATTATTATTATTATTATTATTATTATTATTAATAATAATAATAATAATAATAATAATAATAATAATAATAATAATAATAATAATAATAAATGTCATTTAGTAAACAATGTTTTTAGTTACCAAAAGTAAATAACTATTCATAGCACGTAAGGGCTAAACAAAGAAACCAATTAAGTTTTTTTTTTTTCTGTCCAAAACCTTATCCATTTTTAATTCTTATTCTTATTTATATGATTATAATGTTTTACTACTGCTTAGCTCTGCTTATAATTTGAAGGAAAAAACATTGTACAAAGAAAAAATAATATTTAAGGAATGTGTTTAATGTGTCTTAATTTATGTTATCTGTAATATGATTATTTATCTACAATATAGCACAAGGTAACTTGCTTTAACAGCAAAATGGCACATGCTTTGCAAAAATGAAATTTATTATTTGTTTCTGGGGGCCATAAGCAGAGAAGAACAGCACGTAAAAGTAAAATGTCTCTGGCTTAATGGGTGGTCGAAAAACCGTCTGTGTCTTTTCTCACTCTATCTGGAAACCCGATAGCAGAGGTTTGTGGTATGAAGGTAGTACGGTGAGTAAAAGATCAGATAATTACTGTTGGGTTTACATTAATAAGAATGTTAATCCCCTTCATTTTTTTTACTAAAATTCCTGATAATTTTTAAGTTGCAGTCTTCTTGGTTTAAACATGTGGGTGGCCATTTAACAAGCAATTTTAAAATGCATGCAATCATTTTAATGGCATGTAATACACTGTCAAAAGCGATCCACTTTGAAATTGTACTTTTGAGTGTGTGTTTCTGTAGAGCAGTGGGAGGACTATGACTTAATAGCTCCTTCTGTATACATTTTAACGAACACATATAAGAGATGTAAAAGAAAACAAGCCCTATTATTTATATAGATGTCCAATGATGGTGTTGAATAGGATGGGTATCTAATATTGAGCACCAGAATTACAGGACTCCCTGCAACTTTGTCCCATCGTTGAACCTTAGTCATTACTTCATTCCTGCCATCAAGAGATAAATGCAAAATGTGTGATACATCTGAGAAATGGGTTTTTAAAAACAGGCTTATTTCATGTAGGCAGTTTTTCAAATATTACTACAGCTATGGCCAAAAGTGTTGTATCACCCTATTGAAATGAACAGATGAACAGCTCCTCATTATAAGACTTTCCTATTATAACGCGGAAGACATAAATGGCAGCTAGTTAGTTATAAAGGGGGATCACTATATTTGTAATCTTTGCAAGGAGTGATTAAGCTTTTTAAAAGTAAAATAAAGATTCTGTTGCAGCAGTGTTACAAGCTTTATGTATTTGCTAATCTGACATTTCTGGTTCACTTTATATCAAAGACCTTGGTAACAACTGTTTTGACAGTAGTTATTTTCAAACATTGCTAATGGCATATTTCTCACTACTTTATGACAAATGTACATCTGTCTATTTCTACGTGACAATGTCGCACAGCAACACAGCAATATTTTGAACTCTAATAGTACTGCTGCTGACACCCATCACCTCTGCAGAGGGAAGCATCTGGATTAATTCAAATTGCATATAATGTATAAATATAGCAAATCCATTTGTTTTGTTTGAGCATTTTTGGATGGGTCATGAGTTAACTGTTTAAAATTATTTTACATGTCAATTGAAACACAAACGCTAACACTGTTGATGGTTTGCTAAATCGCTACATTTGTGCGTAAATGAGGACACTCCCCTAAAGTTCAGCCCATGTCCAGTGCTAACGCTGACTTGCCAGGTGGGCACTAAAACACAGTTGCTAAATCACATGGGTGCCTGGTTCTGGTGCTCTAACTGTCAGCAAAAGTGTTTTGAGATTGCCTTAGGGATTTGCGAACGTTGCTAAATAAGGGCCAAAGTGGCATTCTTTGTGGAGAGCAGATGAAATGTATCAAACTTAACTTGAGGTTGTAAGTATGTATCAAATCTGGTAAGATGCATTCAGATGGATGCTCTAAAATAAAGAATTAAACTGCCTACCCCTGGCTCTTTTTGTAAAGCCCAGGCAATACATAACTTTTTCTTTTTCAATGATATGAAATAAGAGTAGTCTAATGTTGTAGATGCTACTCTAAAATGATTTTAAAATTGATGTACCACTATTTGTTTCATATAGCCGTAGTTAATAGTATGTAACTGAAATGTTTACATAAGGGCTTTTGGAGTCTGGCAGCAGAACCATTCGGTTAGCGTTATAGCATTTAACCACTTTTAATAAATAAAAGTTTCAGTGGAAACGATGACAGTAACGTTACACACTTTTATTACCATAAAATTAGACTTAGTGGATTGACAATCTCGAGTTTGTTATTGTGATGAGTCAAAGGGATTTCGGTCTGTGATTCAGCCTCCTGACAGTAGATGGCATCAAACCAACTCGGAACTTCCCTTACCAAGATCTCGTGACCATGGCAAAAGTCATCTTTTGAGGGGCGGCACCTTGGTGAGGGGCGGAAGTACGAGTAAGTAAATTCCAGCCACTGGAGTCAAGTGAAGGAGAAGGACACGTGTTGGTTGGGGATTGGTGTTCCACTGACTACAGAGGCGGGACATTACATACTAAAGGGAACGTACTACTGTGTTCGGGGTTGGTCCGAAAGTAAAATAGGAGGAGTAACGGGTGGAGGGAGAGACTAGTTTGGTGCAGCGGGATTTAAAAAAAAAAAAAAAAAACACTAACATTTCTTTTGTCTTTTTTTGTTTATGTATGGTTTACCACGAAGACGATTAAAGATGAGTTATCACGATCTGTTTTGGATTTCACCCCTGCACTCCTTCTCTCACACCATTTTGTTTTCTTTTGTTATTTAATTATTTTGTTATGTATAGATAATAAAAATAAATAATTTTATTTCTGTACACATAAATTACTGTCTGGACATTCCATTTAATACACTCTCGCCTCACTGTTATATAAACCAGTGCCGTGCTTTAAAAATACTCGCATTGCACATTTTGTACAATATATCTAATTGTAAATTACTGCCTTTTTAATTTTTTTATTTGTCATTCATGATGCTATTTGGGGCAGAATGTTTAATGTTGACACAATGAAATGTCGCCCTTGATTAAAATTGTGAAAAGTAATTGTTAAATGACAGAAAAATCGAATTATCTTTTTATTTGTTACTGTATTCCCTCAGTTTGAAATACCTGCACTATTCATTCAAATACAATACATCAATAACAATAACATCTGTTTCTCATACAGTACATCTTTGTGGCAAAGTGACTGTGTAGGAGTGATGCTGTGCATGAAAGAAGCAGACAGAGATAATTGTAATTGGTTTGGAAATGTTTGTATTGTATTTTTCAGGTCTGGTGATCAAACAATAATTCCCCGGCAATACAGACCAATGTGTACTGCACAGGGTAAATAACAGGGGAAAAGTCCCAAATAATAAACAATTTCCACCCCACAATAATATAAACAATGTCATCAGTCCTGGGTGCGTGCAGTAGTGCTCGTGGTGGGTGATACAAGTTTATATTTGTGACAATGGTTTAGTGCTGGCCTCTTAATGCATAAGACAAGACAGTTACAAGACAAACAAACAAAACACTCACAATACTTTTTACATGCAACAGTCTCTCACAGTCCTTCTTAGTTTATTTACACAAACCAATGTGAAGGAACAGATTAATATTCTCCGTCCGCTTTTATGCTGTCACACATGACCTCTTGGTAAACGAGTGCAACCACTTCTCCAATCTGAGGCTGCCATGTCGTTTTCCTTCCGGGTCAATGCATTATTGCAACAGAGTCTCACAGCCTTCCTGGCTGGCCGACTTCCCTTGAACCCTGGAAAAGAACTGTCAGTCCAGCCCGTCCAAGGAACTCTGTTCTCGCTGCTTAGTACCCTCACAGGTAGGGAGGGAGATTTACAACCAGTAATCATTGTATTTCTGTCACAACCTTCCATACAAAAAGCTTATTTTAAACTGAAATAAATAAATAAATACAGCTAGGTTACTCACAATACTATTTGGTTTCATAACAAAATTGGATTAGAAAAGCACTATACATTTCTTGTAATTTATTTGTAATTACAACTTGTTGAATTACAACTTGTAACTACCAGTTTGTATATTTTTTTAATATACAGCTATAGCCAAAACTTTTGCATCACCTAAATTATACCACTGAGACAATTTTAAAAAAAGCTATATGTATATATTTTATATTTAACATCATGCAATCAACGAAACTACAAAATGATAATGTAAAGGTCTAATGAAAGCAAAATAGTAGTACAGTATTTCATATTAGATTTCAAAATGTCACAGATTTCAATTTCTGTCAGTTTTTGTTAATTATATGGAAAACTACACAAAGCAGTATGTAATTCAATGAATAAGGGGACAGCCTTTTTTCTATAAGTTCATTACATGTTAGTTCTCCAAAAAGGTGAATAATTATGCGCCTGTTAAATCGATACCTGCTATGAATCACTTCATCAGAGTAATACAGATCAAGTCGCAGCTCAAATCTGTGTATCTTCTCACTCTTCTGGATCATGTTCTAAGATATCTCCCTCCTTTTGATGTACAGTCCACACAAGCACACCGAAGCCTGGCATTTTCTCAGAGCAAGTAGGCAGCACAACTGATTTATGTTTCCAACCAGTAAGTAGCGTATCCTGTTCCAACAAGTTAACAATGCAATTGAATGCATGTGTATTATTATGATTGACTTAAATACATGATTCAAAATCATAACATAACTTTAATTTCGATTACAGTTTTGTATTTTGAAACCATTGTTAAAAATAAAGGCCTTTCCTTCTACTTTTAGCTTCGGTCCCCATAAATTAGCAGTGCCTTGCAGGGGTGGGGGGGGGCACTGAACAATAATACAATACCGGTAATAAATTAAAGTTACTTTCCACTTTGTGTATAGGCTATATATTCATAAAACAAATATCGCTTTTTTAATCTTTAACTTTCAGGTTAAAACAGGCAGGGTATTTCTTATTGTGAGCTGCTCATCTTCTGTAATATTTTAATGCAGGTAGGGCTTAGATAGTCTATATTGATGCTGTTTCAAGTCCTGCATGGGGTGGGAGGCAGTAATTTAGTCTTGGTGATTTAGTTCTTGGAATGTAAACTACCACCTCACAGGTGCACACAGAGGTTTTGTTTACATTGTCAGTTTTGTGTGATTCTTACTTTCACTTCACTGTCAGCTTCCAGCCTACATTATAATCTTGATGCTTACTCAATGAGTTATTTATGACTTTTGAGGCAGTTCCAATATACATGGAAGTTGGAACCCCCTTGCAGTACAGAACTCATGCTTGATATTTTCATGCATTTCCTTAGATTCTTGGTGAAAAAAGAACCCATTTGTTGCTGCCAAACTAGGGAACTTATCTAACAAGACAATTAAAAGAGATAAATAGTAACAATAAACATTATTAAAGCAGTGGTTTAATGTTACATTGTTAAGGCCTGGACATCAAATAAGAATTGTATGTAAAATATTTATTATTTTTGAAAAGCTGCATACTTTCATGTTTAATTCTTACTGCATGTGTAATATCTGCTTTGATTACAATGTTCTCATTCACCAGACTTGAGAGATTGTTTTCAAAACTATACTTTCTCCCATGTATAACTATGTAGTGATTTCAAAAGCTTTTAGATGAGATAGTTTACAGTTACTGTAAAACAAGGCTCATGATTTAAGATTTCTGCTTTTTGATACTCAGATTAATGAGATTATTGCATTACCTAATTCTATACCCTATCTAAAGAGAATAATTGTAATGCATTTACATTAATTTGCATGGTCAATGATGTGTTTTTTATCCACTTTCCTAACAAGTTTATATCAATCTGCCAAAACCCCTCTGGATTGATAAATTGTAATATTGTTATTTGTCGACCTGGTAGTACCCATTCTTGTCTGCAAAGAAATTAAGGAAGCATTAATCATCTGTGATATTATATAGGTACTGTATGACTCCATTTCCAGCCTTGTCCAAATTGTCTTAATAGAAACAAAAATTGCTGACGCCTGAAGAGCCCTCTTACATAAATGTTGAAAAAAAATAACATTAGTATACCATTATAATACTAAACATTGGCAGAAAAATGAACTGATTACACCTTTGCCAGAAATGGTAGCACACTGAATTAGGAACAAAAAATGCACACTGATCCTGGTGAGCCATTTTTGTCCATCTGAAAATTATTACAATAAATACAGCTGGCAACGTTTCTCTATTTTTTACATTTATAAAGTTATTACATTACATCAATCCTGTCCAGGTTTCTGTTATATCTGTTCTTAACTTTGATCACACCCCATTCAATCAAGTCTTCCTGTGTTTCCATTAATCCAATAATCCACTTTAGAGTAACAGCAACATTTGAGACTGATCCATGCAGACTTTTTAAAGAGAAGAGCACCTGCAGCTCAAAGCCTTATGCTAACAACCAGCTCACTGTGCATTTAATGCCCTCTGGTATGCAAGAACACTCTCCCGCCTTAAGTGTTGTTAGAGTAATGAGACCTTTCTGCAACCTCTGATCCTTTTCCATAAAGATTAAACAAGCTATTTCACTCCACAAAGCTAACTCTAATCTGACATGATCTTAGATGTCATGTAAATGTCAATAACAAATGTTTATCTCCCCAAAACAATTTGCATAATAAGAGTCAATTATGTGACTCCTACTTATGGTCTATATACTGTACATTCGCTTTCATTTTGACTGTTTGGATAACCTAGGCGAGCAACCTAAATAAATAGCTACAATTGGGGAACTCCACCTCCCCAAATAAGCCGCCCTGAGGAACAAGAACATCAGTGTGCTCTAAATTCATTCTCATGGCATGAACGTGTAAAGTAAGGTGTAGTGCCCCACACATTTTTTTTTTAAATGTCATATGACATAGTGTACCTTGTCATCCACTTGATTTTATGAGCTGTGTGAAACTATTCAGCATCAATCATGGAATGGCGACATTTCTTGAAAATCACAACTCCCGTCTGAAGAGGGTTGTGATGGATTGAATTCTCAAACACACCTGTTTTCACACAATGTACCAGAAGCTATAAGGCTCTAGGAGTTAATGTACACACAGTAGAAACGGAGGATGGTGGTACAGTTATTGTATTTTATAGATATGGCTTGTAATCCAAAAAAAAAAGTTTTACTCTTAATATCTTAATATTCGTCTGAAAGTTATTTTTTACTGCCCTAATACTGAACGATACAAGTTATCTGATATTAATTATAAAATAAAAGCACTGTTTAAGGGGAACGATAATATGTAATCTGAAATATTCACATTGTCAAGTTTTCTATTTTCTTCATGTTAAGATACAATTAGTTTTGTGAGATGTTTACAACAAGCCAGTACTTTTTTCTATGTATGTAAAAAAAGAAAAAATAATAATAATGGTGTGGTAGAGCAAGAGCCATGCCTGATGAGACCAGGAAGCTAGAGAGAGAGAGAGAGAGAGAGAGAAAAGAAGAGAAAAAAATAAAAAAATTATTTTAATTTAAAAACCCACAGTGGTAGTGCAAAACTTGGGTGAGGGATTTTCAGTTTTATTTTGTTTTCATAACTTGTTTTGACTTGAACTGTGTTTTTGTTTATATTTTAGATTTTGGAAAAATAAACCTGCAGCTCTTAGACCTGAGTCTCCTTTCTGCCTTCTGACTAGCATAGACACACGGCCACCCTACCCCGACAGAAAAAAGCAGTGCATCTGTATGAAATACCATACTGCTGTACAGCTGTACATTAGCTCTGGTAATCAGATTCCCGAGTTTACATGTCTTAGAAAACCAACTGCTAAATAATTTAAACAGGTTACTCAGGTCAGATTAGAAGTAATGTGATTCTAATGAATTGATTTAAATTAACAGATTTCTGAATCAGCTTACTTAGAGAATTGGATTAGAACAGGATTGCAAGTGCCCTGTAAATGTAGAAAGTGTTTCTTCATACTGCCAATTTGCTTGTCTTTCTAAATTGTGAATAACCCCTGGATATATTGTTTCTTACACAATAAATAAGCAGTATTGTGTGAACTTTGGTAGCATACAGTATTCCATGCTGGCACCCTGACCTATGTCTTCTATTGCCTTAAAGGATACATAAGGAACTTTTTATTTTATTGTGTTACATGTTTTAGACGTATGTGTATTTTAAGTTATTCACAGCTAGTTAAATCAACTGACATACCCCTACCCAGGTGCGTGGGAACCAGCCCCCCCCCTCGCACCTGCAGATGCAATGATAAATCCTGATAGTTTTGTGAAACCTATGAGCTGTATATGTGCATTGCTTTGGAAAACAAATAGTAATAAACCAACCAGTGCTGACTGTCACAACAGAGGCGGGATATTTTAGAAATCACACTGTGGCAATCTCATGAGAGTTAATTAAAGGTTGGAATGCATTATAAGCAGATGTGTACAGTAGAACGCTTATTGAAAATGTCCCCAAAAAAGAATATCCCATTTTTTTGTAAATTCTTCAGGGGCACCTCCTGCTAAAATCAATGAGTCACAATGCTGCTAACTGGGGGTGCTGCTTTGTGGAGCAATACTAAAAGCGTACACAATGGCATTCTCGATGGGCCAGATGTCCATTTTCTAAAGAAAAACTCATCAGCATGACACTGGAGCACAAATCAACCTTTGAAGTCTTCTGACTGTCCTTGTCTTCAACTACTGCTGTAAATAAAATAGGACTGTTAAAGTGCATGTTTCTAAATTGCAGTATTGAAGTGGGTCATAACGGTATACACACGTTTTATAAGTTTGCTGTAAACGTTTTATAGTAAACAGGGTAGCAAGGACTGTGATTACATTTTAATTTTTTTACTTAAATAGATAAACGGGCGGCGACTCATTTTATTAATGTGTTTAACATAATAGCAACCTTCATATACAGGGGTTACAGTTTTGTTCAATGGCTTTTAGCACCCCCATTATAAAAATTGTTCCAGCACCACTGATACTATGTGTGCTACATAAGATGATGGATTAAATATTTTGAATGGATACCTGTGGCAGGGCCCTTCACATGCAAATAATATGTGTATGTTTCGTTTGTAAAGAAAATGCATTTAATTTGAAAATAATGTCTGTGTTAAATAATGTAGGGCTGATAGGTTAGAAGTCACCCTCTACCTAATTGAAATCCAGGTGCAGCATCTGGTCAGGTGTTGATTTACTAATTGATTACACTATGTAACACAATTTTTGTTCCTGGGTAGTAAGTGTTATTTCCTAATTGCTTATGCCTCAAAAGTATAGAAAATGGTTATTATTCCCCACAGACTTTGCTTTTGTGACCAGGACAGTGATATTTCAAAATATCACTATTTCCAATGGGAAAATGGGCAAATGTGTGTCTTTTCGTTCACATAAAGTCAGAAAAAAACAACATATGAATCCAAATTAACATGTATTTATACTAAAGTAATACAAAGATGACTACAAAAGATTTAGAAGTGAGTAGTTTTTTGAGATTTACAATTATACTGTATTTACATGTTTAATAAATATATGTTAATTTGGATTCATATGTTGTTTTTTTCTGACTTTATGTGAACGAAAAGACACACATTTGCCCATTTTCCCATTGGAAATAGTGATATTTTGAAATATCACTGTCCTGGTCACAAAAGCAAAGTTTGTGGGGAATAATAGCCATTTTCTATACTTTTGAGGCATAAGCAATTAGGAAATAGCACTTACTACCCAGGAACAATTTTTTTTTTTTTTTTGTTGACAGTGTTATCAGTTAACCCTGGCCACATGCCTTTAAAAAGGGGCTGAAAAGCCAGTTCCTTTGTTCTACAAGCAGGGATATAGATTGTCTGGGAAGCTGAGTGTGGCTGTAGGAGCTGCATGACTGTGTTAATCAGGGTGAGAAAAACCACAAAAGAAACAAAGTATTGCTATTTCGATTACTGTATGTGTACTGGAATCATTGGAACTAGGATCACTGTGTGCTAACCAGGGGTGCGTTCAATAGGCAGAGCACTCCAAAGCGTCACATGGTGCTTTCCACTGAATGACCTGCGTGCAGAGTGCTTTGTAAAGTTAGCTAACATTCTGAGGAGCTTACTTGGTGGGTGTTTCAAAATGGCGGAGGTACAATACCAATATGGCGACTGGTATGATTTTTTGACCAACATTATATATCTGTGTGCATTCTTTTTTGTAAAAGACTGTTTATTTAAATTAAGGATCAATTATTTGACTACTTTTCCTTTAAACGAAGTGTATCTGTAGCATCACCTGTAACATTCTAAATGCTTGGCTTGTTATTGTTCTTTAGGTTGGCCTTACATTGAGAAATATGTTCTTAACTGTTTATAAAAAGAGAAATAATGGACACATAGCCCAGTATTAAAGGTGAACTATATGTAATGCTGTTTTTTTTTTTTTTTTTTTTTTTTTTTTTTATAGTTTTGCTAGTTATGTGAGATTAGGCTTCACATTGTATCTCTGCTGAAAAAGCACAGCAATATAGGCTACACTGAAAACTTTAACCCTTTTTTGTGGCAGAAAGGGGATGTTAGAATAAGAGAATTTAACTAAAATTAAGTGCTTTTGCAGTGTTACATTCTTATGAAACCAAGAGCACATTAAAAACAAAATTAAATATGCACTTATACTGGAGAGACCATATTGGAGAGAACAAATAAACAAACATTAGTACTTAAAGGGTATTTAAATCCCACCTAAATCCCACCCAGTCTAGAAAGGGAGGGTTAGGGAGATTTCTGTTCTTGGAGTGGAACTGTGGCAGGCTGGCGAGTGGATAGAGGCCCAGAGACAGACTGCAGTTCAAAAAAATAACTATTTTATTATAAATAAACAAAAATAAAGTGCACAAGGGCAAAATAACAGATACTCAAACACAAATAAAGCAAAAACAAAACTCACAAAAATAAAGTTTCCAGGCTGGGCAATGCCTTCACTGGATTTAGAAAATTCAAAAACCACAAAACAAACACCAACCTGCTTCCTCAACTCCCTCTCTCCCAAATGAGAAGCTGAGGCCTCCTTTTATATCAGGTGGCTGGGCGCTGATTGATCGTTAATCAACCTAATCAACTAATCAACCCCAGCCACCTGAACATAATAAACCCAGGCAGGCAGGGGAAGTTAACCCCATCCCTGCCAATTTAAAAGGGCAGAGCTTTGCTCTGCCACACACCTCCCCCCATGTACAACGTACACCGGCCGCAATCGGCCAACTCCCCCCTTCCCCCCCCCCCCCCACCCTCCTCCCCCCAAGAGTCCAATTATGTCCCTTGGGTGGGCTGTTATGGTGGGTGGTGGTGGGCGGGGTTGATGTCGGAGCCCCCAAGCCTTCTTTGGTTGAGGGGGCCCCGATACTCCAAGGTAGCATGGCGACGGCGGCCCGGCTCCCTCTGGTGGCGGAGGCGGCGGCGGCGGCCCGGCTCCCTCTGGTTGGCGGAAGCGGCGGCTGCGGCCCGGCTCCCTCTGGTGGCGGAGGCGGCGGAAGAAAGCCCGGCTCCCTCTGGTGGCGGAGCTTTATCCCCGGTACCTCAATAAGGCGGCTTTCGGCCCGGCTCCCTCTGGTGTGTAATTTTGGCGGCGGCGGCGGCCCGGCTCCCTCTGGTGGCGGAGGCGGCGGCCGGCGGTATTGCTCCCTCTGGTGGCGGAGGCGGCGGCGGCGGAAACCGGCTCCCTCTGGTGGCGGAGGCGGCGGCGGCGGCGGTACCGGCTCCCTTGGTGGTTATAGGCGGCGGCGGCTGGTGGCAGAAATGGGGACGGCGACAAAGTGCTCCCTCTGGTGGCGGAGGCTGGCGGCGGCGGACCGGCTCCCTCTGGTGGCGGAGGCGGCGGCGGCGGTACCGGCTCCCTCTGGTGGCGGAGGCGGCGGCGGCGGCCCGGCTCCCTCTGGTGGCGGAGGCGGCGACGGACCGGCTCCCTCTGGTGGCGGAGGCGGCGACGGCGGCCCGGCTCCCTCTGGTGGCGGAGGCGGCGACGGCGGCCCGGCTCCCTCTGGTGGCGGAGGCGGCGACGGCGGCCCGGCTCCCTCTGGTGGCGGAGGCGGAGGCCCGGCTCCCTCTGGTGGCGGAGGCGGAGGCCCGGCTCCCTCTGGTGGCGGAGGCGGCGGCCCGGCTCCCTCTGGTGGCGGAGGCGGCGGCCCGGCTCCCTCTGGTGGCGGAGGCGGCGGCCCGGCTCCCTCTGGTGGCGGAGGCGGCGGCCCGGCTCCCTCTGGTGGCGGAGGCGGCGGCCCGGCTCCCTCTGGTGGCGGAGGCGGCCCCTCCCTCTCGGGCTCTGAGAGCGGCGACGGTGGCTCCTCCCTCTCGGGCTCTGAGAGCGGCGGCGGTGGCTCCTCCCTCTCGGGCTCTGAGAGCGGCGGCGGCTCCTCCCTCTCGGGCTCTGAGAGCGGCGGCGGCTCCTCCTCCCTCTCTGGCTCTGGGGAACGACGGCAGATCCTCCTCCCTCTCTGGCTCTGGGAGCGACAGCAGATCCTCCTCCCTCTCTGGCTCTGGGAGCGACGGCAGCTCCTCACTCCTCTCTGGCTCTGGGAGTGACGGAGGCTCCTCCTCCCTCTCTGGCTCTGGGAGCGACGGCAGATCCTCCTCCCTCTCTGGCTCTGGGAGCGACGGCAGCTCCTCCTCCCTCTCTGGCTCTGGGAGCGACGGCAGCTCCTCACCCCTCTCTGGCTCTGGGAGCGACGGAGGCTCCTCCTCCCTCTCTGGCTCTGGGAGCGATATAGATTCCTCCTCCCTCTCTGGCTCTGGGAGCGACAGCAGCTCCTCCTCCCTCTCTGGCTCTGGGAGCGACAGCAGATCCTCCTCCCTCTCTGGCTCTGGGAGCGACAGCAGATCCTCCTCCCTCTCTGCTCTGGAATTAACCACCATGAGGGCAACCTCTGGGAAGGAGGCCGGGTGGTGTTGTTCCTCCCACTGTTCCCACCTCTCCCCATCTCGACGCCACAGCGTGTTGATAACTATGGGGAGATCGTGGACGAGGTCTGCCTCAGGGTGCATCAACCAGTCCCAGATCTCCTGGGACGGTGGTGAAGGTGGTGGTGCTGGAGGTAGTGGGGTGGCCCCTGATGCCCGGGGTGAACACGGCACCTCTTCCTGGGCCTGGTTGTAGGGGCATCCTGCCCAGTTGTGGCCGTCCTCCTCACACCGGCCACACCAGTTTGCCGGTGGCACGTCTGGGCAGGACCGCCAACGATGGTCCTCCTTCCCACACCAGGAACACCAGGGGAAGAGGCTGGCCGGGTCCTCCAGCGGTGGCTGCAGCAGCTTACATTTCTTCAGCTGCTGCTTGTCCTGCCTTTTCCACTGTCTGCTCTTCTTTCTGTTTTTTTTTTTTTTTTTTTTTTTTCTCAAAAAAAAAAATAAATACTGCTCTGAGCCTCTAGGTGGCGCTATCCCACTTCTGACACCAAATGTGGCAGGCTGGCGAGTGGATAGAGGCCCAGAGACAGACTGCAGTTCAAAAAAATAACTATTTTATTATAAATAAACAAAAATAAAGTGCACAAGGGCAAAATAACAGATACTCAAACACAAATAAAGCAAAAACAAAACTCACAAAAATAAAGTTTCCAGGCTGGGCAATGCCTTCACTGGATTCAAGAAAACCAAAAACACACAAAAAAACACCAACCTGCTTCCTCAGCTCCCTCTCTCCCAAATGAGAAGCAGAGGCCTCCTTTTATATCAGGTGGCTGGGCGCTGATTGATCGTTAATCAACCTAATCAACTAATCAACCCCAGCCACCTGAACATAATAAACCCAGGCAGGCAGGGGAAGTTAACCCCATCCCTGCCAATTTAGAAAAGGGCAGAGCTTTGCTCTGCCAGTGGAACCTTCTACCTCAGAGTAGTTCTTGACCACAGTTTGGTCAACCTTTAATTTCGTTTTTTTTAACAGTTTTGAATGTTTGTGTATGCCCTCCATTGAATCACTGCTATACCACACTATGCTAACAGTATGCACCACTACATAAAGAAGATGATTGCAAAAAAAAACCCAAAACACTACACATTTCTATGGATTCATTAGGTAGGGCTCTACAAACAGGATGCCTAATGCTATAGGAGGCATTGATCCCAGACAGATTGGAATATTTGACCTAAAGGATTGGATGTAAAACTGATTACAAAAAATAATAATAAAGTAAAATCTAATTCAAGGATCTTATAAATACTGTGGTGCACAGTTTTGGGGGCCTAATTTAGAATGACACACTAACTGATGCTGAAACAGTTAATTTAATCACTTTTGCTTGCCTGGTATAGTGTCCTATGTACTCATGAGAAAATCTGTAAATGTAAGCAACCCAATTAGCCACACTTTACACTAGGTTCAAAGGTGGTTCCTTTATTGAATTGCCTGTATTTCAGACCAAGCATTCATCTAATTTCGATTTTAATGGAAAACCTATTAATAAATTACTATCAATTTACCAGCAAGAAAGGGGATGGAAGGATTTTTCTAAGTAGAAAAAGTATGCTTACTGCTCACTTACTGTGTTATAATATGAAGATTTAGTCATCAAGTTCATACAAGTACATCCAGCTTTTGGAAACCGTATACAGTAGTCTCAACTGTTACACAACTTACACTAAGGATAAAATAATAAAAAAAAGTTTTTCTTAAAACCCACAACACTGGTTTTGTCATGGAAGTATGTACCTTGTTTCAATGCCAGAAGTGAAATTGACACAGTAGTTTTCCTATTCGGTCCTCTTCCATGACTGGTTTAGCATGGCTGCTCAATTTCTCTTATGTCGCCACCTATCCATTTCACACAGATAAAATCTCCAGTTTTCATATTTCCGTTATGCCTGGCTATGAACATGAACAGATTCATTTACATCCCTAAAGCCAACAGTTTTCTTTTTTTTAAACATCAGCAATGAATTACGACAAGAGGTTTAAGTTATATCAGAAGGCTTTTAAAGAAAAGAGATATAAATAAATGTAGGAAAATGCTATCATATTTAGATTAATTATAACTCAGATTTATTCCATAATGTGATTTTCAAAACATTCTCTAATTTCCTTGTTACATCCCATTAACAAATGCTACTTACTCTCAAATTAATAGAATGTGGGCATTTACCTAATTACATTATACTGTTTTCTGTGAATGCATTTAGAATGTACAGTATATAACATGTAAGAAATAACCCACGACAGGATATGCGGTAAGACAATTGTTACCGTACACACTGGGTGGGTTATTTTGCTTATAAAATGGCAAAAAAATAAATAAAAATTGAAAATAATTGCACTAACTGGTTTTTTTAAAGAAAAAAAAAAAGAAATATATGTATCCTTCCACTGAGAAAGTCCCAGAAGACTGATTGATTGTAACATATTTTGTACTTTTTTTTTTTTGCCATAAACATTACATTGAACATTGCCATTTATAGTAACATTTTTTGAGATGAAATGGCATTGAAAGCAGACTGATTTCCCACTTCTGAGGGAGGACTCAAGGAACAGCCAAACACTGCACTGCATTGGCCCTCGAGGGAGGGGCTTCCGAGTTTTTTTTTTTTGTAAGAAATTCTCCTATTCAGGTATAGCAGTCTTCAAGAGAAGCTAACTCATTTATGAGACTTTTTTCACGCCGATGCCAGTAACTGACAGAATTTCCCTAGATTGTAAACCAGCATTAGATGATATGTGGACTGAAAGACTTCCGTGTCAGTTTGTGCAGTGCTTCATATTTATTTTTTGTGCGCCAGGCTGCAGCCGTTCTTATTGCTGCTTAAGAACCTTCTTCTGCAGTTCTGGCTGCATTTCTCCCCCACCCTCCTCATATTCGGGCACCCTGTTCGTGGTTCCAGCAAGAAGAGAGACCTCCTCGTGAATCTGCTATTGGCTCTTGCTAAACTAGCAATTTACAAGACCAGGAAGCGCAAGATGAGCAGGGAAGGTCTCTTTGACTGCGGGGCCATGTTCAGGGCCCTCGTCCATTCCCAGGTTAAGTTGGAGCATGCCCACACTGAGTCTGCTGGTGACACGGCCGCCTTTGTCGACCAGTGGACTCTAGGGGGCGTGCTCTGTACCACCTCCCCTTTTGTTCTAAACATTTAATTTACAGTCCTTTTTCTGTTTTTTTTTTCTGTTAATTTAGTTAAATGCCTATTTATTTAGCATCCTCTTTTATGAGGATGCTAATTTGAATTTTATTCTCCAGTCGTCACATTGATGGCTGGAGGTGACGATGGCCTATTAGGCATTTAAATAGGACTGATACCTGATTCACACAGAACTAAAAATCACTCTTGCCTTGGAGTTTTCTTTGTTCTGTTCTCTGACTGAAATACCACAGTATATTTGCCTATTCTGTAATTCTTAGTAACAGAGATGAAGAAAAAAAGACTGAGTGATTTAAATGCTGTTTCAGTTGTATGTTGATGTTTTTACCTACAGAAACACTTTAGATAATTGTTACTATTAAGGTGAAGTAATATTAGTAGCTCAGGTAAGTAAGTTGGTCTATGATGTCATAGCCGTGCGGCCATGTGATCTTCTTCAGCCAATCACAGCACTTAATTTATCCAAGCCATTTTATAGTGTGTGTGTGTATGTATCTGTATATATATATATATATATATATATATATATATATATATATATATATATATATATATATATATATATGCGTAGTAGAAATCATCTTTTAGCTTTATCACCTCACCTGTTTTTATAGAACAAAAAAAACGAACTAAATACATGTGTTTTTTTTTTTGTTTGTTTTTTTTTTGTCATGTGACATAAGTTACCCCCTTCCCTAGTTCACCAGGGGCAAGAAGAGACTCTCAATAGAGGGCAGTAGAAGATCAGGGGCTGGTTTTTCAAAACTTGTAGCCTGGATCAAAATGTTCTGGATTTTGCAATCCTGTATTTTTTGATCGATATTACTTTTTTTTCAGGATCGTTTTGATCCTGTTCAGAAAATTTTGTTGTATTACACTTATCCAGATTACAAATAATCACAATTATGAAATTCGTTTTTTGAAGTAGTTCTAATAGTTTATAGCCTATTTATTTTCCAAATAGGCCTGTGACAGGGAGAGAATGAATCTGAGCTGCAAATCTCCCTACCGATCTGACAGGGCACTAGGCAAGCTAAGGAAGTATCCCCAAGAGGAGATGCATTGGTTCAAAGGTCACTGTAGGGGAGGAAGTTAGACCAGAAGTCGGTCATCTTTCTGCAGGGCTAATTGATTTGTCGGTTCAAATGACAAACTCTTGGAATCTACAAGATCCAATAGGAAGTACACATTCAAATTTAAATAACTTTACAAAAAAATTTTGCTGGAGTACTTTTTTTATTGGGGGGGGGCGCTTTTGCTTTACTTGAGGAACACATGCTGCTTTCAAAAGGGCCATAACACTAGCCATCTTGGTTTATGCACACATTGAGAGGGTATTTTATTAGTACGCATTATTAGAACACATCAACTGGGTCCTTAAGAGACAATTCACTTGTCTGAATTACCAAAGTATGGAACCGCTACAAGCATGCAACACAATTCTAGCCTGCATTGTTGCACAATATCGCTATCAATTGCAATGTACCAGCCACTGAAAGTAAGGATTTGAGCGACAACCTGCTGTAGCCTCAGACAGGACACCATGATGCATCTTTTGGCAGAACCACAACAGGATCGACTTGCTGGATGGGCAGTGAGGCATGTCATTGTAAATAACTACTTCTAGAAGGATCCTTCCATTGACATTTCACATTAAAAATACATTAAAAATGTCAGCAAAAACTTGCAAAGAAAATGTACAAAGTGAAATTTACTGGTTGCATAAGTATTCAGCCCCTGAAGTCAGTACTTAGTAGAAGCACCTTTTCCAGCAATTACTGCTATGAGTCTTTTTGGATAGGTCTCTACTAGCTTTGTACTGTAGAAGGAGAATATTTCAAAGGAAAATTGCTCTGCTTCTGATAAGTTTGTTGGGAGTCGTCGATGGACTTGAATCTTCAAGTCTCACCATAAATTTCCAATTGGATTCAAGTCAGGGCTTTGACTGGGCCACTCAAGAATATTAATTCTCTTCTTGTTCAGCCACTCCAGTGTGGCTTTGTGCTTCGGGTCATTGTCCTGCTGAAATGTAAATTTCCTCCCCAGTTTGAGGCTGACTCAAATAGATTTTCCTCAAGGATTCGCTTGTACTTTGCACCATCCATTCTCCCCTCTATCCTGATAAGCTTCCCAGTCCCTGCTGAAGAGAAGCATCCCCATAACATGATGCTACCACCACCATGCTTGACAGTTGGGATGGTGTTGAGTGATGTGTTGTTGGCGTTGAGTGATGTGCAGTTTTGGGCTTGTGCCAGACGTTTTAGACCAAAAAGTTCAAATTGTCTTGTCTGACCACAAAACCTTTTTCCGTACGTCTGCATCTATATGCTTTTACGCAAACTCCATATGCGCTTTAAGATGAGGCTTTTTGAATAATGGCTTTTTTCTTCCGTCCATACAGGCCAGCTTTGTGCAGGGACCGGTTTATTGTTGATGTGTGATCACTGACTCCCATCTCAGACACAGAACTTTGCAGATCTTTCAAGGTCATTGTTGGCTTCAGAGTGAAATCGTGAAGCAGTTTCCTGCTTGCCTGACTTCAGTTACGGAGGACAACCTGATCTGAGTGGTATGATGCATCTTCCACTTCTTAATGATGGACCTCACTGTGCTGAGAGGGATAATTGGCACGTTTTGAAATACTCTTGTACCCTTCTCCTGCTCTGTGCCCCTCTACCACTTTATCTCTGACTTGTTTTTGAAAGCTCTTTGGTCTTCATGGTTCCTTTGTTGGATCTCTATGTGAGTTGCAGCTTCAGTCTTTATATACCTGAAGGAAATTATCTACAAGTTAAACCACTTTGAGTACACACAGGCTAAGACCGTTTCTCTAATTCTGTGAACTTTCAAACAAATCATTTGCATCTGAGCAGATTTAGGGCTACAGCGGCAAAGGGGTTGAATTTATGCAACTGAGATTAATCTGTTTTTTTCGGTAAATCTTACTTATTTATATTCTGTGTAGATTCTACATTTAAAGTATAATTTGAAAGCGTAGTGGACACTCAGGTGCCAACAAGATGTGAAAACTTTGCAGGGGGGTGAATACTTCTGCAAACCACTATGTAATTTTCCCAACATCTCTGTTCCCTCTAAGACTTTAATTTAGTTAGCCATTGTGGCTAAAGTAACTTAACATTTTATACCCACACTAGAATAAAACTTAAGCTACACTAAAGAACATTAAAGAAAACTGCAAAACTGTTATTGTACACAATGCAATAAACAAATTTACTATAACTGTGTTCAGCAACCCTCTCCCTTAAACACCACACTCACCACTGGTTCCCAAAACACAAATCGATGAGTTACGCTGACAAATGGTTTTTGATTCAAAAACACTTTATATACAAGAAAGGTATACCTCCAATACAATCATATCAGCACAAGTTTTCAACTGACTTTTGACAAGGCCTCAGTACAGCTCAGTGCATATGTTTGTATATGAAGCACGGATGTCCATGGATTCAATTTGAAAGAGATGAAAAGACTAATACATTTTTACATGATTTGATATTTATACCTTTGTAAACAATTGTTGACTCCCCTTCAACCCGACTAGTTTCTGTTCAATAATCAAGGTAATTATCTCATCACACACGGCAAGCCTACCACCTACTTCCTCTGTGGGAAATACGGCGGTGCTCTCTGACCATATGGTCTACCATGTGTTACTTTGAGTAGGGTTCATCCATTTTCTCCTTTAATGCACTTCCCCTGCCTCAGGGTCAGCCACATGTAGTGTGACATGGTGTGTACATTTTGTCTTAATGAAGCTTCCCCCTGTCAGGGTCATCCACATGTGATGTGAGAATTCTAAGCTTGGACAATACTGCATTAAAACGTAATATGAAAGAGTATGCACATTAAAATGACTGTAAACAACACATTCACACACAATTTAAATGTAATGATTAAAAATAACTTGACTGTAAAAGACACATACACACAATGCAAAACTTATAATTAACATAATTAATACCTCATGCAGAAAGCCTTTACTACAGTCTGATTTGTGTTCTTGATAAGGTTTTACTTTTACTATAATTATTCGGGAAGTTCATCTGGATTATCTTTTACCACTTTTAATTGCTTGTTCTTGACAGTGCCCAAGAAACCATGTCTGTCTTTTTCGGCAATCCTGTGTTGAAAAGCAGTCTCAAAATCAAACTGTCCAAGATTTGGTGGAGCTTCGAGTAATACTGTCATGAAGCTGTTTTACGTTTCCAATTTTTAGACTGTTTCACCGTAGATTTGATAAGCACTGAATCCCTGCTTACACTCAACAGATGTAGATGCGGCTGCAAGGCAAATTGCAAAGAGACTATTTGTTTGGCCATGAATTCTTCTGAGGTAGAACAACCTTTACATAAAAATCTTCAGTGTTCCTGTCTTGGTGTGCTCTGAAGAATCCACTCAAGATCAGCCACTCCAGTTTGTTCTGCTGTGGGAGCACGAGCATTTTACCGATACCGTAGTGTGCAATGAGGTTGTCAAGTTCCTGTTCACCAGTATTCTATTAGCTCCTCTTCTGTGGCTTTCCCATGGTTCAGTATTGACCAGTTGTCTAGGAAACTACCTTCAGGGAAGTAGTTAGTTAATTGCTCAACTATGACATTAATGAAAGATCTTTGAAAGTTGAGAAATTGCTCTTTTTGCTACTTTGTGTCCATCAATTTATGGGTCCTAAAAAGACTGCCCTCTCTAGGTGCTGCTTTTGGCATCTGTCAAAATATTTCAATGTATAGTCCAGGAGTCACTAAAAAGCTAAGCCAGGATCCCTAATATTCCCACAACATTTGCCAAAAAGTAGGTAGAAGCCACAAACTTATGTTCACATTTGTCAGACAACTTGTTGCAACTGTCTTCTGGTAATTGTTGTCTTTCAATGCAATCTTGTATGGCTTCCACAGTGTCTGAAAGACAACTAACAAGTAAAGAAAACCTTATGTTTTTTTGAAGTCTTTTGAAGAACCTCTTTGCTGTGCTCAAGCATGCAACGGAATTTGGTTGAGAACTAGTTTTCCAAGTTTATTTATGGTTGCTATGTAAGACAAAAGGTATGTCAGTGTGTTTGCTGCTTTTTCTAAAGCTAACCTGAGTCTATGGGCAAGACTCCAGGCAGGGATGATCCATTTTAGCGATAGTGGTTACACCTTTTTTGCAGCCTGTCACCACTGAAGCATCATCCGTTGACAGAGCGACCAGGTTTTTGTCAGTGACTAATTTATTTTATTGAATAATTTCTTTAACCCTGCTATACAGTAGATGTTCTCTACTTTAAAGTTACTGATGTAAATCATTAAATTGCCCTATTCGATACATCTGTATCCTCAAGTTGCAGAGAATACACCTTGCAAGGTGATGTCTCCATTTCCATGAGGAATCCTTCCTGTACAGTCCTAACTACTGCTTTGTAGAAATCATTTACAGAGTCTGAATGCGTATACATGCCTGCACCTTGCATTACACAGTGTTTAATTGGATCCAACAATGTGAAACAGAGAAACAAAATTAGTACTTTAAGTTACATGAGCCTTAATATAGTCTTATACACAAACCTTCCTTCACATAATAAACACTTCTCAGGTCTTCAATAATGGATCCCTTTACAGGTGAGTATGCTGTGCTTACTGCTCTTTCCATGGCTTGCTTTCCCTTTTCAGCTTCCAATGCAAGCCTGAATGACATGCAAACAAAACACTTAACTGCTATAATTCATAATAGAAGTACCTGTCTGCCCTTTTACAAGTTCACAAGGATAAAATAATATACATTTACTACAGAATTTGTTTGTGGACATTTATTTGTACAAAATGTCTACACTTAACATTAATATGAACAGGTTATAAACCCCATTTTTGGCAGCAACGCAAATTATATTTTATTTGAAAACCTTTCTGAGGAATTCAGCTGTTTAACCTGATGTAGAGGGCATCATGGAAGAATTAATTCACAATGGATTTAAGAAGCAGGATTACTTAAAGAATCAAGAATGAACCAACAGTAAGGCTGTTTCATAAAGAGCTTCCTACCCTGCAAGAAGTGCACTCTTCTGGCCCCTCTACTGAAACAGGTACTGGCCCCTTTTCTGGGTCAGATGCCATTGTTATCCCAGAATCCTTTATTTCACAACAGTGCCTTTATCTGGGTTTGCCAATTACACATGTATCTATTCCAGTCATATATCCCTTTTTGAGGCAGATTCATTAAAAAAAAGACTGGATAGTTCTATGCAAACAGGCTCAAGCTATCTTCCCTTTTCTTTACTTAACTCCTTTTTAGTTCTCATGGGGGGGAATACACTACTCTTGATCCCTGCTTCTCTCTAAACAAGCAGGTTACCTTGGCATTTCATTTTACATACAACCAGTCTTATGTGCCTCGAGCTCTACAGTTAGTTTCACAGACCCTAATGAGTACTAATCTAGACAACCTTACCCATGGTAACACCATTAAGTAGTTCAAGATTAGCGCAAACCAGCCGTTAGTGTAAACCTATATAAATATCTTGACAGGTAAAAAAAAAGTCTAGAAACTGAGCGTTCCACTTTTTTTTTTTTTTTTTTTTTTTTTTTTTTACATGAGCCAGTGGTCTGTCAGCATTTCACAGGAGAGAAAAAAAAAATCTATTTTTAAATCTCCACGACAAAAAAATGTGCAGAGCTAGTAAAATAATTGTAGTATATTACCTACTGTAGATTGCCATTTTATCGGTACAGTATTACATTTTCCCATATACAAGACAGACATATTTAACGTACGTAATGTTTTTATTGATATGTGTAAGCATTGACAGATATATATTTACGATCAACTGAGGACGAATGTGTGTGTGTTTTTTTTTAACCATAGTCGTGAATTGGATGTTGTACTGAAAACCTGGGAGGATATCAGGACTTAAAAATTTGTAAACCAAGACCATAAGACTTTTCCTAAAAGACTTTTCCTTAAATCGCAATAAAATTGTTAAATACAGCTAGTTGTATGGCACATACTGCCTAAGTTTGCATCCAACAGTCTTCCTGTATTCAAGATTTCAGCCTTATAGAAAATGACTGGACTGAAGTCTAGTTCTAACTCATTTAGTACATAAGCCACTTGTAGTAGAAAGCAGGAATGTGAATCCTGACTACAAAGGCTTTCCAGCACAGCATGAAATAAGTCAGTTGTGGTTGTCTACTTGCATTTAATGAAAAGCAGCTGCTGATGTTTCCAGTTCTTCTGCCAAGTCAATATGATTAAGTATATGTGTACTTAATTGTAATGTTGTTGACAATTACATTATGAACACATTAAGAAACTGATTGCATGCATCAGTTTACATGTTAATTCTTGCTTTTAAATGCTACATAATTGGCAGATTCTCCTGTAACATGCTGGTGTGATCAGTGTGAATGTTTTTTTAAGAAACAACATTGACAACATGAAAATACAATTTAAAGAAATGGGTATTTGTTGTTTTGTAGCCTAAGGCAGCTCAGACGCTTGTGGCAAGATTGACAGTAAGTGTAAGTAATTTAGCTCAATTAAATACCAAAGGTTACACAGGTCAGTGACTTGCAGGCAGGCTATATGAAACAGTAAAAAAACACATTATTTGTGTAATTTCAATAGGAACCACTGACTACAAACATCTTTAAATGGCAAAGGAACAATAACGATTCACCCACTAAGTGGGTAGCATCCCTGAATCTGAAAGACTGTATAAAATTCAGCTTTGAGTGCATAGATGCAATGGATAACTTGAGGATTTAACATATGGGTCATGATATATGTATCTCCAATCCTGAGATTGTATCTTGGCTGTTATGTAATAGTCACATTAAAATTATCAAATTGAAATCCAGGCAGTATCACCATAGGCAATTTAATTCACTCTCAAATGTTCAATTTACTAATCTTAATAGGGTCCCCATTATTACAGTAACACCAGCCATAGTTGAATGTTAACTTGCACCTTGCTTGCTTAATGTTTGCTCATTCTCAAGCAAAGCCTTTCTAATTAGTGATTTTATTACATGTTACAAACTTGGATTTTGGAGACTTGGCTCAATGTGAATAATACCTCCTTGATTTGCAGCTTTCTTCATTTGAGTCTTATCTTTAATATTAACCAGCCAACTACCTGTTATTGTAATCCTCTATTGCCCACCTAAAGTTAGTCAGTCCTTTCTATCCAAATTTGCCGAGTACCTGTCTAAATGATCTGTTAACACTAGAACTGTCACAATAGTCTTTGATGGGTTTGGATTTAAAATGTAAACAAATCTGCGTTTGTGAATGAAATGTTTTTTTTTTTTTTTTTTTTCTTGCTTGCCGTTTTTTTTTTTTAACGGACAATCTCATTGGATTGACAGTGCGCAGATTAGTTTACATTAAATCTCATTAATCCTGTTAGTGTTAATTATGATAGGATTCTTCTACTTGGAGATTTTAATTTACCTATTGATAATGAAGCTGATTCAAAGGCTAGTGGTTTTTTGAGCCTATTGGACTTACTATTAATTAATCATGGGCACACTTTAAGTCTTGTCATTTCTCAGTCTAGTTGTTAATATCTCGTCCATAATAGATCCTAATATCTCTCACTTTTGTATTTTATTTGAGACTATGCTACCTGTTTCTAGTAAGAGCGGGGCTTTCTGAAATAACAAGCTTGGCTCCAACTCCTTTGCAGTCAGCTGCATAAAAGCAGGTTAAACAAACAGAAACAGGACACGGCACTCTACGCCAAAATAAATAGATATACAAATGGACAATACAGACAAACACTTTGCACGGACAGACACACTAACAAACACGGTGAGCAGATAAATAAACAAGTATCGTTCTGGTCCCACCAGCACGCAATAGCAATTGATATTTAATTCTAATTCTCCTCCTCTCTCTCCTGTTCTCCACTCACCGAACACCCAACCCCAAGTGGGTGAAAACATGTTGCTTTTATGCAGCTGTACCAAGACTCGATTGCTAATCAATCATTCAATTGGAGTCTCGGTACAACTGCATGTGAATTAATAAATTGCAATTCCCAAAGCTCACATATTATTACTTTTTACTTGCACGTGAAGTGCTGTGCAATCCTTGTGCCAAATACAAATATACATTTTAAACACTCGTGTTACACAGACCCATTTATATCCCGTGTACCAATGACTGTACACCAACATTTAACACACCACATGCAACATATAACAGATAATATACACAGGGGCGGGCACTTTGTCACAAGTCCCCATTTACTGATGAGTTAGTTGACAGATATAACCACCATTGTACAACTACTGTTGATACTGTCGTCTTAGTTAAGACTAGATTAGTTTCACCTAAACGCAATGCCCCTTGAATGAACAATACTATCCGGCAAATGAAAAGAGGCTGTAAGGTGGAATGTAAATGAAGGGATACAAAATTACACATCTAATAAGAAATTATGAAAGAACACTTATTGAGGTACAATAAAGCTATAAGATCAGAAAGATGTGCTTTCTTCTCCAGTCTCATTGAGGTAAATAAAAATAACCCCAGGGTGCTTTTTTCAACCATAGATAAATTGATTAATTCTTCATTTTCACCTGTTAGTACCATAGAAGTGTCATCTATGAAGTATGAAGAATTTCTCAAGCACTTTCAAAATAAAATAGACTATTAGGGAACAAATTCCAATCTATAGTTCTGGAAGGATGTCCTTAGTTACCTGTTGTGGCAAAGTGGGGAAGTGTGTGCAGGTGAAGTTAATATAGCAGTGCAGAAGAAACAGACAATGATATCCAGGTGCAAGGGTATTATTTAATTATTTGTCCAGAGCCTGACAGCAAACAACTGTAAACAATGATGTAAAGTGATAGTGGCGTGTATCACTTATTTGTAATCCCCAGGTTTGACCTGTAACCAAAAGTCATCTCCTTTTATACACCCACACGTAATGGTTACTTTAGTGAGTGAGCAGATCACTTTACTACATTCCAAATGAATATCCTCCCTCATGACCGCTTGGCTAACGAACGCATCTGCTCCTCCAATCCCGAATGCCATGCCGTTTCCCATTCGGGTACCATAGCTCCAATACTTTTCTAGATGGCTGACTTCCACCTAACCTTAGGAATAAACTGGCATGCCATTTCATACTCTGTTCCCTTTACACAGTGCCCTCGTAGGTCGAGAGGGAGATCTAACACCAAAGAATCTTTTGATCTGTCACACCAATGTAATGATAGTCTTGCAATTATAAACAGTTCACTGGAAACTGGCTTCTTTTAAAACTGCGTTGGTAAAGCCCCATTTAAAAAAAAAAAACTACGACGGCTCAGTTCTGAGTTATTTTAGTCCTTTTTAAACCTTTTTTTTTTTTTTTAGCTAAGGTCCTTAAAGATAATGTTAAAGCAACTTAATGGATTTTTGAATGGTAATAATCTTTCAAAAGTTTAAATCTGGGTGTCATTCCCATCACAGCACAGAAACTGCACAGGTAAAAGTAACCAATGATTTACTGAAGAGTGTAGATTCAAATGCTATATCCATTCTGGTTCTGTTGGACCTCAGTGCAGCTTTTGATATAATGGATCACTCCATTAATTGACTGTTTAAGAGATGGGTGGGCCTGGAGGGTAATGTACTAAACTGGTTTAGATCTTACCTTTCAAGGAGACAGTTTTTTGTTTCGCTGATGGAGTTTAGCAAGTATTACATGTGGTGGTCCTCGGGTTCTATTCTTGGTCCAATTAGGGTTGCAAAGTGGTGGAAACTTTTTGTGAATTTTGAATGGGTCAAATTTGGAGACTTTTCAATTTTAGTTTATTATAAACATTAATAAAGATGTAGAATATCTGCACACTAAATAAGCTCCAAAATAGTTTTATTTTTCAGAAGATCATGCCAACAGGTCAGAAACCTGAAATGCAGTTTATATTATAATTATAAAAACATTGCATCAGAATCTGACCACATGGTACCTGAGCTACAATTGAGATAAGTGCGTCTGTCAAGTAGATATCCCACCACACAAACTCTGCCTGTCTGTGAGCTACTGTACATACAGCTGAATGATAATTACACAGCTGTGGAGAAAAAGAAACATGACACTTTTTGTTGCATTATTTACCCACCCTCACCAAGTAAAGATTGTGAGCTGTTAATGCATTTTCATTATAACAGTTTGAGTTATTTCAACTCTATACGTTAGATTGTATTGGGCTTGCTGGCGGGCCTGACATTCTCATGTCAATATCTCAGGCACTGTAATGGTAATATTCCTGGTTTGTAATAATATGGTAATATTCCTATCTTGCGTTAAATATAGATTCAGAGCTTTCCAGTGATGCATTGCATGTCTATCTGATGTTCCTAAGCGAAACTACAGCCAACCGAAACTCAAGCTTGAGCCACACAACATGACCCAGCTTGAACCGTGTTTTGTTTCAAACCCAGAGTGAAAGGTTTCCGGATATCGTCACCTATTGAAACCAACACCTCATATTTTACTGACCAGTACTTGCAGCATACTAGTAACCTATAGACTTTTATGCTAGACATATCCGTATCTTTTGCATAACTTACAGTATGCATAATATGTTAAGAAAATTTGAGTTGATTGTGTTCTAAAATTTAAGTGTTAATCATTTGAAACCAATATTTAAAATGGTTTAAAGTATGTTTTTACTTCTGAAACAATTGAGGTACCCTGAGCCAAGATCACTTATCTGTTCAATATTTCAAAATGAAAATTCAACGTTCCCAAATGTTTCAGAAAATCCCCACTATTCCCCCAAAATTCCAAAAATTGCTAGTAGAAATTTACCACTCTCAAAATTCCCAGGAATTCTGCAACCCAAGGTCCAATATTCTCTATATACATGCTACCTCTAGGCCAGATTATTCATAAACATACTGCACATTTTCACTGCTACTCTGATGATAGTTGTATATCTCTCTGAAACCTGGTGACATTAGCACTACATCTCTTACCTGAGTGTATTATTGACATCAAAATTTGGATGTCCCAAAATTGTCCTGCAATTAAACTCTAAGACAAAAGTTTTGATAGTAGGTTCTCAGCAACAACTTGACTTGTCAAAAATAGATTTGGGCGACTTAACTCCTGATCTAAAATCTGAGGTGAGAAATCTGGGTGTTATCTTTGATTCTGCTTTGAGGTTTTTGAGTCCCATATTAAAATGATTACAAGTGTCTTTTTATCATCCAAGAAATAGTCAAAATTACATAATTTCTGTCATTCTCCGATGCTGAGAAAGTAGTCCATACCTTTATTTCCTCTTGACTGGACTACTCTAACGCCCTGTGTGCTGGACTTACTAGCCAAGCCTTATCACGGCTACAGCTTGTGTAGAATTCAGCTGCAACGTTCTCACCAGAACAAGTTTTAAAATTATATTACTTGTGTAAAGCACTAAGTGGAATAGCACCAGATTAATTGTCAGTTATTGTCTCCCTGTTGGCCTCAGTATGCATTGAGGTCAGCTGATAGTGGCCTGCTCTGCACTCTGAGGGTAAGGCTTAGGAAGGAAAGAGAGGTTGCTTTTTGTGGTTTAGGCTCCAACTGTGGAACTCTGCCCGATCATGTCTGAGGTTTGCCCACAGTGGCTTAAGACTTATTTCTATGATTTTAGCCTTCTGATTTTATTCTGACGTCATGGTTATTTACTGTTTTATTTATTTGTTTTATGTATTCACAATTTGTCGTTTTGTTAGTAGTTTTTCTAACATGTCTGTGTAATTGTTGTTCAATTTTAACCTATGTGAAATGCCTTGAACCTTGCGGCATGAAAGGTGCTCTATTATTATTATTATTTATTATTATTATTATTATTATTATTATTATTATTATTATTATTATTATTTGTTTTGCAATGGCTATAGTCTTTATCAAATTCTCAGTCAAACTTTTATGCAGCAAAGCAAGAGTATTGGGTTTCTCATGACACATCATTTAATTTTTTACGTGAAGACAACTAAACATATTTTTATGAAGTTTTATCAAAAAGATGTCATTAATAATATCTGTTAGCACGAATACTGACATTCAGGTTTATTCTTTTTATTACATTCATAAGCACTGGCATATAGCTGTAAAAGAATGTTGCTTTGAATTAACATTAGACTTGCCAATTCTAAGATTTTTTGCACTCAAAGTTGTTGATGCATTAATGAAAGTATTTCATTTTTTTTATTCAATACACCACAATGAACCTGACAAATCCATTTGTGAGTGTACACTACCCAACCCCCCACCACTTTTTTTGCAAAATCTGGTTATGCCTATTTATTTAGTATTGTAACAGAGGGAAGTGTTCCGTGCGTATCACGTGGTTATCAATGACTTCTAATGACAGACACAGAGCACCAGCTGTTAACATATCGCACAGGCACACAGATTTAATAACACAAAGGTGCTGTCACTAGGGTACCAGCAATGATAGTCCTAGTGTCAGATTTACCAAAGGAAACAAAACAAAGCTGAAAATAAGTTTGCCACACAAGGAGAGCGCTAGCGTCATTAAGACGCCCCGCTCCTCGAACCTACTACACTGTTACCCTGTCTATACTGGTTGAGATCAACCTCCACTAAACTAACCTACTGCTGTTGCTCCCAAAGTCCCGGCCTCCCAGTGACTCTGGGTCTTCACAACAGTCTTGGCTGGGCAGAGCCTTAACAGGCACCATCTTGCAGTTGAAGGGTTCTGTAGTAGTTATCCTGCAGAGCGGATGCTCTCCTCCTCGATGTAAACAAAGCACCCCTCAATGCAGCCGGGCGAGTATACCTGCTCAATTGGTTGCCTAGCAACACATCTCCTGTTCCACCTCCCAGCTGCACACATCCATGCAAGAACCAGTGACGGGGTCCTCCTTGTCACAAGTATTCAAAACAATTCAAGCCTCTTTGTTGTATATGGAAGCACAATAATATCTTCTATTATCATAATGACTTGAAAACAGTGTTGAACAAAATTGGCTAACATGTTTCTAGGGAAGGAATGTTACCAAAATATGTACAAAATAGCACAATAAATGATTTCATCATTAAGGTATCTAATTTCAAAAAGGAGAGTGTGTTCTGGGAGTAGAGCTGGGTATGTTGGATCTTGGGGAATTGCTGTCAAGCACTGATGAAAATACAGAGAAAGCTGGGGGGGGGGGGGAAATGAAAGAACAATGCAAAAATTAACTCAAGGGATTTGAAAAAGTAAACCAGTAAAAGAGAAACATATCATTTGCTAGACCCAAGTATAACTCTGGAGGAAGTCCCAGTGGTTCCACCACATTTGCAGTCACTCTCCCAGAGACTATAACATTACATATCTGACACTGTGCTTTCATCCTTTTTTTAAGTAAATATCTGATAAACATCAAGATGTTAGTTGGTTTTCAGTTCTCTATATGGAATGACCTTACAGAATTCTACAAATGATGAATGTGTGTTGGTTATGATGATAGTTTTTACAATATTCCTGTTATATCAATGTTAAATCCAAACAGTAATATGTAAACATATGGGGTCCTACATCTGCCCAGTTCTACAGCTGGAAGGACTGAAACACAAGGTCACACAACGGTTGGGTTGGGATATAAATGCTAGAACTCTTGGGTCTCTCTCCTTTGATCTAATCACTTTGCCAAACTACCCAAATGATCTACAGAAGTATTGTTCTTGAACATTGGCTTCATTAGTACATTAACTTGTGATGAACTCAGTTATTCTTTTTTGGTGGACTGCTTTTAGCAGATCTTGCACTGTGGCAATAGTCTAAGTCTAAGCCAGAGCCAGCCAGTTTGATTTATTTTCCTTAAAGTTATTCAATTAGTTAATTAGTGCTGCGGCATTTACATCAGTCTACTGTAACTATTTCAGTAACAATGTCAGAGAACCATGATGCTGAAACAATATATTGTACAATACTAGATTTAAAAAAAAAAGCTCTCGGGTTTTCATGTCTTATTTTCTACCTAAATCAATGCATGTAAAGATCCATTTGTCAATAACCCTTCGCCCTGTATGTGTGTGTGTGTGTGTGTGTGTGTGTGTGTATATATATATATATATATATATATATATATATATATATATATATATATATATATATATATATATATATATATATATATATATATATACACATCTTACCCCACAACTTCCAAGTGAAAAAAATATTCTAGAAATTTGTAGAAAATTAAAAATAAAAACTGAAATAGCTTGGTTGGATAAGATAAGGTTCCACCCCCCCCCCCCCCCCCCCCCCCCCCTTGTAATAGCAATCCTAAATTAGCTCAGGTGTAATCAAATTAAGTGGCCTCCACCTGTGTTAAATTGTAGTGATGTAGCTATATTCATATGATTTCAGGATAAATTCAGCAGTTCCTGTGGGTGCCCTCTGCTGGGTAGTGCATTTCAAAGCAAAGACTCAACCATGAGCACCAAGGCGCTTTCAAAAGTACTCCTGGACAAAGTTGTTGAAAGGCACAGATCAGGGTATGGGTATAAAAAAAATATCAAAGGGCTTGAATATCCCTTGGAGCATGATCAAGACGATTAAGAAATGGAAGGTGTATGGCACTACCAAGACCCTGCCTAGATCAGGCCGTCCCTCCAAACTGGATGACTGAGCAAGAAGGAGACTGATCAGAGAGGCTACCAAAAGGCCAATGGCAACTTTGCAAGAGCTACAGGCTTTTATGGCCAAGACTGGTCAGTGTGCATGTGACAACAACATCCCAAGGACTCCACAAATCTGGACTGTATGGTAGGGTGACAAGAAGGAAGCCATTACTCAAGAAAGCCCACCTTGAATCCCGTTTTTGAAGTATGCGAAAACTCAGATTTTGTAGCCATGTGGCAAAATGTTTTATGGTCTGACAAAACTAAAATTGAACTTTTTGGCCTACATGCAAAGTGTTGTGCTTGGTGCAAACCCAACACATTGCACCACCCAAAGAACACCATCCCTACTGTGAAGCTTGGTGGTGGCAGCATCATGTTATGGGGATGTTTCTTATCAGCAGGGACTGGGGCACTTGTCAGGATATAAGGGAAAATGAATGGAGCAAAGTACAGAGAAGTCCTTGAGGAATACCTGCTGCCCTCTACAAGAAAGCTGACTCTGGGATGGAAGTTCACCTTTCAGCATGACAACTACACAAAGCACACAGCCAAAGCTACACTGGAGTGGATAAGGAACAAAAAGGTAAATATCCTTGAGTGGCCCAGTCAAAGCCCCAACCTAAATCCAATCAAATGTGTTGCATTACTTGACTGCTGTCCATCAATGCTCCAAGGAACTTGACAGAGCTTGAGCAGTTTTGTAAAGAAGAGTGGTCAAATATTGCTAAATCTGTGTACAAAGTTGGTAGAGACCTATCCCAACAGACTCACAGATGTAATTGCTGCCAAAGGTGCTTCCACCAAGTATTAACTCAGGGGGGTGGAGACGTATCCAGTTAAGATCGTTCAGTTTTGTATTTAATATATAATTTTTTCCCCCTAACAGTGTGGAGTATGGTGTGTAGATTAGTGGGGAAAAAAAATCTTCATTTAAATGCATGAAACTCTGAGGCACGGACACAACAAAATGTGAAAAAAGTTCAAGGGGGTGTAGACTTTCTATAGCACTGTGTGTGTATATCTGTGTCTGTCTGTCAAACCTGTTGAGGTCAAACCTTTCGTTCGTTATATCAAGGGGAGTTGTAGCAAAAGGACAATCAAAAAGAACGATAAACTGATGGAGCACGTTAGTGAGATGAGACTGTGAATAAAAGTAGAATTATAAGTACCTGTCCGTCTCATGTAAGCAGTATTTTGCCTTTAGTGAACTTAATTCTTTGAGTAAGATAAAAACACAGTACAAAAATCCTGAATTGAAGCTGAATTTTTATTCAATATTAATGACATGAATCATTTCAAAGTGCACTAATTCTTAATCCAACATGCAAGAACCCCAAACTGGTCTTTTATTCAAAATCAACCTGTCATGAAAAGTTCATCCTGTCCTCAAGTTTTTTGTTATTTTTTCTTTAGTCAGCCGCATAGTTGCTGAACAAGCCACGAAAGAGGCCCAGATTTATAAAAGGATTGTGCATGTTTTACGACTGTAAAACGGGCGCTAAGGGTTCTGAATTCTTGGGTGGGATTTATAAAGCACACGCAATGGCATAAACATGCAATTAATACATGATTTGCGGGGGCAATGTCTCTGTGTGCTTTAGCCCCTGTTGCATATGTAATTCTGTATATGCAAATGTAATTCTGGGACGTTTCTGAAGAAAACCATTCTGGGAGGGGATTTTGCAAATGCGGTCTATTAAATATTCTCTAATTTACTAAAGCTACCGGTAATTGCGGGCCTTGTATTTGTTTGACTTATTTTAAGAACTCTAAAAAGCGGGTATTAATTTGCCGCAGTCAGACAGTAGGGAGACTTGTCTACAGCAAGGAGACATCATTTTCAAGGACAAAGAACCATTTAAATATTTAGCAAAGAGCTAAATTTGTAACCCTTCTGATCAAGTCGGTTTGTAAATTGTGGTTTATAATACCATATTGTTTAGCAAACTCCAATGTTCAGTACATGTCTCACAGCTTACATGACAAAAAAGAAAGTCTGCAAATAGAGAATATAGAATCCATGTAAAAAGTGCTTCTTAGAAGCATCTAAAAAGGTCTCCCCACAGTGGAAAAGCAAGGTTCTAGTGACAGCCTTTACATCTAGAGTGTAGGCATTATTATAAGAACAGTGGAGTAGATTAAGAAAAGATAGAATGATATTCCAAGGTGCACTAAAGAAAGTCTCATACATGTAATACAATGAGAGTTCATTCTCCACCATTATTTTAGTAATGCCAACATGTATGTTTTGTAGATGCAGCTTTTATAATAAAACAACTAATTATTACATAACATGCATGAAATGACAAAATAACATGCAAAGACTGATTTAATACTTTGACAGAAGTATTATTGGTAGTATTAAGTTTAACACACTTAATTATATAGCTGATTTTTTTTTTTTACATTTAAATATACACTTAAACAGGATTACACTTAAGCGGGTTGGTGATTCTCACCCTTTAAAAAAATAAATAAATAAATAAATCCTTCGTGAACAGAATCAAAAACGCATTGCATTGTGAATGACAATTTACTAAGCATGGCAGTATTATAATAATAATAATAATAATAATAATAATAATAATAATAATAATAATAATAATAATAATAATAAATAGATTTAATCCTTTTTAATTGTATTGAAATGTTTCATACACATACATTTCTACAGTAATGTATTTTAAGTGTGGGACATGTGGGAGGGTAGTGGGTGGAGCGTTTGGGAAGGACCAGAAATGACAGCACACAGGAGCCGGAAATGGAGATTAGTCCTTCGAGCTCTGTACCATCAATGGTATCAGGACAGGGTTTTATTTTACAAAAACAATAAAAATAGAACAGTCCAGTATTGCAAAAAATAAACAAGAAAACCACCTGGAATACCAGCAATGGTAAACTCAGGTTTGAAATAAAAAGAGTAAACAAAATGTCACGGTTACAAAAAATAAATAACAACAAAGGAAACACTGGGTTTCTATGTGGTACTGCGGTGGGTTTCCTCTCACCGCTTCTTAGCTCCCTTTCACAGATTAATGGCCAGTCCTCGGTTCCTCACTCCGGTAATCCAACACAGTGTCCAAGGTTTTCAAGCTTCTGTGAATAACAGCAATGAATGAAAGCAACACAACAAGCACAGCATGTGTTTTCAGTTCAGCCCAGGGAGAGCGAATGGCAAAACCATACTGCTTAAATACTGCCAAGTCCCACCCCTGCAATCAGCACGCTGCCCCACGTCAGCCAATCAACAAGAACAGCACAGCTGATTGCAATCATGGGACCCGACGGCCGCATGGTTCTACCTTGGGCCAAGATGGCTGCCTGACCCGAAACTTCCTGCCGGTGGTCGGGAGGGCAAATTACGACAGGGACTCCTTTCAGTCCTGTCACAGACACTAATAATAATTAATCTGTCTTATTTTTTAAATTTTAAATCCGCAAATTCATTAATTAGCTATACTGTTCGATGTTTTTAATAGTGTAGTTTCAAATTTCGTGATTTATACACTGAACAAAAATATAAACTCAACATGTAAAGTGTTGGTCCCATGTTTCATGAGCTGAAATGATCCCAGAAATTTTCCATACGCACAAAACTTATTTCTCTCAAATTTTGTGCACATTTGTTTACATCCCTGTTAGTGAGCATTTCTCCTTTGTCAAGATAATCCATCCACCTGATAGGTGTGACATATCAAGAAGCTGATTAAACAGCATGATTATTACACAGGTGCACCTTGTGCTGGGGACAATGAAAGGCCACTCTAAAGTGTGCAGTTTTGTCACACAACACAATGCCACAGATGTCTCAAGTTTAGAGAGAGCGTGCAATTGGCATGCTGACTGCAAGAATGTCCATCAGAGCTGTTGCCAGTGAATTTGGCAGTACATCCTACCAGCCTCACAACCACAGACCACGTGTAACCACGCTAGCCCAGGACCTCCACATCTGGCTTCTTCACCTGCGGGATCATCTGAGACTAGCCACCCGGACAGATGATGAAACTATGGGTTTGCATAACCGAAGAATTTCTGCACAAACTGTCAGAAACCGTCTCAGGGAAGCTCATCTGTGTGCTTGTTGTCCTCATCAGGGTCTTGACTGCAGTTCAGCATCGTAATCGACTTCAGTGGGCAAATGCTCACCTTCTATGGCCACTGGCACACTGGAGAAGTGTGCTCTTCACGGATGAATCCTGGTTTCAACTGTATCTCAGACCGCATGTATGGCGCCGTGTGGGCCAGCGGTTTGCTGATGTCAACGTTGTGAACAGATTGACCCATGGTGGTGGTGTGGTTATGGTATGGGCAGGCATAAGCTACGGACAACAAACACAGTTGCATTTTGTCAATGACAATTTGAATGAACAGAGATACTGTGATGAGATCTTGAGGCCCATTGTCGTGCCATTCATCCGCCGCATGTTTCAGCATGATAATGCACGGCCCCATGTCGCAAGGATCTGTAAACAATTCCTGGGTGCTGAAAATGTCCCACTTCTTCCATGGCCTGCATACTCACTAGACATGTCACCCATTGAGCACGTTTGGGATGCTCTGGATCGACATGTACGACACTGTGTTCCTGTTCCCGCTAACCTCTTCGCACAGCCATTGAAGAGGAGTGGGAGAACATTCCACAGGCTACAATCAACAGCCTGATCAACTCTATGCAAAGGAGATGTGTCGCGCTGCATGAGGCAAATGGTGGTCACACCAGATACTGACTGGTTTTCTGATCCATGCCCCTACCTTTTTTTTTTTTTAAAGGTATCTGTGACCAAAGATGCACATCTGTATTCCCAGTCATGTGAAATCCATAGATTAGGGCCTAAGGAATTTATTTCAATTGACTGATTTCCTTATATGAAATGTAACTCAGTAAAATCTTTGAAATTGTTGCATGTTGCGTTTTATATTTTTGTTCAGTGTAATTACTAAAGACATTACTTGTAGTGTTACAGTAAGTGTTCCATACTAGGGGGAAAGAGACCTAAGATTAAGGTCTGTATATCATAAGTTGCTGAGTTTTCATAACTGAATATCTGCATTGTGCAAATATTAATCTATTTGAATATTGAAATGAAAATGGAGTAAATGGAACAACTGAACTTGCTGTCTGTTTTTGGTCTCTTTATAGGTAAAATCATGTTTTGTCGTATTGTATGAGCTTGCGGTACAGTCATGTTCCTAACAATAACATGCTTTCTAGCACAACATCTACCATGTTTAACACTAGGCATGAACTTTTCTTTAAATTCTCCTCTTCCTCCAAATTTATTGTTGTTTTCTTGGTGAAAAAAGTTTTTTATATATTGGATTCATCTGACCATACAATTTTGGTTGAAGAAATCATCAGGCTTCAAGTATTCAATGGATTGCTTTCTTTAGTGTGTTTAACAGTTTGCATCTCATTTTCGCCCATGAACATTCATCTTGTTAAGACATCGTTGAATTGGTTGCTCGTGAATTTCTCAATCATCTTCTCTAAATTTCTTGCTACAAATCTTTTGCACTAATTCACGGATTTTGTCGTGCTGGTCGAACGATTCTTCAAGATTTTGCAGAAATCTTTTTTGGTCTACCACACCTGGAGCTAGTTGCAATAGTTCCTATTCTCCTGTTTTTGTCAATAGCCCCCACTTTTTTTAAAAAAAAAAATTAAACTGCCCAAATACTTTTGTCTGTATACACAGTTGCAGACAAAAGTATTTGGGCAGTTAAAAAAATAGAAAAACCACAAAGTGATTTCTAATTCTTTTGAAATATAAAGTAGAGATTCAGCTTTATAATAAAACAACACATTATTACATAACATGCATAACATAAATAACACGCAAAAACAAATTTTATACTTTGACAATAATTTGGGCAATCAACCTATTTCGTATAAAACCCATTTGTTAATTATTGACAATTATCATGATTGAAAACCAGCACCTGATAATTGTAGAATAAATAAATACATAATCATTAAGTGCTGAAAAATAAATTGGAAATTTGTGATTTAAAAAAAAAAGCAACAAATGGTTAACTAAGGAGTACAGCAACAATCTCAAGATGGCAGTGATACAACTGAACGAAAAAGAACCTACCAGATAAATAGCAGAAAGACTAAGTTTAGTGAAAAACACTGTGTGGCTATTACCTACAAACACAGGAGAACAAGAACTGCAGCAACTAGCTCCAGGTGTGGAAGACCAAGAAAGATTTCTGCAATAGAAGAATCATTGTTCGAGCAGCCTGGCATAATCTTCGGATTACTGAAAGATTCGACACAAGAATTCAGAGAAGATGGTCAAGAAATTCACAAGCAAACAATTCAATGATACCTTAACCCTTTTAAGGACCAGGATTGTGTTAACTCGACCATACTAATGTGGGCTTCTAGACCGCGATCGTGCAAACACAATAAGAAAAGCACTCTGTTTTGATGACTTACAGGGACACCGTACTTTGCAGTGCAGGCTGAAATGCATATCACTGGATAGGGGAAGGACTGACATTCACTCGATTTTTTTTTTTCATGTGTAGTCACTGAGGGACACTTAGTATCTAAAGCGTGGAGAAAAACTTATATTAGAACGTTTATTCTCCGACAGAATAGGTTCTACAAATATGTACACTAGTACATGTAATGTGTAAATACATGGACAGAAGTGAAAATATAATTAAACATAAGAGCAACACATATCCACTTAAAACGTATACCCAATATAAAAATAACAATGTTTATGGAATAGCCTGTGAAATGTGATAAAATAAGGTTTAAAGACTGGAACAACTTTTTATATGATTCAGAACCACCTTTCATTAATTAGAAATAAAAAATAATAATAATTAATGCACCGATAGTACGGCATAAATGATGTAAAGTTTGTAGAGTTATAACAGCTAAAATTAGACAATGAGACATATAGAAGAATAAAAGTAAATGGCTAAATAGACTGAACATGATTATGCCAGCGGGTCTCAACAGAAAAGAATGAACTAATTAACTCCAGTAAATATAACATTTAAATAAATAAACAAAATTAATTTAAAAGTTGAGCATGCTGATGCGCTGGGGATGCCAAGTCAAGGTTGATCTTCCAGGCCAGCATTGCATGATAACATAAATACACGTTTTATATGTTTTTACAACATTTATAAACTATTTCATGGACTAAATGTATCAGGTATATATTTTGTTCTTGATTGCTGATAATGGAATAAATAACTTTATTTATAAATATTTATTTTGAGAACATAATCGAGAGTAGTGTCCATTATTGCTTAAAGACCCTGAGAATAAACGTTTATTTTGTCATTGCAATCACTCAGGTGAAACAATGTCTTGTGATTTGTCCAAACATCAGTATTTTTCAATACAACTTTATTGTAATGTCCCTTGGGTCATAGAATAATGTCTTTTTTTATACATGTTTCTCTAAGCAGAATAAATAATAAAAATATTGTGTTGGAAAAAGTTTGTATGGTTTCTGGAGTACTTTATAATGTACCATAGAGTGTTCTGAAATTCCATTTCCATGACTTTCCAAAATTACATTGTAAGACTGTTTAAGACACTTTGGTAGTGTTTGTTATTTTCTTTAGTAAAAATAGGTAGATGTAAAATAATCCTAAAATGAGTCTTCAAAATGACCTTGTGCATCTATTTGTATAAACATTGCTGACTGCCTGTGGCAAAGTGCCCCGCCCCTGGGCTATTTATTTGTGTTGTATGTTACGTGTAGTGTGTTAATGTTGGTGTATAGTCATTGGTACATGGGATATAAATAGGTCTGTAACACAAGTGTTTAAAATGTATATTTGTATTTAGGCACAAGGATTGCACAGCACTTAACGTGCAGGTAAAATGTAATATGCGAGCACCAGGAATTGCACTTTTATTAATTCACGTGCAGTTGTACCGAGACTCCAATTGAATGATTGATTAGCAATCGAGTCTTGTACAGCTGCATAAAAGCAGCATGTTTTTACTCACCTTGGGGTTGTGTGTTTGAGTGGAGAACGGGATTGGAGACTGAGGTTATAATAATAATAATAATAGTAATTAAATTTCAGCTCACCGTGTTTGCCTGTGTAGTTCGTTTTTTGTTTGTCTCTTTATTTTGGCTAAAGTCCTGTGTCCTGTGTTTTTTTTTGTCTTTTACAACCTTTTATTTTCTGTCTTTCTTTATGAAACGCTGAGCAAAACTAATCGCTCAGCTTCACCAAACTCAACCGCTCTGTTTTATTTCCTGGGTTTCTGGTCTGACGTCACCCACTGCAGCCGTCTTTGACACTTCCATATCGTACAAGACAACAAAATTAAAACTTGACGCCACATGATCAGACACAGGCAGTATGTCATGGCATTAACTGACAAGGCGGTCTTTAACTACCAGGAATGGACCTATTTCTTAGGGATTCAGTAGGTAATGAATATTTTTGCCAGGGACATGCCTCATTTGTTTTCTCACAGTGAAAATCATAAAAGGAGAGGTTTAATGTCAGTATGAAAAAAATGTGGACAACATGAATGAGGCTTTTAGTGCTATCTTGATGCATCTTTGTTTCTCACTAGAAAATGATCATGTACCTTATTCACAAGGGCAGATTCTGCAGGAACAAGATAGCTTTTAAAGTAATAAAGTGGAGTACAGAGGTTCACTGTGCAGCATTGGCTTGTCTGTTAGTTATTGGTGTCTACATTTAAAATTCCCTTTTTACAGCATGAAAGCAAACATGTTCTTCTAACATGGCTTCACTTGTTAAGAGCTATTTCTTTTGTAAGGTAGAAAGGTCTTGTTAATAGGGACATTTTGCAACAATAAAGGAATGAAGTGGGGGAGGGGGCACCACTTAGCTTTAAACAATCCAGTTGGCTTGGTAATGAGGCATTTGCTGTTATTAATCCCTCTAGTAGAATGTTGGTATCAATACAGATCAGGTCACAGTCATGTTTTGTTTTTGACTTCACATTCTTTGTGAAGAGAAAGAACTCAAGCTCCTTTTCAAAAAAGTTTGGAATAGACATTTGTCAAACCATTTAGGTATCTGTGAATTACCCTAAAGAAAAGGCTGTTGTGTACTAAACATTGAAAATGCTGCTGCATTACTGTTACTTTTCAAGTTATAGTCCCTGAAATCTAGAAGGCGTGTCAACATCATTTAATTTAAATTATGTATCTGTAGCAGGGCAGGAGCGAGCCCTGCACATATAAACCCTGCAGCTTCTGTGTTCAAGGTGGGTGTTCAAGAGAAATGTACGAGTGAGACAGGAGAACTAAAAACTGGAAAGAATGCAACTGTGACTTGTGCTGAGCAGACCAGCACGGTATTTGTTTTGATTTTGTGTTCATGACCTGTTTTTGTTTAAATATTTATTTTGGCTCGGTGTGTTGTGTTCAACTTATATGTTTTGAATATAAACGCCACAAGAGCGTTTTTCACCAGAGTACCTGTCTGTGTGTTCCCTGTCTGCTTCCATGTGTGGTCTGTGGACGCCATCCACTTGGCTACCCTGTCACAGGATCATATTTTAAATTGTATAATATTAGTGCATTGCATGGCCTATATTGTTTGTGATGAAGTGTGGGTAGCTTTAAATCTGTTAAATTATACTAGTACATCGTTTTGTGTAGTCTACATTAATGTATTATTTAAGTTTATCGATATTTATTTAAACATTTAAGTCTTTGATGCAAATTCATAAACTCCACTGGCTCCAAAAGTACATTTTGAAGCCAGATTTGATAACATATTGGCTTCAGGTGCAGCTGTCAATTCTCATTTCACCCAGAAATACATTTTCATTATTACTGTACTTGCAATCCAATAATTTAGCACTAAAGCTAATGAAAGCTATTTGTATAGCCAATCCACTGGCCTGTTACTGCTACATTTCCCATCTGAATGGATAAATGGGGCAGCATAATTCAGTTCTGTTAATAATAATAATAAAAAAAAAACATTTAAAACTGCATCTTTTATAACACAAAGGTCCTGACTAGTCATTAGAAAGCTTCTTGCATTCTGTTAGTGATCAAGAAAGTTAGAAAGTGTTGGCATTAATTGTTGTACTCCTTTTTATATCCTTGTCGATGTGAGTAGTCAAAGCTTGTGTAAATATATTCTCAACTGCAGTACAGCAAATGCCTCTCTGCACAGATCATAACCTCCAGTGCTAATACAAAACCTCCAGTCATATGTAAATGCAAAACAGTTATCCTATTGAAAAACATTTAAAATGCTGTTTCTCTTAAAAAAAAAAAAAAAAAGCCCCAGTCCTTCATACTGTATATGTCACTTTTGCAAAGTGGTTAGCAGTGTGCAGATGATCAATAAACAGACAATTATAATCCAGGTGCAATGTTTAATGCTTTTTTAAATCCAGTGGCCTGGTGGCAAAACAGTAAATAACAATAGTAATGAAACAGTATAGCAGCTTGTATTGCTTATTTGTAATCTGCGGGTTGGCCCCAAAATAAGTCCCATTTTTAGTTCACACACATGTAACACACACAAACACCAGTCCACAGTGCATGCTTTAGTGCTTGTGGTGAATAGATATTTAGTGTTAAACAAAAGCGCAGTGTTGTTGTTCTGGATTTATATCCCAAATATTGTCTGTTTTAAAAAACACGCATTTTCTCAAGTTGGCTGTCAGCCAGGCTACCCTGAAGACTGAAGGACGGCCATGATCCTAGCCAAATGCTCTCGCCATGTGGAGCTGTAAATAACCACATCATCAATATACAATGTGGATGTAAAACCTGCAGATCAGTCTCTGAAAGGCAGCGGGCGCACCATGAAACCCAAACGGCATTGTTGTGAAATGGAACGGCCCTTCTGGTGTCAAATGCGATTTTCTCTCTAGAACTGCGGGTTAATGGGATCTGCCAGTATCCCTTTGTCGGGTCCAGAGTGAAGATAAACCTAGCTTTTCTCAGTGTGTCTAGAAGCTCATTGACCCAAGGCATGGGGTAATCAACTTAGCAATAGTGTTTACCTTACGGAAATCAACTCGGAAGCAGTTGGTGAGGTCCTTTTTGGCAAACTATCACAATTGGAATGCACCACTCACTCCTGGAAGGCTCAATCACCCCAGGTTTGAGCATTGCCCATGCCTTTGCAACGCCACTTCATCGACTTTATGGGATCTGTTAAGGTCTCGCTCACATTGACACCTGGGGGAGAGACAATGGCATATTCAACAAGGTTAGTTCTACCAGGCATATCAAACATAATTGAATTCCTCAATTAACTAACACAGCTCACTTTGCTGATCAGGAAGTAACTGTTCTCCTATCAATGTTTTTTTGTGCTAGTGGTCTCTAGATCGGGGCTTAAATCATCCTCTACTTCACCTAGGACTATAAATAAGGCCTCCCTGGCCTGCCAGGGCTTTAATAAATGTATGTGATAAATTTCTCTTTCATTACGGTGATCGGGCTGTCTAATTTCAAAATTCATCTTTCCTCTAGCTGGAATCACTTCATATGGCCCATGCCATTTAGCACATAATTTCGATTCTGAGGAGGGAAGCACCAACATTACTTTGTCTCCTGGTCGAAAGGTTCGAATTCATCCATTTTTGTTGTAATGCTGCTGTTGCCAGTGCTGAGCCAATTGAGATTGTCCTGGGCCAAACGACCAACCAAATCCAGGCCATCTCTCAGTAGGGACACATTCTGCACTTTCTTTTTGGACGAACCTTTGTCGTCCTCCCACCCCTCTCTCAACAGATCGAGGATGCCGTGAGGCTGTTGGCCGTACAAAAGCTCGAAGGGGGAGAACCCTGTCAATCTGTGGCACCTCTCACTGCAAAAAATAATTAGGGGAGAAGTGAAGCTTATTGAAACATCTTTTTTTTGCATTGTATAAACTTGCAAGACTTGTAAAGTGCAAGACAAAGTTCCATGATCAGTCAGGATTTCCTTGGGGAGCCCTACTCTAGCCATAACCTGCAATAATACTTTGGCAATCACAGCTGCACTAGCAGACCTCAATGGAACTGCTTCCGGGTATCACATTGCATAATCTACCACCACTAATATATGCATATACCCGGAATCAGAAGGTAGCAAAGGGCCCACTATTTCCATTGCAATTCGTTCAAAGGGTGGAAATAATCAGCAGTGGGACCAAAGGGACGGGGTGCACTCAACCTGGCGCTACTCGGTGGCAGTCTGGACATGTGGCTATATATTTCGACAAATCATTGATGTCCTACCCAATAAAATCGAGCCAATGTTTGTTCCCTTGTTTTGCCATCACCGAGGTGCCCCGCAAAACGGATATCATGCACCAACCTCATAACCTCAGGTCAACAAGACTGGGAACCTATAAATGTGTTACAGGCTGTCCTGTGCCCGTGGCAAGGTTTATCCTATACAGTATTTGCCCCGATAATGAAACGTGGAAATACTAGCACCCCAGCACCTTCAACATCCTTACCTTCAATAGACCGGACCTGTCCCCAAGTCTGCACTAGTGAGGGGTCGTTGTTTTCGACCCACACTATGTCCACGCTTGAGTACCACATGTCTGGTATATTGAGAGGGGCGGGAGTAACATCTGCCCTAGATGCCCCAGTAGCCTCGCCCTTTCGGTCACACTGCGTTCCGAACCCCTTTGACTGGTGTATGTTACCATTTGAGCATTCTACCAACAAACCCCAGCATTATCTCATTAACACTCCCTCATTTTTATATCTGTCTCTCTATTTTTTTTCTTGGACGAAAAAGGGGGGAGAACATTGCAGTTTGAAAGGGAAAAATATTACCAATTTCCCTTTCTCCTCTGCCACGTTTACGTGTGCGGTGGGTGCTCAACATCACGGGCGGCTTCGTTGTCCGTCATGGCCTGTTAAGCTGCCTGAGCCTCTTCAATCAGACAGGATCCCAGCTGGCTCGCCCAGTGCATTCTGGGCCATGACGCGGTGGTAGCCAGCTGCTTGAAAGCAACCAGGTAAGCCTCGGGGTGATCCTCTTCTGTCATTTCCTGTGCTCTCGTCTTTGGGGCCATAATCACAGGTGCCATTCGTACCGTGGTCTGGGTCGGCAGACCAACCCTCTCAACCAGCGATTTGTACCGCTCCTCACCCTCTTTCCACAGCCTCCTCTCTCTTGTCCAGCGCCTTGACACCATGTGCAGTAAAGTAGTTAGCCGTGTGCAGGTGATCAGTAAACAGACAGACAATTATAATCCAAGTGCAATGTTGTTTTAATGGTTTTTTTTTTTTAAATCCGGATGGTAAAACAGTAAATAATAAGTGGTAATGATGCAATACAGTGGAGTGGATTGCTTATTTGTAATCCGTGGGTTGGCCCCGAAATAATAAGTCACGTTTTTAGTTCACCCACACGTAACACATACACAAACATCAGTGCAGTGAGTGCTGTAGTGCTTGTGGTGAATATAGTATTTTAGTGTTAAACAAAAGTGCAGTGTTGTTGACCCGGGTTTAATGTTGGCCTTTACCAACAGCTCTGGATTGTGTTAGCAGTCCCAAATATTTAAACAGTATTATTAACTACAAACAAAACACTCATGTCTCACAATACAGGTTCTCCTTCTGGTCCTTTTAATATAACCATTTACAAAAGAACAGATTACATCACTACATCCCCTTTTTATAACGTCACCCATGACCCTTTGATCAATGAGCAGATGCTTCACCATCCACAGATGCCACGCAGTTTCCAGTCCAGGTCATTGAGTTTGTATACCGTAGCTTTGCCCCCTTTCTGGATGGCTGACTTCCACCTAACCTTGGGAATAAACTGTCGTGCCATTTAGTCCAGGGTATTCTGTTCCCTTTATGCAGCTGCCTTGCAGGTCAGGAGGGAGATCTAACACCAAGAATCATTCGATCTCTGTAACAGTCATACACAATATAAAAGCCATTACTATGCACAAGACATAGACCTAAACCTTGGACTACACATGCATAATTTTAGATGTTCACAAGAAACTTACAAAATAAACAGAAAGCACTCTGTCCAACTGTTTTGGCAAAAAGAAACCTGCTTAAGATTAAACAATTTACTTTTTGTCATTCAAAAGTAAATTTCTAAATCTTTTTTTTCCTTAAGAATCTACCATTCTAAACAGTCCAGAAAACAAACAATTCCTTTTTAAAATGGTGAGGTTGCGCCATGGGAGGGGGAAAAAAAAGAAAAGCAGGTAGAACAGGGGAATTCCTTGTACAGGGATTGTGGGGTGTAACAGGGGTGTTCTGTTATGGTGTGGGTATCCACTGATAGATGAGAAAGACACAGAGTACGGTGTCCACTTTAGGACATCCTCAGACATCAACCCTCACCCCAAAATATGGTTGACAAAATAAACTGGGAGGGAGAAAAAAGACAGACGGCTTAGGGTCCCCTTAAGCTCCTAGAAGCAGTAAAATCTTATTATATTGGGACTGAAAACGTCTTATTAGGGCTGGGCATCGATATGAAAATTGTACATCAATATTGCGCACATATTTCGATATTGATAATATCAGTGTCTTCCAAAACACAGAAAAAAATGACAACTGCAGAAACATACATATATACATTAATGGATATTTACATATGAAAACCAATAACTTACTTTAACGTAGTGGTGCTTTGCTTCACAATATCCATGGAGAAAAACAAGGTCTTGTTATATTTTACTACCATCATCAGCCACCTTAAAACCAAAATATTTCTGTACTTCCCTGTGCAGGCTAGCCTATCCAAAAGTAATTTAATCTTGTCTGCGTATAAATGCATGACACATCTAAAAGCATTAAGTATGACGTCATGCTGAATGTTGCATTATTTTGAGATGTGTTTTGATGTTTTAAAAGTACATCTCATTTATAAAGCAGGTAATGTGAATATACATAATTAATATGAAGCATTTTTTAATGCTATAAATGTAATCCAATTAAAACTAAATCTGTGCATTGCAAAGTCATGTCTTTCACATGTTTTAACTTCCTTTCTCTATTACAAATCCATGTATTTAATGGTCTAGCATATTTGCAGGATTGGATCCACCGTGAATTGTATTGATATCGCCCTGTGAGTGCCTGCACTATCTGAGCTGCCCTGTGACGTTTGACCAGTCATACCATCTATGTCACTGCTGTCAACCACGCCTCTGCTTGCAAGTAGAAATGTGCTTTTTAAATGTATCTCGCGTATTCTTAGTGGAGTTTCTACATACACTAATCATGTTGTTTACGCACATTCGAAATACTGTTCATGCTGCACATTTCTAATATTGAGTAGTTCCGATTTAAGATTATTTCTTAGCAGACTCCCTTATCCTGGGTCACTTACAATTGTTACAAAATATCACAATACAAAGTGTTGCATTCTAAAATATCACATTACAATTTATCACAATATAAAATATCACCTTACAGAATATCATACTACAGATAAGAGCAATTATGAAAGTATGATAAAATCATATTCAAGTAAGAGCAAAATAAAGAACACAGTAAACTGATGTTATAAACTTCAAGAGTTACATATCGTCTGTCTCATCCATCTAAATGCTTAGATCTCATGCATGTCCCCATGTGTTAATAATGACATGTCAAAATTTGCACAAAAACAAATGTTGTTTCCCCTTATCACTGTTTGGTGCCTTCTAACACTCACAGCAGCAGAACTTGTTGTCATTGTCTCAGAGGGAGGGAAGTTTGACTGGACGCCATAAACCTGAATCATGTTACTTATGGTAATAACTGAGAGAGGTGTGTCTTCTGGACATAGTGCACTAACCAATGATACCATTTTTGAGAGTCTGGAATTTGGCTTAGTTTTTGAAAAAACCAGGCCATTTTTTTTTGTATGCTGTGACTGTCAGAACAATGTGAAAACTGAGATTCAGAAAGATTAAAATCTATGAAGTTTATTTTAATGCCATTTGTGAGTGTAGTATAATGAAGTAATTTTTTTTAACTTTTTTTTTTTAAATAAGTAGCCCACAAACGAAACTGAGTGTGCCACAGACGTACAATAAAATCCACTTAGAAAAGTCTGCTTTTTGTGTTGAATGTGATCTAGGTGAATTGTACAATCCCAAGAATTATATTTTGAGAGCTTGATATAATAATTTCAGAAATGATGATTAATTCGACAGGTTTCATTGTCTCTTGCAGTGAGCAGTGACTTTAGAGCTCTGTAAACGTAAAACTACTCAAACATACTGTGACAGAAATAATATAATGAATCTTGGTTGTAAATCTCCCTACTGACCTGTGAGGGTGCTAAGCAGTGAAAGTAGAGTCCTTTGGATGGGCTGGCCTGCCAGTTTTTTCCCAGAGTCAGTCAGTCTGGAAGAAGGTGAGACTCCATTGCAAGTATGTACTGAGACAGAAGGAAAGTGAGGTAGCAACTACTGCACGCACCCGGACTGGTGACTGTGGCTAGCATTATTGTGGGGCGGATAACTTGTGTTTATTATTTGGGCTGCAATCCCTGTCTTTTGTTCTCCATGTTTTACACATTGTGTTTAGCCTGAGCCTATTGTTTGGTCTCCAGCCCGGGAATTACAAAAATAAAACACCCCTTTCCAAAACCAGATTACAATTGTCTTTCTGATTTTTATTTCTGCACTGCATCACCTCTGCACCTATTCACAATCAGCAGCCACTTTGTCACACATACTTAAATATTGTAAGACAGACGTGTAGTGGACAAAAAGTTACTATAGATGTGTTTTTCAATTGATTACTGTAATTACTGTGGGGTGTGATCTTGCCTAGTGGTAACGACGGATGCCTGCAACTTGGCAGACTTGGCAGAGGAGTCTGCAGCACCTGGTCCTGGTGTATAAATATGCTGGAGCTGCAGGCTGTTTTCCTTGCTCTCCAGCACTTTTTTCCAGTGTTGCATGGAAAACATGGCTCCTGAATGGGACCGCTGGACAGCCCTCGGTCTATCAGATACGGTTGTGGGTACTCTGCAGAGTGCTAGGGCAGACTCCTGTATGCCTTTAAGTGGAAGTATTTCCTGAATTGGAGTCTGACTAGAAGTCATGATCCAGTTTCTTGCCCCATGCTGGTTATCTTGCAGTTTCTGCAAGAACTGCTTGATGCTGGTAGGTCACCTTCCACATTGAAGGTGTATTTAGAGGCAATCTCTGTGTGCCATGCCCCATAGATCCAGTATCTCCAGGTGCACATTTCTTAGCAACCCATTTCCTGAAAGGTGCTTGGTGGTTACGCCCTCCCAGGAGGATCGTTCTCCTTGAATGGAACCTTGATGTTGTACTGGAGACTCTCACAAAGGCCCCATTTGAGCCCAAACACTCAATAGAGTTGAAGCATCTGTCTATGAAGATAGCCTTCTGTGGCAAAGTTGCCCCGCCCCTCAGTGTTGTATGTTGTGCGTTAATGTTGGTGTATAGTCAGTTGTACACAGGATATAAATGGGTCTGTGGAACACAAGTTGTTTAAAATTTGTATTTAGGCACGAGGATTGCACAGCACTTCACGTGCGGGTAAAATGTAATATGTGAGCACGGGGAATTGCACTTTTGTTAATTCACGTGCAGTTGTACCGGGACTCCAATTGAATGATTGATTAACAATCGAGTCTCGGTACAGCTGCATAAAAGCAGCATGTTTTCACTCACTTGGTTGTGTGTTCAGTGAGTAGAAAACGGGATTGGAGAAGGAGGTAATAATCATAGTAATAATTAAAGTAAGAACTTCTCACCATGTTTGTCTGTGTAGTCTGTTTTGTTTGTCTCTTTATTTTGGCTAAAGTGTCATTTCCTGTGTTTTGTTTGTCTACAACCTTTTTATTTTCTGTCTGTTCAATTATTAAATGCTAAGCGAAACCAATCATTCAGCTTCACCAAACTCCACCTCTCTGTTTATTTGTTGGTTCCTGGTTCTGGTCTGACATCACCCACTAAAGCCGTCTTTGTAACACCTTCCTGTTGGCTATTACCTTTGCAAAGCGGGATAGTGAGCTGTCATTTCACAGCTCCTGTATGCGTATTTGGGACTATGGCACCAGGGTGTCATTGCATACAAACCCTGCTTTCACAGCCTTCCACATGAATCAGTATGTGGAATTGGAGTCTTTCCATCCACTTCTGTTTGCTTTGGAGAAGGACAGAGATTGAATTTCCTCTGCCAGGTGTGGGCATTGAGGTGTTACATGGATAGGACAAGAGCTCTGAGTCATGCTGACCAGCTATTTGTCTGTCATGGTATACGGACCCTAGGACAGCCCCTCAAAGCAGCGACTTGCATTGGAATGCAGAAATAGTCTCTATGGCGTATGAGAGTGCTGGCTTACCCCCACCTGGAAGAGTAGCTGTGCATACTAAGGGTTGGCTACATCTTTGGCCCTCTTCAGAGGGGCCTCACTGTCCGATATATGTACAGCGGCTAGCTGGGCTATGCCGCATATATCCTCTGCTTAAGTGTGGTAGATCCTTCCTTGCCTTCTGTAGGCACGAGGGTCCTTGAGGTTGCGTGCTTGCACTGCTAACCTTGGGTTATGCGGTTCTGATGCGTCCTTTGTATGCTGCCCTTCCTTCTCCCTCACGACGGCTCTGGTATACATTTCCCATACATAATGTTGTTGGTGATCATCTTTGAATTGAAAGAGAACTTTAGGTTACTTACCGTAACCCTGGTTCCCTGAAAGAGAAGACAAGCACCATTCGCAAGATCACATCGGTCGCCCTCACGGGTTCGATTCAAAAAAGAGAAATGGCTTCCTCAATATGACGGTTTTAATCCCTTGGTAGGCTGGACCGAGAGCGTCATCCCAGGAAGGGGCCTATTGGCAGCTCTTGTGTAGAGCTCAGAAAATACCTACCAATAGGCAGGCATATCCCATGCGTAATGTTGGTGGTCATCTTCTCTTCCAGGGAACCAAGGTTACGGTATGTACCTGAACGTTTGCTCTGCTTCATACAGAGGTCTTGTTGAAACAGAAAGTTTCTTACATTTAAATTCCTGGCTGAGTTCTTCAGATTACCCTGTAGAATGTCCCTGTACATTTCTATATTCATGTTTCTTTTCATTAGTTCAAGTACACCCCAAATTTAATGTTGTCTGCTCTGTTTCATGGTGGGTTGCAGATACTCCACTGTAAATTTCTACACATCACTCTATCATCTGGTCAAACAAATTACTTTGCGGGGTAAAAAAGCTTCTGGCTTCTGAAAGTACTTTTGGGCAAAATATTTTCTTGTTGATTGAACTGAAGAAGGGCTTCTTTTTAGCAACCCATCCATTAAATCCCTTCTGTACACTCTATTCTTACTGTTGGTGTGACACCTTAACACCATATTCCTCAACTAGCAAAATTATACACAATTTAATCATCAAGCATTCAGAGATATTGCTTGACAGTGCTGATTCTTGTTTCCTTAGAAAGCCAACAGTATAGCCATGCACCAGAGTTGTTGCCTGCACTGCAATCTCACCTGAAACAGGAGTGTCACTATGTTGCTGGTTGGTATAAGTGCCTTGATGTCAATGGTGGACATTTTGAACATCGGCAGTGTACACCGTAATTTATTCTGCTTGATTTCCAATAGTTAGAAGCAGTACAGTAGATGTACATGTCTGTATTCCTAAAGATTAAATTGTCTATACTTTTTTGAGACACCCTGTGTATGCTAAATACAGATTAGTAGTTTTTTCTATGCAGTATTTAGATTCAATATGAAAAATTACAAAAAAACAACAAGAGACACTGTCTGAATAATTGTTATAGTCACTGCATATAATTTAGCTAAAATTATTAGAGAAACATTTTAATTATGTTATTTAGCATAAACAACCCTATGATATCTGGATCATTTATATTATTATGAACTACCACTACCATTACAACTACTATTTTGTATTTTCATAATTATTTATAATAGTATTATAAATATATTTAAATAGAATCACTTAAGTTTATAAGCTTACATTCTGTTTATTTCCTTGAATCTTTAGATTGACATTTCCATTTCTTTGGGAGCTTGGAGTTGGTGATGAGGTCATTCAGCAAGTGCAAAGTCAGAAGGTACATTTGTTCAAAGAATGATTTTTAACATAGAAAGAACACCTTAAAGAACAATAAACTCTGGGTATATTGTTTACTGATTCTTAAAGACCCAGGAAAATTCTAACCACAGATACATTATTAACTCCCTTATTTGTGCAAACCTCAGGCTACAATATGACTTCATGCTTTGCGTATTTAAAGATAAAGATCTAGCCCAGTGGATCATAGCTGGAAGATAGAGGAAATGTCATTGTTGATGACACTTCTAGCTGCACCACACATGAAAATGGAATGTATGAGCTTCAGGTGCAAACAAAGGTACTGTAGAAAGTGTGCTGCAGTGCACAGATAGCAACAGGCTGACGGACTGAGACATTGAGAACGCTAGATGCCAGAGTGATGTAAGGGATGCTGACTGAAGAGTATAAGAATATCTCAAACACTACATGTGTGTTTTTCTGCCATCTCGCTCATTTGTCAAATGTCATGCAAAATATCCTGCTGAAGGAAAAATCCAGAAATTCTTATCATTTAGTCCAATAGTTTGAAATGTGTGCATGAAGCTTGTGTCTGAAATATTAGCAATTATTTTTCTCAGTTTTAAAGTTGTACAATCAAGAAATACTTGAGAGAGTTGTTCAACTGTTCAAATAGAAGACACTGATGCGTAATTTACAAAACAATAAACCAATAACATTGTAGTCACTGTGATTTGTCTTAATGCTTTAATGTATTAATTCTTAAATATGTATTTTATTTCTTTTACAGATTGACTCTTCAACAGTTCTGCTGATGGATGATGAAACTTTAACGATGTACTCTAGGGGATAGAATGACTTTGAAAAGTTATTGCACAAAACAAACTGGCACTAATTCACATGATGGAAAAAACACCAACCATGTGAGGAAAAATTTGATTTTTGAAAAACTCAGGAAAAAATAAGTTAAAGCAATCATCAAAAGTCAGTTCTGATTCAAGTGATGATGAAAATCATTCACAACACAAAGTAGGGAAATCAATGGTTGGAAACAAATATGCTGCAAAAAGCAACAGGAAAATAGAGTGACTGGATACACAATGGGAGACAAGTCCGTGTTCGTGGTGGGGGTGATACTAGAAAAATCTTTTATCTAAAGAACATGGACTGTTAGGGGTTGTTAAGGATTGGGAAAGAGCTGTTTTTTCCTGATGGCCAGTAAAAAAAAGGGAGGAATGAAAGAGTTCACTTTTAAAATCTGGGATTTTAAAGAAAATGTTTTACCACTTGGTGTGACTGTAGGGGATGTGTATGAAAAAGTTAATGGGGATTGTTCATATCTGTGCAAGTGGTAGACAATGTCCCTGAAGAAACATCAAGTACTGTAGACTGCACTGTGCCTTTCGATGCTGCTGAGCTCATTTTCCAGAAAGTCATCATGAACCCAATATCTGAAACATGTACCTGAAATTCTTCCAAAAATAAGTAGTGATTCACTGAAAGAAATGCTTTTTGCAAGTGCTATATTTTATTCTGTTTCAGAGGTAGAGTTTTATCCATTCAATGTTGAAAATGAAGTCTGTGAGTGTGCCTTGGTGACACCAGGCATTCCCAATTCATACCAACCAGTCCTTACTTCCCTTAAGCCAGTGCTTGAAACCAATAACCCTATTCTTTGTTCTACACCAGAACAGAGACCCCCAAACTCACCTGTAAGACAAGAACGATTAATCACTTTCATCACCTCCTCAACACCTGCACCCAGCTCTGATCTGCAACAAGTGCACCAACTGACACCAAACTCAACACCTGCACCTAGTTTGCCTCCACTGCAGCTGTCAGATGTTTGCTATGTGACTTTACACAGGGTAATCATAGTTCAAGATATGATAGCAGCATTAAAAGATTCAAGCATTTTTTAATGCTTCTCTGAAAACATCCTTTGCTGATGAAGCAGGTGCTGATCGTCTGGTGTCTCCTGGGATGCATATAGTGCTTTTTGGGCCACTTTTATGCAGAGCCACACTGAAGGAGAATTGGAACATGTTCCAGCACTGTGTCTGGAATATGGCAAAGAAGAAGAATACTAATTAAGGGATATCTAGACCATTCCTATTTCCCAATGCAACTCTTACTTGCATTTGTTGTTGCTGTAGTCCACAGAGAGTCAGAAATCTCAAATTATTGATTGTTTCTTTTTTGAGCGATATTGCTTCATTTGAGAATGACGTAATAACTGAAGTAATGAATAGTAGCATTGGAGAAGATGACTAGGATGAGTTGCTGGAAATTCTGTCAAGAATGAGTTGTCACACAGGTCTAGCTCATAATTACATGAAGGGCATAATTCTGCAAGTAGCCCATAAACATCTGATACAAGAACCAAAATATGCCTTGGAGATTTTATGTCCAATATAATCCGTAGCACTCTGCAAATGTTTCTACCAGATGTTTCAACTATAATACCATTGTATGAGGCCAAGAAGGTCACAGTAAAAGGAGCACTAAAACTTATTGAAGCTGAGGTTCAGAATGCAGCCCAGAACAAGACTTTGAATTTCTTAAGCAGTTAATTTGCTCTTTGGATGATGGATGATTCCAGAAATTCATGCACTTTGTGAATGGAACAGATATTATGTGTGTTGAGAAAATTGAAGTGCAATTTATTACTCTGAGGTCTGGAACAAAGGCCGATTGCATACACCTGTGGTCCGCTTTTACATGTGCTATGCACCTATAATTCCTATCCAGAATTTAGAAGTGAATTCCAGAATATTTTGGATGATGATTGTTACAGAATGGACATAATGTCAATATTTTATTTAAGGAGGGATGTTCCATTTATTAATGAGATACGCAGAGACTTGTGTGCACTTTTTCTGAGAACTTTACTTGGAATTCAACAAACCTATAGCTAGAAAAATCTTCATTGAGCAGATAGGTGATGCTACAGTACATACGTGCGAGTTGGTTAAGAACTGATGAAAGATATTTTAGAATTTTAGCAATTTAACTGCAGGTGATAAACACTGTAAAAGTGTGTTTGAAACAGTGTTCTGCCTTCTCTTAGTATCTTCCTTGTGCTCAAAATCTGCAGTGAATCATAATATACATTCACCATTGTTACATGTAAGCTTTGTTATGTGGAATTCTTTATTTGTGCATAGGAAAAAGGTTATACATACAGGATGGATTTTTACCACAACCCCTAAACCATAGCATGCAAAAAACTAATGTACCTGTATTATCTATATGTGATACCATAGGTCAGTGGTGCATAATACTGGCACCCGTGAGCCATTCCAGTCAGTTTTTTGTTTCAGTCAGTTCCTGAATGAGTAAACTGACCCGTAACAGGTATAATTAACTAATTTAGGACCTGCTTGGTGTAAGGGTCTGAATTGGAATAGATCTCGATGGCCAGAGTTGTAAACCACTACAGTCGGTTCTCGTATGTACTTACATCTCATTACATTAACAGCTGATTGGAAGATTATCAGTCCACCTCAAAGTTTTAATAGTTTAATGACAAATATTTTATTTATTTTTATACTGAAATCTTAAATTGGTAGAGTGCAAAACTTAAATCCAAGATGGACACCGTACAGGAACTGTGGACGAAATGGTGCGTAAAAAAGCATTTTTAAACTTTTTTTTTCTGCTGTTTTTATTTTAATTTCAGATATGTTTAAGTTAAATAAAAACTGTTTTTATGTCATGATGGATTTCTTTTTTTTTCTGATGCAGTCAAGGTTTGGAAATAGGAGTCAGCACAAAGACAGAATTGTTATTTCCCACATACCTGCAGTATATGTTTACCTGCAATTATTTGAGACTAGCAGATAACATCACTGGTCAGCTGATTCCCAGATTGTGATTTGTCTAAGAAAACAAAGACAATTATGGGAATAAATGCTTTGTGCATTGAACTCCATAGAACTGAAAATCAGATGTGTAACTCAATTAGGCAATTTTGGGCATAAACTATGTAGTGTACTGTATACTATCTTCATTGTAACCACATCTTCTGCTGCCTCTGCAACATCCATGGAAACAAGAGGATGTATCGTAGGGGTGAAATAAAAGTACATACACCTGGCCAGCGAGCCTGATTTAATTGACTGACCAAAAGACATTGCTTACAACACAACACTTATAGGTAGACAATGAACAAAGTAAAATGAAGTTGAAGAGAAGACTGATCGTATTTGATGTCATGCAATATCAATAAAAGTTTAAGGCCTGGTTGATACATCTGTCCAGTTCAGATAAGATCATAGCTATGAATTGTTCATCCTTTCCCCTATTCATAATACTTTGATGTCCCTACTTATGATGAATGTTGTAAACCCGCAAAATACCCACAAAATGATTTTTTTGACAGCTCAACAAAACAGCTGCAGATATTTGTTATATAATCCCAAAGAGATGTTGCTGCTTTTTGTTGTGGCAAGAGAGTTTTGGATTAAATGGCCATTGTTTTAAGGGGTACTTCTTTACAGTAAACTTGGGTCTCAAAGGGTGAAAGTTAAGATCTAGCTTCAAATAAATTCCTAATGTAATGTTATTTTAAAGATAGGATCTTTTCAGTGATTTGTGTCTTGCTCTCTAATTTTGAAATTATCATAGTAAACACTTAATAGTGCTAAATTTAGAAATACTAAAATAAACTAAATGCATTTAATGATGAACATCTCAGCTATAAATCTTTATCAGTGTCTAGTCGAAATGTTTGTCATTGAATTTATTGAGTTTCTTTTAGAATTTCTAATTCTGAAGTTAGCTTTTAGTGTCAATCCTACTAACAACACTACTTCCTTTGATCTCGCAGTAGACCCCCATTGTGTGCTTAGTGGTGAGGCAATGTGGCTTTTAAAGATTTAAAAGAATACTTATTAGTCAAGTCACTACAAGAGTATGTTGCTTCCATAATTAGAATTTAAAGAGTGACATTAGACTGTAAAATATGGAGATAGAAATGTATTTACCATGTTTAGTAATGTGCTAAAGGATCTGGTAGACTGAAGGATTATTTGATTCCTACTAGTGGCAACATGCACGCAAAAGAAGCTTTTATCAAAGTTAACAGCCAGAACACTACGTGTAGTTTAAGAATCCCAAGGGAACAAATCAGTGAGCTCATAGTAAAAACGAGTGAAAAACTGGTGTAGTCATAGTTTTCTATTGCTGCAGTCAGACTTTCCAATATGATAAAACTAGAAGCAAGCAATAACAGAAGGTGGTTTTGACATTCATTCCTCAGTGTCCCCCTTTGCTTTTTTTGTTGCAAAACATAGTGGTTGATTCATGACTCAAGGGATTTTCATACATAAATTAAGTCAGATTTGCCCTGTATTAATCAGTGTTTTTGATTTTTTAAATACTGTAGGGAGCTGGCAACTAAGCTTTTTCAGCAGTAAAGAAAGTGGTAGTTATAAACAGTAAACACAACATAGTTACTAACATGAGGCTCAAGAGACCAGTGTATCACAGAGACATGAATCATTAATTTAATAATTTCAGCAGGAATGACTTAAACCATAGCGTTAGGCCAGCAGTTTCTTATAGCAATAAAGAAAAATCATACTGTGTTTCTAAACAGTAAATAATATAATAACTATCTAAAAAGGGACATTATCTCCACTGATTTCAGTTTTGATGTAGTATTTAAAAAAATTGCATTCAGTTAATCTTTAAGATGCATATAGTATGTATTTACATTATAGGGTAGATGGAAGTATAGACTCGGATAATTGCGGATGCAAAATTAAAATTACATTGCAGCGAGGCAATTATTTTGCACTGTGCTCTATGTAAGTTAAGAACAATGCAAATTACTCAACATGCACAAATAATGACCCACAATTATGATGGGGGTCTCAGTGAGCACGTCTGTCTATTTAGTGGCTGCACTTGCAGCCCAGAGGCGACAGAGTTTTGAGTACAGACAGCAGTAGATGCTTTTACATTTGTGGAGCATGAAAATACAAACTAAAAAAATATATGTATGTCAAAAGAAGGTCAGCATAGTCCTTTTGGCGCTGTGAAAAGAAATATTTACTGAGAAGGAGCTGAGAGTCCTTACGGCTGAGGTCACTCAGCATTAAACAGAGTTGTTTGGAAAAGCCTCAGTCAATGTCAGTTATGCTAGTATCCATAGGAAATGATATGTACTGGTCTGCTCTTTTCAGCATGACATACAGAAATGTGTCTAGCACTCTGGAAAATGTGGATTGGGCTATCCCTCCAGATATTCCAAAGGATCCAGAGGCCAAGTAGTGCAGAAAACACAGCACTTTAACATGTGCAGCGATAGTGGTCCCTAGATTGACGCTGGGGACTAGCTCATCCCTTAATTCAGCTATGAGGTCAAGGATGACCTGCGGAGTGAGACGATAGCCCTTTAGCATCGCATCCTCCAGCATCCCAAACAAAGTGACCCTGGGATTGAATATGTGGGGTCTTCTTCATCTTCTCCTCCGAATGTATTCCTGCCTCTCCTCAACAAAAGCCAAAGCCATGTGTCACCACATCAGGAAGTATACCACAGCAGCCATCTTGAAGCCAGTGTCAGGTCTCTGCAGGTGTGTGCTTTTATACAGCTCTTAGTTACTCGCTTCTACAATGGTTTGCACCTTGTAAGAAGAGGTGTAAAGTTTTTGGAGGGTCAGCAATTGCCTAAGTGCAAAGCAAAATCCTTAAATCACATTATAATGTTTGCACCCACTTAGTATCCAGATTCCACCCAATTCCATGCTATTTTCTTCATTTGAATGCATTTCAATATAATTAACGGATTAGCTGATGGCAAAGTGCAAATTTGATAGTGACTGCACAACACCAGGTGAACACCATTCTTAACATACGCCACATTTTCTGTAGGCTGCTAAAATCAGACCTTACGGCCGCTACAAGAGTGTTGCAACTGCTAATCACTTCCTTACAACTACCCCAAAATGTTGGATCTTTTTTCTGTTTGCACTGGAAAATACTATCATGGCTTAGCTTACAAATCAAAATCTTGCACATTCAGCATATTTTGTTACCTTTAAGTGAGCTTTTGGTAGTCAGAGATGGTAAACCTAAGGGAATTGATTAGAATTAGTTTTTTTAGATATATAACTGACTTTAAAAACAATATATTTAAAAAAATATATACAAGAGGAAGCTAACAAGGTTTGTATGTAACATGAACAACATCTGCCAATAAAGCTGTTGCAATTCACCTGCACACAAGATAAATTCCATTTGTGAGCAGTTACAAAATCGTGTTTATTTTATACAGTCTTTTAAACTGTGCTGAGTGTTTCAAGATTCATCACAATCTGATGAGCAGTTCTCAAGGAACTGTAATACTGCGTGACAATATAGTTGATATATAAGGTCACTAGTGATACATATCTCCCAGCAGATAATGACTATGCAGCAGTAGTTCAGTTGTAATTTCTATTTTAAACTTGAACTGTAGCTATTAAAACAAATAGTTAGAGGCTGTTACAACCACAGTTGTCATGCCAGTCAAAAATGTAAAAACAAGATGCTACCATTTATCAGAGTCTTTAATTAAATGGAGCATATAATGATCCTGTGTTTGCAGGTGTGCAGCATAGTGGAAACTCTTACAATTTACAGTTACATTTTGTTCTAATCATGGCTTGTTGCCAATCCCAGCAACACATTTCTGGTATGCATTATCTGTACAGAATATAATGCGATAGATTAAACAGATTAACATGTCAAAGACAAAAACGCACAGCATGTTACAGTATATCAGACCTATAAATGGATCATCCAAGATGGTCATGCTTTATCTGGTTATTTTAAAGAAAGCTGTTACAGACAGTTGATTGTTATGTGGTGATCCGCCATGGTGATGCACTGTACACTATATGGGTACTAATATTTATATGCATGTGGTTTAATAATAAGTCCTTCTAAAAATACTTTTAAAAATTGCTTCATTGGTTATCTTAAAGGGACAGTAGAGCTTTAAAATCACACCTTTATTTTAAACCTACTTCTGTGATATGACTTTACATCAACCATTATGTTGGTAATCATAATGGTCTTATTCACATTACGTATTGGACGTTTTTCGTTACATACCCTGAGATAGGTTCAAACCATTACAAAGATTTACCCAGCGCCGCATACTAAATGCTATTTCTTTATTGATTATCTAAAGTCCGCCGACAAATTCTGATTGTGGAATAAATATTTGTGATTAGCACCATTATGAAAATGAAAATGTATTAAATGACAGTCTTGGTTATAACTAGTAATAATAATAATAATAATAATAATAATAATAATAATAATATAATAATAATAATAATAATAAAAACCTTACATTTAAAAAGGTTTTCTTAAAATATTTCAGAAATACAGATTAGGAAGAAATGCATCGTGAAAAAATGCATTTCCATTGACATGTATTCAGTAAGCTACAAAGCAAATAAGTGGGAACGTTTTTTTTTTTGGTGTTGTTTTTTGCTTCTCAATTAAAAACCTACAAATGACATTCATAAGCTCCTGTTTTCACCAATTCAGTTTGAATGACAGTATTCAAAATATACTTTTAGTCTAAAATAATATGAGAGAGATCCCGTAGTGTGTTCTATCTGCTGGTGTTGCTTGGAATGAGTGGTTTGTTTTTTGTATAGTATGGCTAAATCTGATTTTCTGTATATAAAATAAATGTGAGTATAAAACACAACAAAAGATCCAGAAAGATGGTGAGGAATAAAGCAAGCAATAAAAATCTATAACATATAGCCAGTGCCATCAACAGACTACATACACTTAACAAGGGCTTTTTATTATTGAAAATCACATTTATTTTAAAACTTGTTAGTGAAAATTGTATAAAGTGACACAGAAAATGTAAAACTTGCTATATTTAAAAATGTAATCCTATAGAAGGTAAACTGGACAAAATGTGTAATTTTGGGAGAAAGTAGTAAATGGATGCCAAGGGAATAAAAATGTATGCTGTATTTTCTTCTAGGGAAGAACTTCACATCGACTATTGCCACTGAAAGCAATACAGTCCAGTAACATAGTCCTTATTTTGTTCAAAGTTTACAATTAAGTTACATATTCTATCTGTTAGCAATAATATTAAAGTGACTTCTATTTGGCAAAAAATAAGTCTACCTTTCTGCTTGCCCACTGTTTAATCAGTGTCCCACATTTATACTTCCAGCATTCATTTTCAAAGGAATGGCATTTAAAATATTTTTTAAAAAGTTCATTTGTTTAAAAGATATTGCTGATACGCCAAGACCTTGAATAGGTTTACTGTTAAATACTTTGAATTTCCTGTGAAGGATTCATGCAATGCTAAGCAAGTGTAAATGTGTTTTTTTTTTTTAAATCCCCCCCCCCCCCCCCCCCACAAGGAAAAAATAAGTGCAGAAAGCCAAGGCTGCCAAACAGTCTGTTGAATAAATACAGTTTGTTTGATGTAACCAAAGCATCTGGTCATCTTTGAAAATCCAAATCAGAAATGATTCAATGGTTTCAACATAATTTTCCACTGCTAGGATCTCTTTATATAATTAATCACACTCACAGTCAAGTCCCAAGTTACTGTATATTTCTGTACAAGTGTAACAATTCATACATTAAGCAGAAAATAAGCATCAATCACAGAAAAATCTACAAATTTAATACAGCTAGCTCTATCACAGGAACCATCTCAGTGACGTGAGGACTTTCCATGGCAAAGCAGTTTGTCACTGTCAGTAACCCTTATTGGCAGAAGAATAAGGGCCCTGCGTGCCACTGCAAAATTAAAAACAAAGATTAGGTGTAAAATGACTCAGTACATACCTGTAGGTGCAATTTTAAATGTTGATACTTGAGGGAATTAACTGGAATAGCTGTCCGTGCCTTGTGAGTATACGTGCCATTCCAATGATTTATGGCAAGGATCTAAAAAGTGTATTAAAGGTGTAGTATTTTCAGAAATTACTTTTCTATTGTCAGAACATTCTACAAAAACTGTCTTAAATACCAAATAAAGCTAATGGAAACATCTTGAAAAATAACACGTTAGGGTTTTGTGGCGATGACTTCAACACTAACAGCTACATATGGGTACCAGTTTATATATATATATATATATATATATATATATATATATATATATATATATATATATATATAGAATCGGCTTGCTTTTTGAGGAGATTGGTTTTTATTTTCATTAAAAACTACACCAATTCTGTGGTGGTCGGGAGGCAGAAAAGAGACTCAGAACTCAGCGTTTCAAGTTTATTTTCTTAAATAAAAAAATAACAACAAAAACACAGCTCACCAAGGCAAAACAAAAATGTTAAAGAAAAACAAGTCATGCATACAAAATGAAACAGAAAATCCCTCACCCAAGTCTTTCACTATCATGGTGAAGTTTTAAATAAAAAATACAGGTGTGCGTTTGTCTGTCTGCAAAACCTCCTGGTTTCCTGCTCCCTGGTCGCCTCCCTAATGGAACTTTAGGCTTTCTTTTTATAGGATGTGGCTGTTGTCTGGATGGTGTAATAAAGACAATGTTAAAACAAACTTTTGCATTAAGCCTTTTCTTAACTGACAGGATATCAATGATTTATAGAAAACAATAACACAGAGAGTGACAAGTTCACCTCAATAATAGTAACTGTGGTGACTATTCTCAGGAACTAAATTGGAAACAAAACGACATAACAGGGCTCTGCAGTGTGACGAAATTGGTCTTATGCAACTAAAAATATGCTTGTGCGAACATCAGTTTTAATTTAGGAGCACCACAATTATGTTCACTTGTATATTACAATATAAAAGATACCAGAATTCTGTCACTTTATAGACATTGTTTTTTCTTGATGTGTACAGTATCTTCTGTGGAAGTAACTATAGCAATATTCAGTTCACAGCCAGAGTCTGTGCATAAAACAAACTATGTTATACCTTTAAGAAAGATGGCTGAGCTTACTATCTTTCATTCTTTCTGCTGGTATGCTAAGTAGTTTCCCAGATGTTTCCCCTAATCCACCAAAGAAATCCCTCATCTACCTATTGCTTATAATACCAGTTTGGGATAATATTAGTTTGCTCTTATTTTAAATAGCACACTAAATACACAGTATGTTCTGGCAAATAAGCTGTAGGTTTTATTGTTATTACTCATTATTTTCCTTACATATCCTGTAAAATTATATTTAATGAACAGCATTCAGTGTGCTTCTAGTATTTCCCAAGGTGTAGGATCTATGTCTAGTCATCCTTTATTGGTTTCAACAAAGTATTTTACCTCACCAGTTAGATATTTGGCAGACAGTATATGACTTAGATATTAGGTAGCGACTGGATTTTCAGTTACGCATGATCAGACAGTGACATTGCTTCTGAAATCTGAAACCATTAGTTGTCTCCATACCACAACTAACAGTTCTAATGTATGAGTAATGTGGGTGGGAGTAGAAAGCCTAGTGCTTTGCTGACAGGTTCACAAGTTTTAAAATGCTATCCAAGCTGATATTTCCACATTACTCTTTATTAGCATATTAGTATCTTGTACCTTTTGATGGACTGTTTACTTTAATGGCCTACAGATGGATGTCAGAGCAATGATTTAAATAACACATTCATTTAACAGTCATTTAAGCTGCAATATTTCTCTTTTGTCCTGTGTTGACAATTGAACTGTGACCAAAACAACTGGTTTCATCTCATTTGTGGTCAGTCCCAGTTTGGGGTATCAATTGTGTTATGCTTATTTTTAGAGGCAACTCTGTAAGACAATATAACATCATTTTTTAAAAGAATTTTGGTAAGAAAAAACGAGTTTACTGTTGAGTAAAGGGAACCATTTATTTCACATTCTTCCTCACCTTATCACCCCTCCAGCAAAGAATCCTAGTGTCATCAGTAATAGTTGTTCTTGTTGTAAATAGGGGGCAGGGCAAGCCCTGCTGATAAATGTATTGTGGTGGATTGTATTTGTTTAAAAGAATGGTGGTTTATTGTTATTATTGTATGTACAGTTTGGGGTTATGTAGCACGGGTGATTTAATGTATTGTTGTGTGGTTTAAATGTGATCTGGCAGAGACGGTGTTAGCAGCTTTTCTCTGCCAGACAGCTCGTGAGAATGCGTGGTCAGCAGCTAATGAGTTAAAACAAATTGGCTGTCGGCCATGCAAATGAAAAACTCTTGTGCAGAACAGAATGTGCCTGGGCTCGACTGAAAAAATAACAAGCAATCGAGCTCAGGCACAGGTGGATAAAAGCGTGGATCAGCCACTCCTCAGGGTGGGTTGTTCAGAGAAGGAACGTTACAAGTAAGAACTACAAATAGATTATATGAGAAACAACTGCTACTGAGCTAATCACTGTAACCACAAGGTATTTGTTTTGTATCTGTACTAGTATTTGTTTATTTTGGCCCTCATGCCATTGCTGCTGTTTCATGTTTAAAAGTGGTTTTATTTTGTTTAAGTATTTATTTTTGTTTAAATAAATACGCGCAGCAGCGCTTTATCATCCACAGTATTGTTGTCATTCTCATCCGAGTCTGACATCACCACCAAGCCATCTATGTGGCAGTTACATAAGAAAAAAGTTTCCTTCTAACTGATCATCCATCTTACCATAATAAAGAATTATAAAGGTACCTCTAAACTAAGTATGGAGCTTCACAAATGATCATGGCCTATTTAATTTGTTCATGAAGAAATTACTTGATTTGTTTGTAAGCATACAGTTTAGAATTGTTGCACACATAATTAAATCCTGATTTATCAATCTTGCATAAGGCACTCATACACATGTTTCTAAGCAATAGATAATAAGTGTTAATAAGTACATTTTCTAGGCGAGTGCACACACTGCTGATTTGAAGAATAAATTAATCGTGGGTTCCGCCTGGCCATTTAGTAGATGGAGACAGCTATCAGATATAACATGTACATGAGTTGAATGGTACTGTTTTCTCTTCACATAATTACAAGAATTCACTCTTGGTGCTTTGATTGCTTGATTATAGTCTATAGCACCAATAGCAATTTAATGAAAATCCCCTTTTACTCTAATCCTCTAATCTTCCCTGTAGGGGAATTACATGTAGAGGACAGAGTGAAATGATCGAGTCCAAAACACCAGGCATCAATGAGCTATAATACAAAGCTCGTGAAATGCCAGTTTTGTCTCCGACCTGCCTTTGAAAGCTACCCAGTGGCCAAAAAGCCTGTAGATATAACCATGTACAGGAATTGGATGTGTGCGCTTGGTAGGTCTGTGCAAGCTAGTAGGACCTAACATTTTGCACAATTCCATTAGGACTGCCTTTGGAAAGTGGCATCTTGCAGAAAGTCCTTCTGTACTTTCTGTGAATGCAATATTCCTTCTAATTTTAAGACACTTTTTAAACAATTTTTTTTTCCTCTCAAAAAATGGCCTGCATCTTAAATTTGATTATAGTAATGCATGTATTATAAATCGGCAACAAACATCGTGACTGCCGAGTACACAAAAAGAAACGTGACTGACTGGCAGAGAATAGACAAACAAAAACATTATTGCCTGATCTCTAATAATCCATGACATACAAGCAGCTACTTTCAAAGAAGCGTCATTAGCCTGAGGAATTTGAAGAGAAGCTTTTACAATTTCAGCATTCCGTTATTAAGCTCTGTTCTAACATACAGTATCAGCTTGGACAGATAGGAAATGCTGTTCAGACCCCTGTATTTTTCAACATGCCAAGCAATACCACAGTTCACAAAAAGGGAGAAAAACCAGTAAGTAATTATGACTGGAAATGAGAAGCAGCACATAACTGTAATGTTCTTTGTGACAGAGGATGGCCGCAATCTGCCTCTATACATCGTTTTCTTATATGTGTAATTGAGGTTGCATCTTTATTTGATTGTTTTTTTTTCCTCAAATTGAGGGTGGGAAATTTGGGGTGTGTCTTAAATTTGAAGAAATGTGGTTGTCATATCGATCCTGAAACATTTTCTTTTGCTGAAAAGCTCCATTAGTAGGATCTTCCTGGTGCAAGATCAGCCATTTTCAAACATATTTCACATATTATTGTATGTGAATTAATATAAAAAAGTATCTTTCTTAACAGCATATCTTGCAATGTATCATATTGATGTCTTACGTAATTACCTGTGCACAACTGAAACAAGAGTCACTTGGGGGAGGGGTTGGCTATTTAAGAGGAGCCTGCGAATTCCTCAGGGCAGAGTGCGGGGAAACTTGCCATGTGTGTTGTGTGCACTGTATTCAATAAAGAGTTGCCATTCCAGACCGAAGCTACAGTCCCTTATCTACATTACAATATCATACTACTGCCAAAAAATTAATAACATATTGGCTAGATAACGGCAATCATTTCTGAAAGAATTCTGTGTGAAAAACTTTGCAATTTCAGCAATAATGTAAACCTAATGAGGATGTTATTATTGTACATGTTGCTTGTGGATCTTGCAGTCCCATCATTCAAACACAAAGAAACAATCGTGCGCATAGTCCAGAGTGAGTGAGTTTACGAACATTCTCACGCAAACTGCTGTGTTAATAAACCACAAACCTTCTGTTTGAATGTGCATATGCATGGTTTTGAGGGAATATTTTGCATGCCCAATTGATAAATATTGGACCCTATTTGCTTGCTTACCTCCCTTGTAAATATGTATGTTCTTTAAAAAATATGGATTTTTATTAATCTCCCAAATCTTAGCGAATTCATTTTTGTCGTACAGTGAGTAAAATGGTTTATTTTCTCTTTCGACATCTGTCTTCTTTACCAGACAGCTAAAATACCCTTGTTTTCACAATTATTGAATGTGAATCAGTAAAATCAAAATATAACCTGTCGTGATCAAATTAATTAAAAACATTTAAGTGATTATTTGCCTTACCCTTCTTTTATCCTTAGAGGTGTGTCCTCTCTGCAGTGAATTGTGGGATTGTAGTCCTTGGCAATGTGTTATCTCCAATTAAGCTCAAAGAAATGCATATCCCACAGTTGTCATTATTATTATTATTCAGAAATACTGTTTTTTACTGGGTACAAAAAATTTAAAATTGATAAACAGTATTAGAAACAATCGTGCTGTATATAATCGCTGAACACCAAAATTGCTATAGGATGAAGAAACTTAACACAGCAGATCTAAGTGCCAAAACGTTCAACATATTAAGGAAAACAATAGCTTGTGAATTACTTGAATTGTATTAATGGATTCAGTTAACATTAACTGCAACAACGAACATAAATCTGTGATTATTTGCATCTAACCAATGCAGGAGTATTTTTTAAATCAACAACATGTGTGTATAAATTAGCAAAGTTTAACTTTTGTAGTAAATAAGAGGCTTGCGAACACAAAACATTATTTTACAATATATTATACTTGTTAAATCTACTTTTGACCACATACCTTTTTGACTTGCTGAACAAAAACTTAATTGATAATTGTATAAAAAGTGTGCTGCAACATGTTTGCTACTTTCCCACATTACACTAACTTTCTGTGAGTGTGAGTCGGTCATGTGAGCGGTTGTCACAAAGACAGCTGCAGTGGGTGACGTCAGACCAGAAACAGGAACCAAAACAGAACACAGAAATGGCGAAGGCTCTGATTAATAATTAAACAGACAGAAAATAAAAAGGTTTGTAACAAAAACACTGACACCAAAACAGGACACGGCACTTTAAACAAAATAAATATACAAACAAAACGTACTAACACTAAACAGACAAACAAACGATTGGACGAACAGGCAAACACGGTGAGTTAAATTAAGATTTACTTTACGTTTTTACTATCTCCTGTCCACACCCGTTCTCCACTCACTGATCACACAACCCAGAGTGAGTGAAAACATGGTGCTTTTATGCAGCTGTACCTAGACTTGATTGCTAATCAATCATTCAGTTGGAGTCTCGGTCCAACTGCACGCGAATTAATAAAGTGCAATTCCCCGTGCTTGCATATTATTACATTTTACCTGCATGTGAAGTGCTGTGCAATCCTCATGCCTAAATACAAATATACATTTTAAACCACTAGTGTTACACAGACCCATTTATATCCCATGTACCAATGACTATACACCAACATTAACACACTACACATAACATACAACACAAATAAATAGCCCAGGGGCGGGGCACTTTGCCACAGTGGTCCAGACCTAATTAGAAACTATCATCATCTATGGTTGCTAAGGAATAAAAAAAAAAAAAAAAAATCTAAAAACAAAATGTAAACATGTCTGCTGGTGCCAGATTTTAATGTTGCTGGTGCTATATGAGGTAAACCAAATTTGCACCCGAGTGTTTTACACACGTGTAATGAAAACATTAAATCTCACGGCAGTCCGGTTGAGCACGGGGCCCGCTAAACAATGGGGGCCCTAGGTGTCCTCCTCGCTTGCCTTGCCTTAAGGTTGGTCCTGTCTGTATATTGATTCTTTTACAAACAAACAAAACAAAAAAAATTAACTATATTTCCTTAAATTGTTACCAGAATTACAAAATGGTCTTAATGGTTACACTGTTTATGGTGGTAAAAATGGTCATTTGTTTTTTATGAGTTAGAATCCCTTTGGAAAGAGAGTCCAAGGGACAGTGTCCAGAGAGAGGCTGGAGTTGGAATGGTGTCTTGACCTCTGATTTGGTAACCTGGCGAAAACATGTAAATTCTGTTAATATAGATATATATATATATATATATATATATATATATATATATAGGGAGTCATGACACCAAGGTTTGGTGGTTATTTCATTTGTTTGATGTGCAAGTTAATCAAACATGCAATATTCAGGTGTGAAAAAGTTATCCCCCCCTCCCCAGTTAACTCAACCAAATTAAAGGGATAATTAGGGTCAGCTGTTTGAATATGTTGGTTAACAATCAGGCCTGATTTGGGCCTGCCCTGCACAATATATACTACTGTTCAAAAGTTTGGGGTTACTTAGAAATTTCCTTGTTTTCGAAAGAAAAGCTATTTTTTTGTCCATTAAAATAACATCAAATTGATCAGAAATACAGTGTAGACATTGTTAATGTTGTAAATGACTATTGTAGCTGGAAACGGCTGATTTGTAATGGAATATCTACATAGGCGTACAGAGGCCCATTATCAACAACCATCAGTCCTGTGTTCCAATGGCACGTTGTGTTTGCTAATCCAAGTTTATCATTTTAAAAGGCTGATCATTAGAAAACCATTTTGCAATTATGTTAGCACAACTGAAAACTGTTGTGCTGATTAAAGAAGCAATAAAACTGGCCTTCTTTACACTAGTTGAGTATCTGGAGCATCAGCAATTGTGGGTTCGATTACAGGCAAAAAATGACCAGAAACAAAGAACTTTCTTCTGAAACTCATCAGTCTATTCTTGTTCTGAGAAACGAAGGCTATTCCATGCAAGAAGTTGCCAAGAAACTGAAGATCTCGTACAACGTTGTATACTACTCCCTTCACAGAACAGCGCAAACTGGCTCTAACTAGAATAGAAAGAGGAGTGGGAGGCCCCAGTGCACAACTGAGCAAGAGGACAAATACATTAGAGTGTCTAGTTTGAGAAACAGACGCCTCACAGGTCCTCAACTGGCAGCTTCATTAAATAGTACCCGCAAAATACCAGTCTCAACGTCAACAGTGAAGAGGTGACTCCGGGATGCTGGCCTTCTAGGCAGTTGCAAAGAAAAAGCCATATCTCAGACTGGCCAATAAAAAGAAAATATTAAGATGGGCAAAAGAACACAGACACTGGACAGAGGAAGATTGGAAAAAAAGTTTCTTCTTTTGTTTTTATTAATATCATTTTTCGGTGCTCATTTTTAACTATTTTGGAATTTTATGTAAAACGTTTTTTTTAAAGCTTTAACTTTTTATATACTATAGGAAAAAAAAATTCTGTTACTTTCTAAAATGATTAGGTGTTTTTTTTCTGTCACAATAGTAGAAAGTAAACAGTACTAGCACACTAAAGCCCTTTCACACTGGCATGATCTACTCGGGTCAGAACATATCCGAGCTGGACCCGGTATCATGCGAGGTCGGGTATGCAATTTCACACCGACTTGCAGACCCAATCTTAAAACAAACCTTTGTTTTAAATCAGTTTAAAATGACTACTCACCCGAGGCAGCTTTCATTTTCATCTGACTCAGGTGAAAAAATGTCTTCCTTCAACAATTAATCCATCGAAAATACTTTTCAACCTCTGCTTATTCAGCTGTGCCCGCTGCCATTTCTTTTCACCACTCTAAACACATCAAACCTCAGCGTGGTTCTCCATTGCCCATTGAAGCAGGGAGCGAATGGCTGCTTTGTTTGTTTCATATTGCAATTCCATATAGGCCGAGCCTGTCTTTCCTCCTCAAAAGTCTCAGCAGAGATCCAAACTAGTCAGTTCTCGCTCCGCCCCTGCTGCATTGCAAGCTTCACTCGCCTCCCATTCAGCGACTACAACCCCTTAGTTTTCAATTTCATCTGATCCTTCCTCGGATTTGCGTTATCAGATTTTTAATGATAACAAGCAACTCATTCATCTTCTTTCCACCACAATTTTTAGAGTATCTGATCACCCGGGTAGATAACAGGATCACTTGCTTGGAACCAGCATCCATTCCCATCATTGGCAACAGCGCTTGTCTCTTTAATGTTTTGGGCCCCGCCTCGAGTTCTGCCTATGCGTTAATCCAGCCCTGGGCACACCGTCTTAGTCATACCAAAATGTCAGGTTCCGGGGGCTCCATGGTGTGCCTGTAGTACCAATTCTTGGATGTTCTTGGATAACACGCCCTGCCACCGGTCTTCTGTGGCTGGCTCCCTCCAGTGTCACTGTAGGACCCTACTTGCACTCACAGTCCCTTCCACTGCGACCATAGCCCCTTAGTCGTGGACAACTGAGCTAGCACCGTGCTTCCAACTGGGCCTTTGGAGCAGTGGGGTGGCGGGCTGATGCAACCACGGCTAGCAGCTCCTGACGAGTCACGCAGTATCGTTGTTCAGTATTGTTGAGAAAACAGCTGTAGTACGACACCACTCTTTACCGAGATGGCCCCTCTTGGGTCAGCACAGCATCAATTTCCAATGTGAATGGCAGGTGTGGGTTGGGGGTGCCAGGATGGGTGACTGTGTAAGGGTGGTCTTTAATGTCAGAAAGGCCTCTTCTTGAACCGGCGTCCAGTCGAAAGCCTGCTTCTTCTTCAGGAGCTGGAACAGGAGGCGGTGATGACAGCAAAGTTCAGGACGGACCAGCAGTAGTTGCTGGCACGTCGCGGACAGTAGTCACCTTAGATGATTTGGTACTGAATGCCTCTCTTCCCACCTTATGGCCAAGGACGATCACTTCCCACTCAAGGAACCTGGGTGCAGCTTCAGCCCTGCGGCTGTCACCTTCTATAAGACCTTGCGCAGTGCGTCAAGAGCAGATTGGAAAGTGGCTCCATGGACCAGCAGGTCATCTAGGTAAACCAGGCACTCCTGTGGTGGTACATTAAGCAGGACCCTCTACATAAGGTGCTAGAAAATGGCAGGGGCATTGTACAGCCCGAAGGGCATGACTCTAAACTGCCAGAGCCCCCTGCCAGTGGAAAAGGCTATCTTTGGTCAGGCTTCAGGTACCAGGGCTACCTGATAGGTTGATGCAAGAGAACCAGGAGGAGCCTGCCACAAGGTCCATCGATTTGTCAATATGGGGAAGTGGGTACGAATCCTTTCTTGTTACTTCATTCAGGCACCGGTAATCCACACAAAGTCGCCATGTGCCATCTTTCTTCGTAACTATCACCACTGGCGCCGTCCAGGGGTTGTCCGACGGTTCAATCAGTTCCACCTGTCTCATATCTTTGAACAGCCTTTCGGCGGTGTCGTGTTGGGCCAAGCCCCTAGCAGTAGTGATGCCAGATAGCTGTCACTGCAGTTAAGATGGCACTTCCGATGTCTTTGTGCAGGGGTTGTGGTGCCATGTTGGGGGGAGCTGGTGGGGATGACTCAGGGTGGTTGTTTGGCAGCCATGGTTAACTAACAATTAACAGGTCTTGTGGGCCATGACCTTTGCCACTAAAACAAATACATTTTTAAAAGGAATCTCTGGGTGGAACTATTCTGTCTCTGTTTATTCATTTCTCTCTCTGCTTCACAACAACAACAAACACTATCCCTGTCACTGGTCTTTAGCCCAAGTTAGTCCCGCCTTGTCCCACTCCACGGTCAATCACCAGCAGCGCCTGTGGTTTGTGCCTGTCGCCCATAAGCTGTTCGACTGATGTGAAACACAGCCCCTCCTACTCAGAGGGTTCCTGCACTTCACAGACCTCACATACATTACAGCATCAACTGCATGTCGCTCTGGATAAGGGCGTCTGCTAAGAAATAATAATAATAATAATAATAATAATAATAATAATAATAAATAATAATAATAATAATAATAATTTTATTTGTACACTTGTTTTACCACAGATTCAGACCCAGTAGTCCTAACCCACTGCCACTGTTCTTGTGCAGCAAGAAGTGCCTTGTGTAACAACATCGTAGCACTTCTGTTCCAGACAGTACACTACTCCCAGCTCGGAACTACTGGTTTTCCCTGTAGCAAAGTGGCTGCTGATTATTAACAGGTGCAGAGGTGATGCAGTGCAGGAATAAAACAGACAGAGATTTGTAATCCATTATGGAAAAGTGTATTTTTATTATTTGTAATCCTGGTCTGATGACCAAATAATAAGCTCCGGTTATACACAGCGATGTGTAAAACATGGAGGACAATAACAGGGATTTGCAGCCCTAAACAGTAAACACAGGTATCTCTCCTACAATATACAAACATGGTCACCAGTCCTGGGTGCGCGCTGTAGTGCTCGTGGTGGGTGATACAGTTTATAGTGTGACAATAGTGGAGTGCTGTTCAGGGTTTTACTGCTAGCCCTTAGCGACAGCTCCAGAATGTGTTAGCTGACTATGAACACACAAGTAACAATTATAATCAAGACAAACAAACAAACAGTCAAAATGTTATCACAGGTTCTCTCATCGGTCCTTACAGGTTTAAAAAACACAAACCAAAGCGAAGGAAAAGATTTACGATTCTCCATCTCCTTTATGCTATCATGCATGACCACTTGGTAAATGATTGCAGTTGTCTCTATTGCCTACAGATGCTACATTGTTTAACTTCCGGGTCAATAAGTTCCTGCAACGGAGTCTCACCTTCTTCCGAATAGCCCGAATCACTTTATATGGCCTCTGTCATTTTGCACACAATTTCGATTCTGATGAGGGAAGTAGCAGCATTACTTTGTCTCCTGGTTGAATGGTTCGAATTAGTGCATTTTTGTTGAAATGCTGCTGCTGTCTGTGCTGAGCCAATCTGAGGCTGTCCTGGGCTAAACAACTGACCAAATCTAGGTGATGTCTTGCTTCACTACATTTTTGGTCGTGCCTTTGTGCTTCTCCCACCCCTCTCTCAACAGATTGAGGATGCCGTGAGGCTGTTTGCCGTACAAGAGCTTGAAGAGGGAGAACCCTGTTGAACTCTGCGGCACCTCTCTCACTGCAAAAAGTAGGTAGGGTAGAAGCGATGCCCAATGTTTTTGCTCTTGTGACAGACCGTCTCAGCATCGACTTCAAGGTCTGATTAAAGTGTTCCACCAAACCATCCGTCTGTGGATGATAAACAGACACCCTAATGGGATGGATTTTTAATATTTTATACACCTGCTGTAACATGTTAGCCAAAAAATTGGATCCATGATCAGTCAAAATCTCTTTGGAGATCCCTACTCTGGCCATAATCTGTACTAACTTGTTGGCTATTGCAACAGCACTAGTGGATATCAATGAGACTGCCTCTGGGTATCGCATTGCATAATCTACCACTACTAATATATGTGTCTACCTGGAGTTAGAAGGTAGCAAAGGGCCCACTATGTCCATTGCAATGCGTTCAAAAGGAGTGGAAATAATCGGCAGTGGAATAGAGGCGGGATTCACTCGACCCGACGCTACTCGCTGGCAGTCTGGGCATGTGGCTACATATTTCAACACATCAGTATGAAGGCCTAACCAATAGAATCGAGCCAATATCCTCTCCCTTGTCTTGTCAAATGGTGATTAGGAAACCTACCCCCCAACAGCTTGGCTGAAGGAGGAGTTAGGTAAGCTTCAAGTATATACATTTCTTTTTATTCTACAAATATGTACCATCTGTTGTTAGCAATAATCATAGAGATATACAGTGCCTATAGAAAGTCTACACCCCCCTTTCAAAATTTTCACCTGTTGTTGCCTTATAGCCTGGAATTAAAATGCATTAAAATGTTTTTTTATTTATTTACCTACACATCCTACCCCACAACTTCCAAGTGAAAAGGAAATATTCTAGAAATTTGTAGAAAATTAATTAAAAATAAAAACTGAAATAGCTTGGATGGATAAATGTTCACCCCCCTTGTAATAGCAATCCTAAATTAGCTCAGGTGTAACCAATCGCCTTCAAAATCACACACCAAGTTAAGTAGCCTCCACCTGTGTTAAATGGTAGTGAGTCACATGATTTCAGGATAAATTCAGCAGTTCCTCTAGGTTTCCTCTGATGGGTAATCAAAACAAAGACTCAACCATGAGCACCAAGACGCTTTCAAAAGAACAATGGGACAAAGTTGTTGAAAGGCACAGATCAGGGGATGGGTATAAAAAATATCAAAGGCCTTGAGTATCACTTGGAGCACGGTCAAGACGATTATTAAGAAGTGGAAGGTGTATGGCACCACCAAGATCCTGCCTAGATCAGGCCGTTCCTCCAAAGTGGATGACCAAGCAAGAAGGAGACTGATTAGAGAGGCTACCAAGAGGCCAATGACAACAAGAGCTACAGGCTTTTATGGCCAAGACTGGTCAAAGTGTGCATGTGACAACAATAGCCCAAGCACTCCACAAATCTAGCCTGTATGGTAGGGTGGCAAGAAGGAAACCATTACTCAAAAACTGGGATGGAAGTTCACCTTTCAGCATGACAATGATCCAAAGCACACAGCCAAAGTTACACTGGAGTGGCTAAGGAACAAAAAGGTAAATGTCTTCAGTGGCCCAATCAGAGCCCCGACCTAAATCCAATCAAAAATGTGTGGCATGACTTGATGATTGCTGTCCATCAACGCTCCCCAAGGAACTTGACAGAGCTTGAACAGTTTTGTAAAGAAGAATGGTCAAATATTGTCAAATCTAGATGTACAAAGCTGGTAGAGACCTATCCCAACAGACTCACAGCTGTAATTGCTGCCAAAGATGCTTCCACCAAGTATTAACTCAGGAGGTTGGAGACTTATCCGATTATGATCTTTCAGTTTTGTATATTTAACATATAATTTTTTTCTTAATAAAAACTTTTTTTCCCCTTAACAGTGTGGAGTATGGTGTGTAGATAAGTGGAAAAAAATCGTCATTTAAATGCATGAAACTCTGAGGCACTGAAACAACAAAATGTGAAAATAGTTCAAGGGGGTGTAGACTTTCTATAGGCACTGTATACCAGCTAAAACTTTTGCTTTGTATGTGTAAGAACATTTAGTATTTTACATGTTTTAATAATATTTTAATATTAGATGATCGTCATTCCGCTGAAACAGAACAAGTACTTAAACCTTTTGTACGCGCCGCCGTCCTCCAGAAGTTGCTTCTATCAGATCATTTTTAATAAAATGTCTGCTACACATCTTTGTGTGTTTTGTTACTGTTTTGCTATTGTACCTGAAGTAATACTCATTGTACTGTTTGCAGTGAATTGCGTGAATATCATGTTATTGTGAAAATAAATCTTAAATAAATATGCATACGCATAACAACACAGAAAACGGATCTAAACAAGAAGTAAGTAGTCTGGTATATATAAATCTGGATGTCCACTGAATTCAGCATGTGCAAAGAGCAAATTGGCTATCAATTTCATTTTTTATGTATTGGGGGTGTTTTATCATTTTTAAAACCGGAAATCAGAAGCCCTGAGTATAGCATGTGATATTAGAACAGTATTTTTTCATTCTTTTTGTTGATGCTGAGCATGACTTTGCTATTTTGTTTCACCGCAGTTTGCCTAGAAAGCCCTGCTGGACTACAGCATTTCTCGTAATAGAACACAAGTTGCATAACGAAATACTAGACAACATAAAGAAAAACAGGATAAGGCCCACTCTTACTGTTTAGGGTTAGTAAAAATGTACTTTGGTACCCAGTTTATATACTGATTTAACCACATTCAACACCGCAGCTGAATTAGCAAAAACTACACGCATGGATAGTCATTAAAAACATAATATAATTTATATATCTCTCTTGCTGAAATTCAAAACTAATCTTCTATAGGACAACCTGTTAATAGGGGTAAGTCAGATTCTATAAACCTAACAACTATTATTTTTTTTAATTTAGTTTACTTTACAAAATAATTTTCCAGAGAAAGTACCTTCTACCATAAATAAAGTTCAAAGCCGAATCCAACATGAAAGCAAGGCTATCCAGTTAAATGTAACTGGCTAGAAATTGTGCAAAAAATCTTTCCAAAGGTTCTCCCTCAGGAGATTTAGCTGAGTTTTTTTTATTTTTTTATTGATTGTATTTATTTATCAGGGACACATACAATTAGATTACATGACACAAGATGCACTGCATTTTCAATTTAGCCAGTAGGCTAATTTCCATTGACAGTGCCCAAGAGACATTGATGACAACTGTAATAAATCTCCTGTTGTGTTACAGTTACTGTGTTATGCATGTCAGGCTACAGCCAGCAAAGTATTTTCAATTTCTACCTTTAATTTCTTATAAAAAATAATAGAAAGTAAATATGGTATATTATGCAAAAATCTAGAATTAATTACATGGAGGGTGCTGAATAAACACAGGGTCAGAGTTTCAGAAAATAACAAAACATTCAAAATTATCTCCACATTTTTTCTAGTGCTCCTAGGCTTCTTAAACACCCTGTAAATGAAAAACTGTTCAATTTTGTTACTGATATTGACATGGGATGCCACTGACAAAAAAGGTAGCTCCACCTTATAAGGTGCCATAACTAACATTTTCACTATATAAATTCCACTAAATTTTCCCCTTTTACTTTAAATTCAACCAATATTTCAGCATCTATTCTTTGATAAGTATTGATTTGAATAAATTTGCCTGTTTTACCCTATTGTGTGTCAAATATGACAGACAACACCAAGAAACAAGAAAAAGAACACAAGGTAATATAAGGTATGGGTAATTTTGGTAGCAATCCCTAACTAAAATTAAAAAGTGTGCTGAAAAAATCAAAACAAAAAAATGGATAACCCATGAACATTTAATACTGGGATATCAAGTTTTTTCCAGCACACCCCTCTAATAAAACAAAACAGATTTGAACCTACCTCACTATTGGTTTGATGGATCACTTTGTAATCAGAAATTGGTAAATTCTATTTAACTTAAATGTTTTACTTTTAAGAAAATCTGCCTAAAATAATGTAATATTATCCTTATATATTTATTTCAAAGTACTTATTTTCATTGTTAGACTGTTAAGAGGAGGTTGATTTACTCACAAAAAATACCCAACATTTAAATTATAAATGGGATGACTATAAACTTACAGTGGCTTACGAAAGTATTGACCCCCCTTGGCATTTTTCCTATTTTGTTGCCTTACAACCTGGAATTAAAATTGATTTTTGTCGGGTTTGTATCATTTGATCTACACAACATGCCTACCACTTTGAAGATGCAAAAACATTTTTATTGTGAAACAAACAAGAAATAAGACAAAAAAACAGAAAACTTGAGCGTGCATAAGTATTCACCCCCCCCAAAGTCAATACTTTGTAGAGCCCCCTTTTGCAGCAATTGCAGCTGCAAGTCTCTTGGGGTATGTATCTATAAGCTTGGCACATCTAGCCACTGGGATTTTTGCCCATTCTCCAGCTCCTTCAAGTTGGATGGGTTCCGCTGGTGTACAGCAATCTTTAAGTCATACCACAGATTCTCAATTGGATTGAGGTCTGGGCTTTGACTAGGCCATTCCAAGACATTTAAACGTTTCCCCTTAAACCACTCAAGTGTTGCTTTAGCAGTATGCTTAGGGTCATTGTCCTGCTGGAAGGTGAACCTCTGTCCCAGTCTCAAATCTCTGGAAGACTGAAACATGTTTCCCTGTATTTAGCGCCATCCATCATTCCTTCAATTCTGACCAGTTTCCCAGTCCCTGCCAATGAAAAACATCCCCAGAGCATGATGCTGCCACCACCATGCTTCACTGTGGGGATGGTGTTCTCGGGGTGATGAGAGGTGTTGGGTTTGCGCCAGACATAGTGTTTTCCTTGATGGCCAAAAAGCTCAATTTTAGTCTCATCTGACCAGAGTACCTTCTTACATATGTTTGGGGAGTCTCCCACATGCCTTTTGGCGAACACCAAACGTGTTTGATTATTTTTTTCTTTAAGCAATGGCTTTTTTCTGGCCACTCTTCCGTAAAGCCCAGCTCTGTGGAGTGTACGACTTAAAGTGGTCCTATGGACAGATACTCCAATCTCCGCTGGAGAGCTTTGCAGCTCCTTCAGGGTTATCTTTGGTCTCTTTGTTGCTTCTCTGATTAATGCCCTCCTTGCCTGGTCCGTGAGTTTTGGTGGGCGGCCCTCTCTTGCCAGGTTTGTTGTGGTGCCATATTCTTTCCATTTTTTAATAATGGCTTTAATGGTGCTTTGTGGGATGTTCAAAGTTTCGGATATTTTTTTATAACCCAACCCTGATCTGTACTTCTCCACAACTTTGTCCCTGACCTGTTTGGAGAGCTCCTAGGTCTTCATGGTGCCGCTTGCTTGGTGGTGCCCCTTGCTTAGTGGTGTTGCAGACTCTGGGGCCTTGCAGAACAGGTGTATATATACTGAGATCATGTGATAGATCATGTGACACTTAGATTGCACACAGGTGGACTTTATTTAACTAATTATGTGACTTCTGAAGGTAATTGGTTGCACCAGATCTTATTTAGAGGCTTAATGGCAAAGGGGGTGAATACATATGCATGCACCACTTTTCCGTTATTTATTTTTTATAATTTTTTTAAACAAGTTATTTTTTTCATTTCACTTCACCAATTTGGACTATTTTGTGTATGTCCATTACATGAAATCCAAATAAAAATCCATTATAATTACAGGTTGTAAGGCAACAAAATAGGAAAAATGCCAAGGAGGGTCAATACTTTCGCAAGCCACTGTAGCTGCTTGTTGGAAAATGAGTCGAACTTGTGGTTTCTTACAGGCCCGCAGATGCTTTTAGAAACAAGGGAATTGCACTGATCACATAACTAATATCTGGATTAAAGCCAGGCAAGTGATTGTGTTCCCCTTGTTAAAAAATAGAAGTTTAATATTTAACCCCATAAAGTGTTTCCTCACTGGAAACAAAATGCTTTTATATTGAATGCTAAACCTTGCATTATTTTTTCTCTCTCAAAAAAACTCAATATACTTAAGGTGCATATGCAGTAAAGTTTTAGTAATTAGACACACAAATTCTGAGATCCAAAAACATAATATGTGCAATATTTACCAAACCACTCAGTAGTTAAGATAATGTGGTCCTCTACCCACTGCTCAAAATGAACAGATGCAGACTGGAGCACTGTAAAGTTTGTCTGACACACACACAAAAACAATGCTTTTTAAAAACTAATAAACTGTATCAGTACTGTGTATCAGACCTGAAACAAAGATAGTTATATTCTGTATTCGATTTGAAAATACCAACTCATTCAAACAGTTGAAATGATTAAATATCACCACGCAACGTGAAGAATAATTGGAAATAATTAAATATAATTTGCAGAAAGTAAATATTATTTGAAAACATTTAAATAACTTTTGAAAACATCAAACAGTATTTAGTACAATAGTTGTAATAATGTTAAATATATTCAACCATCTTTATATATGGAAAGAAATGTAATGAAAGCCAAATAATACCTGCCATTAACAGAGCAGTTGTTCAGACGTAATTGAGAGTGTTAACTCCTCACTGTTTAGCTCTGTTCACCTCAATTGGTAAAGTGGCCTGTTCTGAATTAATGAAATGAACATGTGTATGTAGCATTCTCCTCCTTTGAGAACCACCTCAACCATCATGAGTTAATTGCAAGACCTAATATAAAAGCTGCAGTTCCCCAGCGCAAGTGAAGTCATATGTCAAGTTACACTGAGGGACCACTGCTGCTACAAACAAAATGTGCCTACCAAGGTCTAAAGCCACAATTCCTCATACCAGACAATACTACAACAAGTTGGCTGTTCAGCCAGAACAACCGCAAATGTGTTTGTCCACCTCAGGGTAAGTGGTTGTTACATAATATTTGTGTTAATAGTGTCTTGCATAAACATTGCTCTTGAATGAAGACAGTGTGTCTTAGTAGTGATGTCACAGTGCAAATGTATAGGATCTAGGATGCTGAGACTGGTTGTTTTGTAAACTGGTAGGATACGCTCCAAAAGACAAAGTGATATGGCATTGTATTAAAGGGTAACTTGTGTCTTTTCTAGAAGTTGCTAATAAAGGCACTTACCACTCAATGTCCATGTCAATAGTGATATCCCATGCAGTTTATTTTCTCGTATGCTTTGAGTCCCAGCATGTGTGAGAACAAATAAACTGCACGGGCTATTACTATCGAAATGGACATTGAGTGGTGCCTTTTTTAGCAACATTTCTAACTGAATCACGTTACCCTTTATTGTGGCTATTCTAGAACAGTTTGAGGATGCCACTCTCCTCACCCAGGGTTCCAACATTATTTCTGCCAGCTATGTCATTCCCAGCCTCATTGGACTAAGAACCTTCCTGAGGAACTTTAATGCAAAGTACAGTGCCCAGCTGGTGACTGCCAGTGATCGAGAGAGAAAGAATCAATGTTGTAAATCTCCCTCCCAACGGGAGTAAGAACACTGGGTAAGGACAGTGGTATGTTGCCTCCTAGATGGACTGCCTTGATGGTAGGTGGAAACCAGAAGGTGACCATATTAGGAGGGGTGCGTAGTTGCAAGTGCCCGGAACGACTCCATTGCAAGCAGCTGCGGGACAGCCTTCTATTGGAGAAACCATGGCAATGGATTGTTTGCAGGGAGGAGTTTCTGGGTACAAAGGGGAAGTAGCTACGTCAGTACCCCGCCTTGCGCCAAAACATAACTGATGGCCAGAGCTGCGTTTTGTTATTTTGTTATGTGTTTTTTTTTGCTATTGCAGAGGAGGAGTGTCCAAACAACACCGAGCACTTTCCTCACCTCACAACAACTGCACGCACCACAGACCCAATTCAGAAGAGCACACTTTCGTGCACAGGGACGTGGATTACTATTATTGTTTATTTTCTGAGCGTGAACGCTCGCCGTATACCCCCCGATACCATTTCTGGTAGAGGGGCGGCTCTTTTGTTTATTTAATAAAACACAGACGTTTTTGCGAGAAATTACTCTAGATTGTCTGTTTCTGCACTACACCACTCGCATCTGTCACGCTGCCCTCAAGGCATCCCTAGAGAAGTGCCTCTCCCCTTATGAACAGATACCTTTCTATAAGCTGGCAGCTCTACTGGACCCCTGCTTTAAGGCTGTGTAGTGCCCAGAGCAGCTACTGACAGCCACAGCTCTTCTCTAGCAGGAGCATGACAGGTTTGCTCCACAACCTTCCCAACCTGCCACTGCCCATGAGCCACATCCAAAGAAAAGCAAACTGTTCTCTTTCATGTGGGCCACCGTACCATCTTCCGCTTCTGCTTCCACAGAGATAACAGACTACCTGTCTGCCCCCTGCCTCCTAGAAGGTTCCGGCCCTTGCCTACTGGAAGAGCCAGGAGACCCAGTTCCCTGCATTGGCAAAGCTAGCTGCCAGGTACCTCAATGTGCCAGTGTGGCAAAGTGCCCCGCCCTTGGTGTGTTAATGAGTCACTGGTACATGGGATATAAATGGATCTGTGTAACACGAGTGTTTAAAATGTATATTTGTATTTAGGCACAAGGATTGCACAGCACTTCACGTGCAGGTAAAATGTAATAATATGTGAGCACAGGGAATTGCACTTGTATTAATTCATGTGCAGTTGTACCAAGACTCCAATTGAATGAACAATTAGCAATCAAGTCTCGGTACAGCTGCATAAAGGCAGCATGTTTTCACTCACCTGGGGTTATGTGTTCGGTGAGTGGAGAAGAAGAGTAAACAAACTAAAATAACGTAGTTAGAACTGTCTTGACTCATCGTGTTTGTTTGTCTGTTAGTCCGCTTAGTTTTAGTCCGTTTTGTTTCATCTCTTTGTTTTGTCTACCAGTGCCATGTCCTGTGTTTTGTTTGTCTTGCAACCTTTTATTTTCTGTTTGTTCATTTATTAAATGCTGAGCACATCCAAGTGCTCAGCTTCACCAAACTCCACCTCTCTGTTGTTTATTTGTTGGTTCCTGGTTCTGGTCTGTCGTCGCCCACTACAGCCGTCTTTGTGACAGCCAGCCATACGAAAACTTAGAACTATAATCTCTACATCTGACACTGAAAGACTAGTACATGCCTTTGTATCTTCCAGAATTGATTATTTTAATATGTTATTTTCTGGCATCCCAACATGTTTCTCGTACAGTCTCGTTTTTGCAACTGGTTCAAAATGCTACTTCTAGAATCTTGACTAAAACCAGAAAAAGGGAACATATCACCCCGGTGGTGGCTTCTTTGCATTGGTGTCCTGTAAATTTTGGAGTTGATTTTAAAATAATGTTATTAACTTATAAGGCCCTAAATAACTTGGCACAACCCTATTTAGAAGAACTGTTTACCCCATTTATCCTCAATCGTAACCTTTGATCCCTGAATATGGGAATGCTGGTAATCTCTAAAATAAAGTATGTTAAATGGGGAGGAAGGGCTTTTTGTTATAGAGCCCCCAAACTTTGAAATGAGCTGCCAACACATGTGAGGGAAGCTGAGACTCCATCGTTTTTTAAAACCAGACTAAAAACATATTCATTTGAGCTGCCATTTTTATGATATGTATGTATGTATGTATGTATGTATGTATGTATGTATCTGCTTTAATTGTTATTAACATACAACATAGACAATTATAATATATATATATATATATATATATATATATATATATATATATTATATATATATATATATATATTTATATATATAAATATATTAATTTAATTAAATTAATACAACACTTGTTTACATTATGTGTTTCTTAAACTTTTTTCATCTTACATGTTTGTTTGTTTGTTTGTTGTTTTGTTTTTATAAATTTGACTATTTTTATCCAGTAAAGTGCTTTGAGATACATCTGTTTGAAGGGTGCTATATAAATCAACTTTGATTTGATTCCAGCCACAGTTGAGAGTGTTCAGTATTGCTGTCAGGACCTTTAGGCCTGATCGGTGTTCAATGAGCTCCAGGTTTTTAACACTAATGTTCATCAAGTGCAATCGCCACATGCAATAAAGGCAATGGACAGTCATACTGACTTACTTGGATGGGACTGTATTGATTTGTTCATAATATGATTTCTGATGGTGAGAAAATATGGGTCACTACACATACCAGGGATTGATGAAGTTTGTCACTATAATGCCAATAATAATGTGTCTTATTATGGTGTTTTATGAAGTGTCATCTGCCTGTATATGTGCATGTACAAACACATGTTGAAATGTGTGTGTGTGTGTGTGTGTATATATATATATATATATATATATATATATATATATATATATATATATATATATATATATATATATATATATATATATATATATTATAATTTGTAAATAAGGTTAATATTTAAATATATTTCAAATTTTAATGGACAATGGTTGAAATATTAAAATATTTACTATCAATTCAAATATATTTTATAAAAACATTAAAATATTCCAAGTCACATGTACATTTATTTGAAGTATTTAAATATATGTACCTACTATATAATATTTATTCGCAGGCCTGCTGTGTATACATTGTAAGGGTTCTGACCTGTTGTAGTTGTGGAGACCAGTCATTTTTGCAGTAATTATACATTGCTTTCTTGGCCCATTGGTTAGTTCTAACTCCTCTGTTAATGTGGATCACTCACAATCAGTGCCATCAAACATGTCTGAGCCCATTATTACACTGTGAAGATGTCCCAAATTACATTTCCAGAACAAAAAACATGAACAATTCTATGTTCTTTACTAACATTACAAGTTGTACAGCTCACTGTTTACGTAGTTTTTTTTTTTTTTTTTTTTTTTTTTTTTAATCTGCTACAGATATGTTGTTGACATCATGATTATGATAAAATAACTGTAAAAGACTGAATGGAAATTCCATTACATCACTTTTTACCCTAGTGATTTTAATCTGTGCTACTACTGACCTTTTTCGGCTGCCAGAGATGATGAAATGTGACATGACTGACAGTTTGTTTCTGCTGAGTGTGCATGCTAGTTATAACCCTAATTATTGAATGTTTTGAAAGAACATATTAAATTGCCATTTGTGGGAGGGTGCGGGGAATTCACTGAACACACAGGAGTCAAAGGTTTTTTGATACGCCGATGCTGGTTTTATTTATCCTCCAGTGGGGTGGCACATGGAATGTATTCAGGAGGTTTACCAACAATGTTATTCCTCCAAGTGGTTTACATACAGTTTGTTGTACAAATAATAATCCAGAATCAAAAGGGGAAAATAAAGAGAAAACACCAACAAAAACTAGAAATAAAAGTTCTGCTACCAGCAGTGTCTTGCAGTCTGCGTTATTCTGCAAGGTGCCAGGATGACTGACTTTCTGTTTTTCCCTCACTATACTGTAACATGGTTTCCAAGTTTCCCCTGTACTACTAACATCCCAGGGACTGTCCTTCTGCAATATGGGTACATGTCATTTTTAATAAGTACGGCTGTCTTCCTCTGCGATGTGTGCTTGTCCTTTTTCTTTCTGCCGTTCGCTGTAGCCTCAGCCTGGGTGGGCATCAAATTCCCATATCACCGACTACGCTGAGCATTTTTCTTGTTTATTGTAAACACTTGAGCTCATCTTGCCTTGAGTCCAGCATTCCCTCTCCAACTGTCTTTTTGTTACACAACTTCACGAAAGAATAAAGAACCTACTAATACCAGTATTACAATAAAAGATACAAACTGGGACTACATTCAGGTATAGGATGCTTAATCAGGTTGGCCCATTGGATATACTGTATGGTCTTTATTCACTATAATGTCAACTTATAATAGAAACACTGGGAACTATACACTGTACCAATCTTAAATAATTTAAAGTCTGGCCTGAGGTTGAAACAAAACAGTATACTAAGTAGGAAACGATATCTCAGTCTTTGTCCTGAAATCAAAAAGTCACAACCCCAATATGACAGCCATCTTAAATCACAGGCCAAAGTAAAGGGTACTGTAGATTGTTTCTTTTTTTTTTTTATATCACTGAACATATGCGGGAATTAGATAACATGCTGCTATGGTGCTGATGAAAATGTGGCCGAAGGTTCTGGGCTGATTCCACCAAAAACCATTATCCACAGATCCATATAGACACTGAATAAAAATAATTTTCAGTCACAACACTAGCCTAATCTGAGATTGAGCCAGCGAACAGTATGTCCTTGTGACAGGGCAGAGGCCCTGCACAAAGTGTGTGTTTTGTGGCTCTATATGCACAGACACAGGTGAATTGTTTAATTGTTTCAATGTAATTTTATTAGTTAATTACACCAGCAGTCAGTGCGGCAGGGGCAGCAGTTCCAGCATCTTCTGCAGCAGGTGAAAGCAAGAAGCCAGAAGGTGCTGCCAAAGCCAATGTTGCCCACGCGGGAACCAGAGTTCCAGAGCTAAAGAGGGTGGAGCCGCTGCCGTCTCCAGAGCCAATGAGGGAGGAGCTGTTGCCGTCCCAAGAGTCAAAAGGCCACAGACACAGGTGAATTTAATTATTTAATTGTATAGTTGTTGTTTTAGTTAATTAGAAAAGTGTGGAATGTGGGTCAGTGGCTATTGAATGACTGAAGTCAATTTTCGCTGGCCACACCCTAAAAAATGGAACAAAAAAAAGGTTTGTTTGGAAGGTGATACAATGAAGGCAGTTGGTCCAGCATGAATGAAAAGGAAGTAAAAAGATTAACAATACTGGGATAGCTGTAGCTTTGGTGTTGTTTTATGTGTTATAGTGTTTTGTTTGGTGTAGGGTTTTTGTTCAACTCTTTGATTGGTTGGTGTGTTTGTTTATTTGTGAATAAAGTGCACCGAGGCGCTCTAAACTGAAGTTCTGTCACTGACCAGGCTTGACCGACCGCCACTATGTCACAGTCCCATATACTAAGCCATGTGCCCAGCACCCTCAGGTGTTTTGTACTGAGTGAAATCATACACTTTTTATAGCTGCATACTGATTTAATCATAGTAACAAGCTTTGTATCTATCTAATCATATTTCCAACATGACGTAAAAAGAGATAAGTCATGTATCACCTTAAGACAGAAGACAGAGGAAGGCCATTCAAAGACAGAAAACATCTGCACCAAAACAAGCTTGGCACTATAAAAGAGCCTGAGCAAATGAGGAACCATTTTAGTCTCACAGAACTAACCATTGATAACATTGCAAAGGTTTTTTGGCAGAAAGGAAATCTTTCATTTTAGTAAGCTTGTCAAATTATAAAACTAAAAGGGAATGTTCACTGCATTTTTAAATGCTTTAGAATTTTGAAGAAATTAAGTAGTAATAACAGAATAAGAGATATCAAAAATAAGATTTAAATAAAAGACATACGATGGGTTTAACATTATAAAAAAAACGAAGCTGACATTCTCCTTGACAAATTAAATTAGCATTTTATAGACAATGAATAAACTTAATATCCTGTTAGGTCATTGCCTGTTTTATTAAAACATCAGTTACTTAATTTTACTTTTGGTCTATAAAATAAACTTCATACCTTGAAATATACCTCCACGTTGTTATTTGTGACAGTATTTGTACTCCACTCTCCAATAGGATTTGCACTGTGGGACTCACACATCTACATGGGGCGGTACAAACATCAGTCACCTACACCGGGAGGCTCTATTAGCAATGGTTTCCCACTTTACGAAACGTAACGTATATGTTTAAAAAAAAACCTGATACCGTTAATTATGTACGTGTTCACTCAGGATCGTCATATAAACTGCAGTGTAAGGTATCATTAAAATGCTACTGCATAAAAAAAACAGTAGCAAATTAAGTTTTGGCTAGCAAAATGCTTACCAAATATAGGTGCCTTGCTTTGAGCCTTGCTTAAGGGCTTGTTTTGCTCATTTTGTTTGTCACTCTTATCCACAAAAACACACACATACGGAAGGAGATTGTGAAAAATAACATCCCTCACAAAACTGACACATTCCACTATTATTATTTTTCCAAGACACCTTTATACAGAGACTAGGGTGTATGAACTACGCATCAGCTGTGTGTTGTGTGGTCTTAAATTTAAGGCCATAACAAGTATTGCCAAGATTTGACTAATATGAGATCTTGTTTATAAAAGATAACAACCTGGAAATGTGTTTAAACTGATTTGTAAACCCAGACATTCCTTTAAATCACTCAACATTTGACAATAAGCCCATGAACTGATAGAGCTGGATATATCCCTATCAGACAAAACTAGAAAAAAATGGCATTCTTTCCAAGCTCGCTGGAAAACTAGGTACACAAACCATTCCATACATATCTATCTATCTATCTATCTATATATATATATAAGATATTATATATATATATATATATATATATATATAGAGATATATATATATATATATTCCTTGTCACTAGGTTATTAAACACTGTGTTCAAATATAACAGATGCTGTGCTGATAGATGAGTGTTTCTTCAATCTTAACAACCTTAATAATGCCAACAAGATTTCTAACTCACTGTAAACAACATGTTATTTGTAATTCTCCACACAGTAATAAACACATTGCAGACTAGGGTATTTCCAGTCCTTTGAAGTGGTAGATGTTTAACAAACTACATTTGTTGAAAAGGTGTTCTTTTTATTCAACTACCTTGGTTAGAAGGCATAACTGTAGAACTGAACATTAAACTTTTTTAGCACACAGAGCTAGTTTTATAACTCCTTCACCACATGTTTTTGAAGCACAGAATACTTTGAAACCATTGTTAAACTGAAAAATGTCTTTTTTTCACACTGGAGTTGTTATTGTGTAGCAATGGTATAACTGTATCGATATGAATCCCAGTCAAGAACAAGTTTCGTACCAGTACAGTTGCGATATGACATGGAACAGTTCAAGTGCGCACAAGTGGATCGGTACGACAACAGAATGGATTTATCTAATACCAACAAATCCAATTTTATAATTGCTCCTGTCAACTCTTAACCTGTTCACACTTGCATTTTGATACCGTTGTAGGGCCAGAGAGTAGTACATCGTCAGAAAGGTTCGCATACCAAAACGTGACCTGTGTAATGTCAGAAAAAACGGTATGTTTGTATTTCAAGTCTTTTAATGCATGTGCAAGTTTATGTATCAGTTCTTAACATTGTATTAAAACAATATGCAGATTTAAGCTTGCGGACTGTACATTAATTTCAAATGTTTACATGTGATTGTATTCTCTTATTTAAACATATGGATAGGATGTATAATAATTGTATTAAATGAGGTGTAAATGCATGCTGTCTGTGTGTAATGTGTACCAAGGACTCAGCATTGGATATGCTGTGTTGGCTAGAGCGAGATAATACAGTTTGGAGATAAAACAGTTTTGTAGTATACCTATTCACTCTACACAGGAATGTTACCATGTAGATGTAAGCAATGTTAATATGTATAGTTGACCCTGGCTCTAACAGTATAAGACTGTCATTTAATGTGATGAAGTGTCATTCATTTTTTAATCAGGGAAGACTAGTGGGTATATTTCCCATCACATGAGATTATGCCATAAGCGTGACTGAGGCGAGTCATTGAAATTTGACACCAAATCAAATTACCCTCATTCTTTGCCTTTTCAGGATCCTTCACTTTATCAAGCCTAATCAACATGTTGACTGCCCGTTGAACTTCACTGTAGTCCAAAATACCAAAACACCGAAAACAGCTATACAGTACTGCCATTACACACATTCATAATATATACCATAAAGCCAAAGACAGTATCAGTTATGAGAATTATTGTAATTGTTCAAGAGTACAGTGCTAATATTAATTCATGAAATGCGTAACAAGAAATAGGGTTAGGTAAGATATCATTATTTAAAATAAAAAAAAAAAAAAATACAAAAATAGACAAATTTTCTGCAGATCTTTAGTTTGTTTTTTTCCCCCTTTGATTTGACTTTTGTTTAAATAAAAGTTTAAATCCAGTTATTTTTTGGTATAATAACTTAAATAAATAAAAAATAAAAATGAACACCTTTGTTGATACCATCCAAGACATGCAGGTGTAGAACAGTTAAGAAAATGGCACGCAAAGCATTTATTAACTAGCTAACACAGGGCTGTAAGTGATCAGCAAAAACAAACAAACAAAAATACTGCTTAGAGTTATCGTTAGTATAGCCCCATACCTTTAAAGCCTACTGCACTTAAAATACACATCTCCTATAATAATAATTTAAAAGGTTATATTGACACCTTTTTAAAATTAGATCTCTAGCCAAACAAGGCTCTAATTAAGGGTACATTGATTTAGAGGTGCTGTAACTGACGACTTCATAAATCACTACAAACAAGACAAACTGTAGTTCACCCACAAAATCGTATATGTTTGCAATTTTAGATAACCCAATTTGTTGCTCATCAGTTAATGTCACATAAATTTGCTGAATTGTGCAAAAATATATATTGAACAGAACTTTAAAGGTCAAACTCAGTACATCATACCCCGTTCAGATGGGCATTTCCTTGTTTCCTGAGATAAAATCATTTGTGCACGCCCAAGCAAGCACAGTACATGGCATACCACATTTTAACGTGAACCTCAAAATAACACCACACCAGTATTTTTTGTGGAACAGTATTGCAACATCTGTTCCCACTGGAGTTGCTACCGCTGTCCTACCGGTATAACTGTATCGCTTTTAAACCCACACAAGCGCAAGTTTCGTACTGGTGAAGGTGGACCCTTGCATCAGCACAGTGGCCGTGTCCCTGATGGGAGGGAACGTGCCCAGGCCAGCTTTTTGGGCTCCAGCGGTGTGCAGCAGGGACACCGCTGTTCTGGAGCCAGAGAGCGCAGACGCCGGATGTTTCCATGAAGAGTGAACCAGCTCCAAGAAGTCCTCACAAAGAGGAAAGGCATGTTGTGGATGCCCTTTTTGTTTTAGAAACCGATTCCCCTTTCCCTCCTGCTCCGTAGGCCACGGAACATCCGTAGCAGCAGCGCGCTGCATCAGGGCCCGGAACTCCTCCCTCTGAGATGTATGCGGGAGGGACGGTATGCAGCCCCCTGCTGTGGCCTGCCCGACCGAAGTGGCGGGGTTGGACGCGTCCGACCTTTAAGCTGTGGATGACAGCTTGCCAGGGCTTGGGGGTCTAGATGAGGCCAGGGATGGAGGGCGGGAGTGGGAAAGCTGGGGCTGCCTGGTAGTAGGGGCAGTCTCCCCTGAACCTGTAATAAGGTCTCCAACATGGTCTGCTGGGCTCTCACGGCCTGAGGATTGCATCCTTCCATGCCCCGAGAAATGTGAATCCACTGGGGAGAGGTTTGTCCTTCTGCGCTTGGTTCTTCTAGAGAAACGTTGATAGGGGGAGCAGTCCAAGTCTCCTGCCAGTGCCCTGGGTGGTGGTCTGGCCCAAGACATCTAACACAGGTGGGGTGCCCATCCTCCTTCGGGAGCTTAGCTGCACACTGATCACACAGGTGAAAACCAGCGGAGGACCCTGAAGAGCGCACCAACATGGCGTGGGGGTGTCGGTGCCGAGGTGGATGCACTGAAGGCGTCGGTGCTGAGGTGAGCGCGGATGGTGCCGGGCTGTTGTGGTCAGTGTCGAGTCAATCAGCGTCGAGGTCGGTGCCGAGGAAGAGCGCGTCGGTGCCGAGCTGTTGTAGTTGGCTCCGAATCGATCAGCATCAGGGTAGTTGCCGAGCTGTTGTAGCCGAGTCAATTGGCGTCAGCGCTGAGGAGGAGCGCGGTAAGCACTAAGAGAGCCCAAGGCTGAGAAGGGCACGTAGGCCTGAGCTGGATGGTAGCTGGAGCCGAGTCAATCGGCATAGGGATGGCGCCGCAAGCTCGCGGGGTCACCCTACAGCACCACAATAGCTCAAATGAATCAGAAAACATGCTGTTATTGTGACCCCCTATTTTAAACTACACGAGGTAATGGAAGAGAGAAAAAAAGCTTAGCGCCAATCTCTGTAGAGGGGTTGAAACCAACTCTAATCAGAAGAGTCTACCGAAGCGAGACTAAGGCAACTAGCAATCTCAAAAACACTTGTAACAATGTAGCTTACAGTAACTAATCCAATTTGCAGGTAGAAACCGTACAAATGAGCCAATTTCCAGCACAAAGAGAGCACAAGGCAATATATGTGTTGTCTCAGTGAGGTGAGCGAGAAAATGGCGATATGCTACTGTGAGGACGCCCCTCTTCAGCAGGAGATGGAAGGGACTTCCTCCTCACAGCAGGGCCCTGATAGGGCAGCTTTTTTAAATATATGCTCAGTGCTTGACGAAGTCAGAGAGGCTCTTTCCATTCGATAACGGTTGTCATTCCACTTGAAAGGGAACCGTCAGTTTGGACAAGGCAATTCTGCCTTCGAGTAAAGGAGTTTGCCTAGCTGCAGCAATAAAAAAGCACAAACGTGAAAATCCATTGCACGGCCGTGAGACTCTCAAAACTGTCAAAAAACCATGAGTTTCGCTGGTAAACCTTGAGACTTAACATCCATTAAGAACGTTTTTCCTCTAATATCTTTATTTGTGTTTCCTTTCCTAAACCATGTCACTGTTCAACGTAATAATTAAAAGAACAAAATTCGCCCAGACAAATTACATTCTTCTTACACTGGCTAACCATGTACAATTAAAGCTTACCCTTGCCATGATTTTGTTTTCAATATTTCTTCCCTGTTAGATGCGCGTGCACATTTTGTATTGACGTCTGTAGTCCAGATAAGACGTGCGCGCCCTTACAGGAAGAACGATTCCCAGGTTACAGTGTCGAAATGGCTGCGTTTTCGAATTTGCACAAATGTGTAGTGTCACAAACAGGAAAACACACAGCGACTGTTATCTTCTTACATGGCTCAGGTTCAGTTTTTTCTTTTACTTTGAATTTAAGGTTATCAGTGTCGTATGGGTGTAAGAAAAACTGTACAGTTTTTGTCATTTAATTTAAACTGTTGAGAGTGTCAGTGAAGTTCAGTTTTGCTCCGAGTGACGCAATCTGTACACAAAATTACTAAACTACTTTTGAATATGTTACGATATTAAACACAGACTAAATGTTCTGATTACAGATCATATGACTTTATTCAGAATTAATTTTGTGTGTCAATATATTTCGCAGAAGAAATCCAACCATGTGTAGTTATTTGGTATTTACCAATACTTATTATTAAAAATAAATAAATAAATAAATAAATACAGGTTGGTCGGATAGGCACATCGTGAACCTGTACTACTGCATGTTGTTGCTGTACAGAAAACATGCTGTTATTGTGACCCCTGTAATTTAATACACTGCTCCCTCTCCGCATTTGTAAATTCTGTCTCATTTTGAATACGCAAATTCAATTCCATTTTGTTTATAAAAAGATACCAAAAAATGCAAATATAGGAGTATTTCTCAGCTAAACAAACATGTATGTTTGTATTTTAGAATGCTAAAAGTATACAAACTAAGACAAAAAGATATTGTTTAAATAATGTCTAGATAGAACATTTTAATTCTGATACCCTCGATGATTAAGTCATAACTGTTGTTTTGTCTTGGGTGCATATTTTACAGTATATGATCAAAGTATGTTAGTTAATGAAGGGTCTGTAAAACTCAGAACTTACCATAACTCAGAAAAGAGAATGACAACCATTACCGAATGGGAAGAGCCTCTCTGACTGTCAATCACTGAGCATATATACAAAAGCTGCCCTATCAGGGCCCTGCTGTGAGGGGGAAGTCCCTCCCACCTCCTGTTATAGACGGACGTCCTCACTGTAGCACATTGCCATTTTCTTTTGAAAACAGGTCAGCTGGGGACACAACCTCAAAGGGTAATGGTTGTCATTCTCTTTTATGGGAACCAGGGTTATGGTAATAATCTAACGTTCCCTTTCAATTCAAAATGACAACCACTAACGATTGGGAAAGCTGTACCTAAGCTGTTGTAGCTCCAGATTACCGACAGTACAGTTCCCTGGCGAGAGCCTCAGAGCCCACATGACGCCTAAGGGCATGCCACCTGCAACACTCTAGAGCCCAGAGAAGGTCTTGTTCAGTTTGTAACATCAAGGAGGTAAAAATGCACAAATGTCTGACTACCTGTCCTTGTAGCAGCATTGCGTAACTCATCCAAGGAGGCTCCATGAAGGAAAGCCCACTATGTTGCCTGGCCCCTGGTGGAATGGGTAGTAATGTCCACCTGGTTATGGGGAGTCCATACGCCAGGCGTATCGCATTTGTCACCCAGTGCGCTAGACGTTGCTTCGATAGGGCTTGACTTCGAGAGCGGGACCCATAGCAGACAACCATAGCTGGTTGGATGCCGTCCTATCCAAATAACAGCGCAGAGCCTGAACTGGCATAGCATGTGTTGTATACGGTCCTCCTCTGACTCGTGCGGGGGAGATCTGAAAGTTTCCAAAACCATTGATTGGTTAATATGAAATGAGGATACCACCTATGGCAGTGAAAGCCATAAATGTGTCATCGATGGACAGCACGTGGAGCTCACTTACTCGTCTGGCAGACGTAATGGCTATTAAAAATGCCACTTTCAGTGAAACAGGGCGCAGTTCTGCTGGTGCCATGGGCTAAAATGGGGGACCCATAAGGGCCTGCAGTACCAGTTCTAGATCCCACTTGGGGACCATACTTTTCATGGGAGGACGAAGCCTCCGAGTCCCTTTAAGAAATTGCACTGCCAGAAACGTGCCCCAGGGGACACAGAGTCAATTTTGTCATGGCACACTGATATTGCTGCCAGGTATACCTTCAAAGTGGATGCTGATTTCCCCCGTTAAACGAGTGTTATAAAAAGTTAAATATCGTCTCAATCGGGCAAGTCACCGGATCGTGACCTTCAGCAAGGCACCAGTCTTGGAAAACTTTCCATTTGTATGAGTTCTGGGGTCTATTGCTCATCACCCTAGCAGACTGTAGTTTTTTTACCACTGCATCTGACAAACGTCTGAATAGATGGCTGCGTTCAACAGCCAGACCCAGAGTTGGAGCTGGGCTGGGTTCGGGTGCCACAATAGCCCCTCCACCTGGCTCAGGATGTCCTTGCACAGAGGAAGCTGCCACTGCTGATCCGACGACATGTCAAAGAGAAGAGCGAACCAGGGGCGTCTCGGCTATCTGGGTGCAACCAGCAAAACCTGTGCTCTCTCCACCCTGATCCTCTCTAATGTCAGTGGTAGTAATGGTAGTGGAGGGAACGCATACAATAGCCCCTGTGGCCAGGGGTGAGCTAGTATGTCTTCTCCCAGGGGGCCCCCGTCTCTCTCCATGGAGAACCACAGGGGGCAATGAGTGGACTTGGCTATGGCAAAGAAGTCGACTCGTGCAGATCGAAACCTCTCCCAAATCTGTTTCACCACTTGAGGATGCAGCCTCCACTCCGAGCTGTCTGGAGGTCTTCTGGACAGGAGGTCTGCTGCCTTGTTATCCACACTGGGGAGGTGAACTGCCGTGAACTGCGTGCAAACTAACCAATCGTCCAGATAGTATAGGATCCGAGTACCCCACAGCCTGAGTGGAGGCAGTGCTACATCCATGCACTTTGAAAATGTGTGGGGCGCCAGCGAGAAGCCAAATGTATCCACTGGATACATCCAGTGACTGCTGTGAATAGTGCAGCTGCCAACAAGGGAAAGACCTTGTGACAGCATGGAGAGACAGCTGACAGGAGGAAAGAAACCCCATTGGGGCTGGCAAGGGTTAGCTACCCTGGTCGGCAGTATCCAGCTCTATGTTTTCAAGGTAAACAGGATGCTGGAGACACCCGCCCAAGGCTTCTAAGAAATTAAAGAGAAAAATACCCCTAGAGTCTGCGAGAGCTGGGGCGGAAGATGACTCAATGTTGGATAACACCGTTAACGACTTAGGAATGGAAACAGATATGAGATTGGAGAGTACTTGACAAAAGACTTGTTCAAGATCTGCAGTTAGCAAAGACATGGAACTCTAGGTTTGTGTCTGCGGCTGGATCAAGGCGACAACGGTCAGGGGTTTGAAGATTCATCAAGGGAGAATGAAATGCTTGAGAGAGAAGGGACAAGGGCCTCGCATTGTCAGTACTTCTTACGAAGTCAGTCAAGTCAGTCGAATGAACTCCAGTGACAGGAAACAAACCACAGTTCACAGGATATCAGCACCCCTGTCATAGACGTGAGGAGGACTTGCGTGGATTCAACTAGTGAAGAACCTAATGATCCTTGCGAACCCGGTCAGACGAACCAGCGTAAGAGAGAAAAGAACCTCAACTGGCACAAGCCTGGAGTTAAATGGCCAAGAGATTGTGAGAAAACTGTGTGGGACACAGTAAACACCGACCTCTGTTTTACTTTGGAAAGGTTAAATGGAACAGTTGAAAAGCTGGATAAATTTGGGGACATCATCTACGCATATGGAAGTGAGAGGTTTGGGATTGAAAAAAGGAAGGAAAAAGTACAAACTATTCCTGGAAAGGAGGCAGTTAAAGAAGCAATGGAAAAAAGCAGAACAAAGTCAGAAAGAGGGACTCAAATCTGTTACAAAGATGTAAAAGATAGGCTTGCAACATTGCGCAGAGCTGAGTGCCTACGGAAACGCTACAAAAAGAAAGAACATGCGAGAACTAACTTTTATAAAGATCCATTCAAATTTGTAAAGAAGATATTCACCAGCGAGAAAAATGGCAGACTAAAATCATCTAAGTTTGAGCTGGAGAGATCTTTGGAGGAAACACATACAGATTCAGAAAGGAAGGAGTCTATGTCAATTCTTCAGACATCCCACCTATCAATCCATCCGAATACCAAATGGAGGACTGTGCACCTAAATGGAAAGAAGTAGAGCAAGCTGTGAAAATAGCAAGGGCATCATCATCTCCACGGCCTAATGGAGTTCCATACAGAGTGTACAAGAGTGCATCTGGAGTTCTTCGAATCCCGTCGAAATTGATGAAAGTGGCATGGGAAAAACAGTTTTTACCAAGAGCATGGTGCCAAGCAGGTGGAGTCTTTATACCAAAAGAAAAGGATTCTACAAGCATCGGTCAGTTTCGTCCTGTTTCCCTTTTAAACATAGAAGGCAAGATTTTCTTCAGCATTATTGCTCAGAGATTGTCAACCCACCTATTAAAGAACTGCTTCATTGACACGTCAGTACAAAAAGCAGGCATTCCAGGTTTCCCAGGATACTTAGAACACATCAGCGTAATCTGGCAACAAATTTAATCAGCAAAAAAGGAGAGGAAGGAGCTCCATGTGACATTCCTGGATTTGCCTAATGCATATGGTTCAGTGCCACATGAACTTCTTTGGGCAGCATTTGATTTTTTTAGCGTACCGATGACAATAACAAATTTAGTGAAAACCTACTTTGGAGATTTACAACTTAGTTTTTCAACTTTTGAATTCAGCACTACATGGCAATGCCTAGAAGATGGAATAATGGCAGGATGTACCATTTCTTCACTGGCTTTTACCATGGCAATGGAAGTAATTATAAGGGCATCAAAATGGGTAGTGGGAGGAGAGCGCTTGGCTTCTGGAATGCGACTACCACCAATTCGAGCATACATGGATGACATGACAACAATGACTACAACAGTAGCCTGCACTAGTCGATTATTGGGCAACTTAACCAATAATATTGAATGGGCACGAATGCAATTCAAGCCCACTAAATCAAAGAGCATCTCTATAATTAAAGGTAAAGTAGTAGATAAAAGGTTCAGCAGAGTGGGACTTTATGGTAAAGGAATACTGCAGCTACCAATCTCTGCTCTAACCGAGGAGTTTAAGTGTGCCAAAGTCTGACTGGATTTAGTGGGATTGAATTACATTCGTACCCATTCAATGTTATTGGTTAATTTGCCCAATACCCAATCCGTACAGACTATTGTCATGTCATCCATGTATGCTCGAATTGGTGGTAGTCGCATTCCAGAAGTCAAGTGCTCTTCTTCCAATATGTTTAATTAAGGGGACAGGTGGAAAAACGCAAAGTGAAAACAAAATTGAGATAGAAAAATATTTTGGTGAAATGTAGCTTATCGTTTTGCTAAGGTAATCGCTGAGGCTAGTGTAATTTCGACTGGATACACAACTTGTTTTCAACTTGTATTATCTAGCTAACTAGAACACATATGAAACCTATGCATAGATAGCGGTGATAAATTGTTTAATAAAGAACTGTGTAAAGAAAGAGACAGAGTAGATGCATTTATTTTAATGCAGGGTTGGCTATATCGACTACTACTTAGAAACCTGCAGCTGCAGATGCAAGTAATGAATTAGTTTGTAGCAAAGGGAATTTACGCATTGTTTTGCTGCAAAATCTAAAACAGTCTGTGCCTATAGAAAGTCTACACCCCCTTGAACTTTTTTCACATTTTGTTGTGTCAGTGCCTCAGAGTTTTATGCATTTAAGATTTCTTTTCCACTTGTCTACACACCATACTCCACACTGTTAAGGGGAACACAGTTTTTATTGAGAAAGAAATTATATATTAAAAATAGAAAACTGAGAGATCATAATTAGATAAGACTCCACCCTCCTGAGTTAATGAATGTTCGATTGGATTTAGGTCGGGGCTCTGACTGGACCACTCAAGAACATTTACCTTTTTGTTCCTTAGCCACTCCAGTATAGCTTTGGTTGTTTGCTTTGGGTCTTTGTCATGTTGAAAGGTGAACTTCCGACCCAGTTTCAACTTTCTTGCAGAGGGCAGCAGGTTTTCCTCAAGGACTTTTCTGTACTTTGCTCCATTCTTTTTTCCTTCTATCCTGACAAGTGCCCCAGTCCTTACTGATGTGTTATACTTATTCACAAGGATGTAAGGGCTGAATAAATGCCAGTCTCCATCTGGAGCGTCCTGTTTGTTATGGATATTTGCTTTTTACTGCCATCAGCAACTCCATCCTCAGTAATTTCTGAATGTTTTAATTTCAAATGATTAAGCATTGAACGTATAGCAATTTTGTCACCCAGTTCCTCAAAATACTTCCAAGCATGACTTCACTTTGTTACTTTGTTTAGAGATGCCATTTTATTAATAAATATATAACAAACTTCAGAAAAAACTTTATTACTCCGTGGAGTTGATACCATACCACGCCCATTACAGGATGAAAAACAGAGTGCACCAATGAAGTGCCAGATCGACTGAGAATAAAACCTGTGCCAGTGTCAGTCTTTCTGTTGCACCAGTTAGAAAAGCTACTTGGAGGCAATTGGGTAACCCTTCCGTTTTACTCTGGCTGCACAGCAGTCGGATACACGACGGACTGACTGTATATGATAATAAATTACCAAAATTAATACACTAAAAAAATATGCGTTTGGTAAAATTTGTCATATGACCGATTATACATCTACAGTGGCTTGCGAAAATATTGACCCCCCCTTGGCATTTTTCCTATTTTGTTGCCTTACAACCTGGAATTAAAATGGATTTTGGGGGTTTGTATCATTTGATTTACACAACATGCCTACCACTTTGAAGATGCAAAAACATTTTTATTGTGAAACAAACATGAAAACTTGAGCGTGCATAAGTATTCACTCCCCCAAAGTCAATACTTTGTAGAGCCACCTTTTGCAGCAATTACAGCTGCAAGTCTCTTGGGGTATGTATCTATAAGCTTGGCACATCTAGCCACTGGGATTTTTGCCCATTCTTCAAAGCAATACTGCACCAGCTCCTTCAAGTTGGATGGGTTCCGCTGGTGTACAGCAATCTTTAATACCACAGATTCTCAATTGGATTGAGGTCTGGGCTTTGACTAGGCCATTCTAAGACATTTAAATGTTTCCCCTTAAACCACTTGAGCGTTGCTTTAGCAGTATGCTTAGGGTCATTGTCCTGCTGGAAGGTGAACCTCCGTCCCAGTCTCAAATCTCTGGAAGACTGAAACAGGTTTCCCTCAAGAATTTCCCTGTATTTAGCGCCATCCATCATTCCTTCAATCTTGACCAGTTTCCCAGTCCCTGCCGATGAAAAACATCCCCACAGCATGATGCTGCCACCACCATGCTTCACTGTGGGGATGGTGTTCTCGGGGTGATGAGAGGTGCTGGGTTTGTGCCAGACATAGCGTTTTCCTTGATGGCCAAAAAGCTTAATTTTAGTCTCATCTGACCAGAGTACCTTCTTCCATATGTTTGGGGAGTCTCCCACATGCCTTTTGGCGAACACCAAATGTGTTTGCTTATTTTTTTCTTTAAGCAATGGCTTTTTTCTGGCCACTCTTCCGTAAAGCCCAGCTCTGTGGAGTGTATGGCTTAAAGTGGTCCTATGGACAGATACTCCAATCTCCGCTGTGGAGCTTTGCAGCTCCTTCAGGGTTATCTTTGGTCTCTTTGTTGCTTCTGTGATTAATGCCCTCCTTGCCTGGTCCGTGAGTTTTGGTGCGGCCCTCTCTCTCCAGGTTTGTTGTGGTGCCATATTCTTTCCATTTTTTAATAATGGTTTTAATGGTGCTTTGTAGGATATTCAAAGTTTCGGATATTTTTTTATAACCCAACCCTGATCTGTACTTCTCCACAACTTTGTCCCTGACCTGTTTGGAGAGCTCCTAGGTCTTCATGGTGCCGCTTGCTTGGTGGTGCCCCTTGCTTAGTGGTGTTGCAGACTCTGGGGCCTTTCAAAATAGGTGTATATATACTGAGATCATGTGACAGATCATGTGACACTTAGATTGCACACAGGTGGACTTTATTTAACTAATTATGTGACTTCTGAAGGTAATTGGTTGCACCAGATCTTATTTAGAGGCTTAATAGCAAAGGGGGTGAATACATATGCACGCACCACTTTTCCGTTATTTATTTTTTATAATTTTTTGAAACAAGTTATTTTCTTCATTTCACTTCACCAATTTGGACTATTTTGTGTATGTCCATTACATGAAATCCAAATAAAAATCCATTTTAATTCCAGGTTGTAAGGCAACAAAATAGGAAAAATGCCAAGGGGGTCAATACTTTTGCAGGCCACTGTAGTATATTATTCAATGTTTAACCACTTCTTTGGAGTTTATATGTTTAAACACTTATTTGCCATCCCTAGCAAGTTAATCTATAAAGAAGTAAGTTTTTTTTTAAAGCAAATTTGTACTTTGTGTTACAATATTTCCTTATGTTTTTAAATGCAATCCATAATCTTTTTTTTAATTTTTTTTTTTTTATGTTAGGTGACAGTGGCCAGGGAATCCGAACATGGATTTGTGATGTGCTGAAACAAGATCTTGCTTTTCAGCATATACGAGTAATTTATCCAACAGCACCTTTAAGGTATGTGACCAGTAGACTTCGTAATGCTGTTCCAAATTCATAATATAGGCTTATCCTATGGATGTGCATTGATTTGAGAGAAGAATAACTCAAACCAGAGATGCACATCTTTTGTAAGGGTAATTGGTAATATTAAAATAAAACTGTATACAATTGAAACACTAGAAGACAAATTAGCCCAGGTGCAATGGATACATTTAATATGCCTGGCAAGTTTTCCTAGATCTTGTGGTTAAGCTGGAATTGGAGTGACATTTACTCCCTAGTTTGTCTCCCATTGTTACATCTCGTCCAAGCCATACCTGGTAATAAAGGGACCTATTTATGAAGTAAATTAAATTAACAGATGTGCCATTTTGCTGAATTGGTTAATCTATATGTGAATGATAGATTTTATGTAAAATTGCAACAGTGAGTGGGTTGATGATTGTGAGTTTGGAGATTTTTATATTATTATGGCTACTATTATTCTACTGTTTTAGTGATATGATCAATAATTCCCCCTTACTAGTGGGACAAAGTTAAAAGGTGGTATTTAGATATGCTGCAGTTTATAATTAAAATAGACCCTTTCATATTGTTCAGCTTTTTATATAAGAATCCCAACCGTAAGTGGCCTGACAATAGAGGACATGCTGCCACTTGACCAGTATTCATTTTAAAGTTTAACCCTCTCACTGTTTGCAGAACATGCACTTTTATGGAACTTCACCAGACAGTTGTCCTCTTTAGATACTTCCTAGCTGGTCCATGTTGCTTGAAAGCCTTGGTTTTGGATTTCTGTCCAATTCACCTCAGAAGAGATCAGACTCTTCTTCTTCCTTGGGGGGGAGAAGAAGCAGTGGAGGATGAGGAAGTTTTCAGCCTGGGTTACTTTCGCAGGTGTTTGGTCCGCTCTCCCTTGGCCCAGAGCCATAGGGTGAGGATGCAGCCACCTCTCTAACAGAGGGTGATGTGGAAGAGCGCTGAGCAGGAGTAAGGGGCGCAGAGCTCTCCATAGAGCTGTGGGATAAACGTTTCTGTCCAATTCACCTCAGAAGAGATCAGTTAATGCAAGTCTGCTGAATAGTGTCTTTAATAACCAACTCATGTTTTTAGTTTTTGTTAGACATCCCTATTTTATAACAATTTACCCTTTGTGTACAACAGGGCACACAAGTTAAGTTGTTATGAAGAATGCAAACAGAGAAAATGGCAGGGCTCCCAAGTGGCGCTCTGCATGAGTGCAGGATGCGCCCTAGCCTGGACGTAGCCGGTACGAGTCTGGGCTATTCCACAGCTGACCGTGGATGGGAGTTCCCAGGAGGCGGAGCTCAATTGGCTGAGCGTCGCTGGGGGGTAGGGGTCTAGGTCGGCCAGGGTGTCCTCGGCGCACCAACAACCCCTGTAATCTGGCCGGGCGCCTGTGGGCTTGCCTGTTAGCTGCCCGAGAGCTGCGTTGTCCTCCTACACTGTAGCTCCTGGGTGGCTGCATGGTGAATCCGCAGTGTGTAAAGAAGCGGTCGGCTGACGGCACATGCTTCGGAGGACAGCGTGTGTTCGTCTTCGCCACTCCCGAGTCAGCGCAGGGGTGGTAACGGTGAGCTGAGCCTAAATAATAATTGGCCATTTTCAAATTGGGAGAAAAATAAAAATAATTGGCAACGACTAAATTTATTACAAAAAAAAAAGAAAGAAAACCGTGGCTAAATATTTATTTAATCCATCTTTAGCCATCACTAATTAAAGCCAGACTCTTAACTTTTACAATGAAACCCCCAATGCCTTTGGTAACTGTGTGTATTAAGTACAAAGTCTGAGAAATGTGTTTGCTACTGTGGTTGTTAATAGCAAAATCACACAGGCTTCTTGCTATTTGCTTGTACATTTAGAACTGACTGCATGGGCTATAAACAGCTGGGCACAATCTGATTGTCCAATCTATAATAGTTACACCTAACCAGGAAACATGATGGTTTGATTATTTCAATTAGTACATAACAAATACTTGCATCTCTGTCAGTGTTGAATGAAGCATAATGCAATTCCAAACAAATTGTTGGTCAAAAAAGGTTTTAACGTTACGGTTGCTGGCTAGCCTGTTATTTTCATTAACATGTAAGTACGGTACATCTTTTTTTTTTTTTTGCTGTGTTTTTCATGCAAATAAGCATTTTAGATCTCTTGTAAAATGTCACTTAATCTATCTAATTAGGATATTTGCTTAACAGCTGGGTAAATAGCTTGTCAAGGACTATTGTTTCCTCTGTTTGATGCAATAATACAAAAACGTGTGTGTTGCTCTTATTTCCCCAACTGCTGGCTTTTTAAGGTTTCCTTTTTTTCTGGCAAAGCAATATATGTGTTTGTATTGCCTTCTTGTTTTTCCAGCCAGAAAGTTATTCTTGAAACATCTACTGGGAAAAACCACCTGTTACCAGTACTTGAAAGTATTGGATTTCTTGTGTTAAATTTGATTGAACACTGCTCTGTTGATTAATCAAGAACCATTTTTAATTAGCTGCCCAACTTTACAGCTTTGTGTATGTACCACAATTGAGGAAACAGACCCAGATTTTATCTCTGCGGAAAAGAAAACAGAAATAGTAACATGGCTACATCAGTTTTCCTTTCCAGGCTTGATGCATGAGTTAATATTGGCTCTTGATAAAGTCATTATTTACTGTTGTGTAATTAGGCAAGTACAACAGCAATCCCAAATCTAATCTTCGTATATACTTGAATTTTCTATTTATTTTTTTATTATTATTTATATATTTATTTATCTGGAGTCAATTTTCTAGTACAGCAAGTTGAAATGGTTAGATTAAAACAATCTTACGGTTGTTTGTATTTAGTTTTACATTGAAAATACAAGTGCATGTTTATTTAAATTTAACAATTGATTTTTGAGCTGTATAAAATATATAGGCTACATTTTTGCAATGTGAAAAAAGTACATCTGTTTAAACATGCTGTTCAGGAACCTTTCAAATCAAAGGGTTATAAAAATAACTTGTACTCAATATACTGTACAATACATTTGTAAAAAAATGTTTTATTTACAATGATTTTACACTGTAGTTTAAGTTATAAATAAAAAAGTTACATATAGTAAACACATGCACACATTTACTGATTTTAAATAGTTACTCTAGCCAATTCACAATTCTTTAAAAACACACAATTTTTTTTTTATGTTATTATGTTAAAAATCGTTATGTTATTATTGATGTACCAAAGCTGCTCGATGAGCCTGTGACGCAGTCATTGCCTGTACCCGAGGAGATGCACTGTCACACTCCATGTCCTCAGACGGAAACTGTCCGCCCGCCTCCTCAGAGTCGGCGATGGACAGTGTGTCCTCTTGTGGCCAATCTACGCTTGTAGCCTCCTTGGGACAGGTGGGTCAGGCAATGCTGAATGTTCCCACAGTAATTCCACGATAACAGTTCCATGGTAGGAAACAGCTGCCCAGAGCTTTTCCATTTGCTCAGTGTCAGCTGATCACTTGGAATGGCGACTCTTCTTCTTCCTTGGGGGGGAGAAGAAGCAGTGGAGGATGAGGAAGTTTTCAGCCTGGGTTACTTTCGCAGGTGTTTGATCCGCTCTCCCTTGGCCCAGAGCCATAGGGTGAGGATGCAGCCACCTCTCTAACAGAGGGTGATGTGGAAGAGCGCTGAGCAGGAGTAAGGGGCGCAGAGCTCTCCATAGAGCTGTGGGATAAACGTTTCTCAAGTGTGGGCTTGGAGAAAGGTGCACAAAACTCGCACAAGCAGCCGGTCAGTTTGGTTACTTTAGCACCAGGTCGGTATGGTATGGAACCGTGTCAGTTCCGTACGTCTGCTGTGACTTTAGCACCAGGTCGGTACAAGGACGGTGCCGGTGCAGTACGGGTCCGGTACGGGTCCACCGGTCTGCAGCCACCGTGGATGGCAAGGTACAGGGATGCCCACCTGTCACTGGCAAAACCACTCAGTCAGTACCACACATGAAACTGAGGGAAGGCTGATTGCTAGAATGGTACTAACAGCCTTCATAATGCATCAAGATACGATTGAAGAGATTGCAAGCAAACACAACTGAAGCAAGTATCAAGGTCCTGTGCAGTGTTCCTGAGCCCAGTGGCTGCTCATAAGGCACATGTGCTATAGCACCATGTTGCAGACAAGCCTGTGTGTAGTCGCTGTAAAAAACTTTCCCAACAAAACACAGTTATATAACAGTTAAACAAATATAGAACAAGAAATAAAATAACTCCAGACTGAGCTATGCAGCCAACTTATGTTGCTGGATCCCTGGGAAGAAGCGACTCAAGCACCTGGCTTCACGTGGGGCACAAGGCCGCAGCGGGATGTAACAAACAACAGGCTGTAGTGCACACAATGTGCGTCATTAGTAAAAACTATTACAGTGATTAGTTTAATATCATGTAAAAACACAATAATGTGAAAATATACACACACACACACACACACACACACACACACACACACACACACACACACACACACACACACACACAAAAGCAACAAGTACTTATCTGAACCAGGATCTCTGATCAGTTCAGTCTTGAAAGGAACAGTGACACTGAGATCATTGAGCGCAGTCTTGTTTTGTTTTGTCGGGGGCAGGCCGTCACAGGCTACTTGAGCATCTTTGGCACATCAGTATTCAGGTTTTGGGTCTTTAAGCAGTAAATACCCATATGGTAATGGTTACATTTCTTACTTGAAAGGGAATCGGATGTTATCACCTGCTTCAGTGAGACCCTGCACATCCAGACTTGTTCGTATTCGTTTTAACCAGGAGATTTACCCGTTGAGACAAGGCCTCTTTTAGAAGGGTGTCCTGGAAAGCAATATAGGACAAATACAAAGAAAACACAATAAAAACATGTGTGGTTAAAACTTAGTCAGCAGCATACAGAGATCTAAGAATAGAGTAAGTAGGGCATGTCTGTTTTCTAATGTGGACTGGAGGTAAAGCATTGGCAAGAGGTTCTAAGCAGTTCCCGAATACGATATTTATAGCCAGAGAAAGACACATTTTCAAATTCCATCTTCAAACTATGATGGAAAGAATTCCATGTAAGGAGTTAATAAGCAAAAGATAATTATCCCAAACATTTTGAAAAATGGACATTTCAAAAAGAGCTTTGAAACAAAGTAAGTTATAAGTGTAAATAGGCTGTGTGGTTCAGTGGTTAAAAAAATGGGCTTGTAACCAGGGGGTACCTGGTTCAAATCTCAGCTCAGCCTCTGACTCATTATGTGACCCTGAGCAAGTCACTTAACCTCCTTGTGCTTCGTCTTTCGGGTGAGAGGTTCCTGTGAATGACTCTGCAGGTGATGCATTCTTCACAGACCCTAGTCTCGTATCTTGTAAAGGGCTTTGTGGTGGTGGTCCGCTATGAAAGGTGTTATATAAAAAATAAAGATTATTATTAATAAAGAGTTGTCAGGATGTTAACAATGAATAGAAAAATTTCAGGCACATTATTTAAACAGTTGTAGCAACGCATGGGGATGTATAACGCTATGTTTTTCAGAACCATGCTACTTCTACTTACTCTTTAAAAGTAAAAATACTGTAGCTAAAATAAAATGTCGCTGCAGTATTTTGCTGTTTTTGATTGCTAAGTTAAACCCAATCTCTGGTTGTTTGCTGGTTTTGACAGAATCTGGTGACATCTGTGTTGAAGATTTGTCCAATGGCAAAATAACCTTAATAAAATGAGAACAAAGCCAATATTAGAGCCTGTAATGCATTGAGCAACACACATTCATAGCTACACACATTAACATGTTTACTTTGTTTATTCTACCAAGCAGCAATCAAAGGTACAAATACTGAACATACTATATAAAGTTTTTTCAAACATAGGGTCAGTAAAAGTAAGCCTGGAAAGGTGTGTCAAGGTTCAATTATAATTGCATTGTAACTGGAATTCATTACAAATTACAATTGTAATTGACTCTAGGTCTGACCTCAGTAGATCTCATCTGGATATCACCTCACTTTATGTTTTTACTCCAGTTGTGGACCCTATGTCAGCTATGTCAAGAAAACACTTTGATGACCACAGTTTCAAGTTACACAGAGCTACCAGGACCAGTCTTTGTTAGATGCGGTGTGGTAATAAAATGAGTGCTTGCTTGCATCTGACATCATTGATTCAAGTGGAAGGATGTTTTAGTTGTTGCATTCACCCATTGTACCACTCAAATATAAATATTCCTTTATGTTTCCATCACAGGCCATACACCCCAATGAAAGGGGCTCAGTCAAATGTGTGGTTTGACAGATACAAAATTTCAAATGATTGCCCAGAACACCTTGAATCGATTGACTCCATGTGCAAGGTGCTTGGGGATTTGGTTGATGTGGAGGTCAAAGCCGGTATTTCCAAGAACAGGATACTAATAGGTAAAGTATTTTGATGTATTACATTTTATGTAATAAAATATGTATTTTTTTGTGTGTAATTTTGGGTCGTGTTAAAACAAAACAAAAAAAAAAAAAAGTCTTTTTTTTTAATAATGTGTTTGTCAAACTATACCTTTTTGTTTGTTTGTTTGTAAAGCCGGTAATTACTGTATATAAGCAAATGTGCATTTGGAAGCTTTTCAGACACAGTGCACCAAGTCAGCAAGATGGTTTACTCTAGTAACAGTTTGCCTATAGTTTTAAACGTGGTACTAAACTTTTTCAAATGTTTTAAAGACATTGGCCAGGTTTTCACACAGTTTAGAAACAAATTCTTTCTCCACTGTCATGACTTATGTGGCGTAGCAGCACATACCACACACGTTCTTAATGCTATAGGAAGTGCGTGTCTAAAACACTGTACCACTTTAAAAGGGTAAATCACCTTCTCACGCTAAAAAGTCATGCAATTGACCAACAACTCAAGTTTTTTTTTGCATGGAAACATGTCTGAAAGCCATACCTTATGCACACAAGACTTCATCAGTGAAAATCTATACCAAGCAATCTTTTATTGTCTGAGATCTGCTGGAAGTAGCCCAGGCAAGCTTATTTGAGCATACAGTAGACCTACATTAAGTATTTTTTTGGTTTTATATGTGACACCATTTATTCAATATTTCAAATGATTTGACTCGTAAAACAATAATGCTTTTATAGTGTACTTGTTTTATAAGCTTTATAAGGTAAAAAAAAAAAAAAAAAAAAATGTAGCCCTTTGCAGTAAATACATAAATAAGGAAGCTCTTTGCAAAGCACAGATATTGTTTTCCCTCTTACACTTTTGTGGTCTTCAAGTTTGGTGATCGGATAGCTGATTGCTTTAAGCTTAGACTCTTCTGTCCCTTAGCAATAAACTGCAATACACTGTACACTAATCTTAGGTAGCATCTATAATGGGTACCTACAAAGGACAAAAAAAAGTCCCGTTTGTACCCCAAAATGTATTAAATTAGCTGGGAATTAGTTGCCAGTGGCTTTATTATTGCTGCGGGCTACCGACAGCACCAGGCTTGAGTGACACATATATATATATATATATATATATATATATATATATATATATATATATATATATATATATATATATATAATCTAGAATATCTCCGGACAGAGGCCTGTACAAAATGGGGCAAATGAAAACGTACCTGTGTGTGTTGGGTTCAACATACAATTCAATGGTTCCCATGGGAAAATATAAAACATACGAGATTAATAAATGTTTGCTTAATTGGAATAATGAATAAACTACATTTTAAAGTGCACTTAATTTAAAAAAATGCAAGCTTACTCTTAAAATAAGGTTAACCTAAATCAACAACATTAACAAACTGGTGTATCAAAGGTACAGCACTGTAATTCTTAGCAGTAGTGGCCTCTAGTGGTGAATGTGAGTACTGCACAATTTACCTGGGAGCTGGTCTCTCAAGATGTATATTGGCCATATTAAATATTGAGTATTGGGTATATGTTTAAATGTGTTTTCTTGAATGTATATGGTTGTTTGGGGTAATGTGCTGATGTTTTATTTTGATGTATGTGGAACTGATTTATGGGTCATAAAGGAGGGAGTTTATATAACTTTGTTTTGGGACAGTACCCCTTTAAATGGTTAACAGTAACTTATCTGTGGATGGGGTTGGTGCTTATAAAAGGCTTAGAGTCTAGCCTTGTGCATTGAGCTCTTGCTATCTGCATGCTGATCGAACGTATTGTACAAGGGGCTGTCTGTTGTGCTGCTGTTTAAAGTGTGATTGATATTTATATACACCATGTCTGGGTTTTTGTTTGGTTTCCCTTTTCCCTTTTTTTAATTATATTTTTTTGGTGGCCAAATGAGGCAGGGTGCACTCTACAGTTCTTCAACACAACCTCAGAACTTAGTGGAAACCCAGTTTAAGAAAGCTGCACGATTAGGGATGGGAGGGTATGAAATTTGCATGGTATGATGGCCTTTATAAAAAATACCGTGGTAACCTTAATATCACGGTATACATTATGCAAGTTATCAAATAGTCTCAAATGAAGAAAGACTAATGAAAATCATTTAAATTACTGTAATTCACAAAAAATGAAACCAACAAAACACACTTCCTTTCTCGGAATGATTTAAACATTTGGTGTTTAGTATTTTACTATACCAGATAACTTGGTACGTTTCTTTTTTATAAAGACAATCAGAATAATTAAAAAAAAAAAAAAACCTGAAAAAAACTAAAGTTGTACACTCTCAATGTTACAGTACAACAGTATTGGATTTATTATTTGCTCAAAATGACGCGGTGCTGTAGTCTGTTAAAACATTTTAACGTTTTTAAAGAAATTGTTTAGCTGATGGTGAAGAGAATTGGGAAATGATTGATTTTTTTGCTTAAAACACAAACATATACCCGTACAGGTTATTATAGAGCAGAGATGAGTCGTTTATTTTTTTCAACCGGATAAAAAATATGTATAGCAAAAAAAAATATATATATTTTAATAATAAAACGTGTTATTGGATTTACATTTACGACACTGCACAAGTAGCTGCACAAAAATATTTCTTTGCTTACCTAAGAAAATTGGAATACTGTTACAATTAGTTTAAACAAGGCTATCCTGCTGCAGTAGCTCAGATTTCCGCAGTTCTGCACAGTGCTGCACAGAATCTCGGAGATGCACTGTAGCCATCACTCAACACCACAGAAATCTATGCAGATTCTGCATAGCCCAGGACAGCTTTGAAATGTTATTGCGGTAGGCTAGCTGCAGCTGTGAACCAAAGGGACGATGCAAAGATCACGAGTGACCTGCTAATCGTAATGTAAATAACCACTAAAACTACTGCTGCCACCGTGTAGCGGAGGCGAATGCCATTTTATTATTATACAATGAAGCCATGAACAGCCTTGTCAACGCTAGAGTAAATAAATAAATCGATTATTAAAAAAAAACAAAAACAGAAAAAAAACATAATGTACTAAATCCGTGATAGGTGATGTATAGTTTTAGAATAAAGTTAATGTTTATCTATTACATTAAATTGACTGTTGATAATCCAGACAATTATTGCATATTGAAAATGTGTTCTGCGCTGCAAGGTTTGGAGAAGGCATTTCTCTAAAAGCTGCGTGTGACGTCAGAAAGACAGCAGCAAAGAGCAGTCGATGCAGGAAGCTGTGGGTATAAGAAAGCAGCAATTGAAACGTTTATTCTGTGTCGTTGACCGTTTCTTTCAAAACCATTATCAAAATACAGTCAGTTCACAAAAAGATCTTCCTCAGACACTTTGCTAAGGCTGCAAGTGCCATCGCCTGATTTAGAAGAAGCGTGTTTGCAGTTGAAATGCGTTAACCGGTGTATAACCTTATTATGATAATTGCGGTTTAGAATAAAAGAAATGGTGTTAATACCGTAATGTAATGTAAAACCGGTATAACGACCCATGCCTATGCACGATATCAGTCGTTGCTCAAGGCCAGATTGGAATATTTCAATATACCCTCCCATGTTTTAATATTAATTAGGTTATTTCCATTTGGAAGGTGAATTTCTCAGGCTAAAAGAAAACTACATGGAAACCCACACTACCTGAAAGGTATTACCAAAATAGCGGGAAAAAAACTTATTTTTCTTTTTCCATGGAAACCCGGCCATTGAAAATACTTTCTCAAAGCATTGTCATTGAATTTAAGTTTCTTTTACTATTTTTTAATTAAGCACTTTTGAGTGGCATAACAGTTATGGATAATTAGGAGGTACATAATACCAGATATGGTTAATTCTAACATATAATTTCAAGAAAAAAGTATAAACCATTTCTTAAAACTAGATTGGCTGGACACAAAAAACACAAAATTCTCCTACAGCAAAATGATACATAAAGCACATGTTCATGCTAGACACTATTGAAATATTATCTTCTTAAATCATAATATTTTGCCATTAACTATAAATACTTCTTGAAGTCACTGTGTGCATTACAAATATTATTCAATATTCACCTAGAGACCTCTCTGGGACTGACTGACGAATTGCAGATTTTTCCATGGAAAATGAAATGCTTAAAACCAGGCTTTTGTATTATTATTTTGTTTCTCTTTAGAAGTGGGGAACCACATGAAAGACTCCTTGCCTAATATTCACATGCGCTCCAGCTGACCGTAGTGTCAAAGATAGCTCTTGTGAGTAATGCTAGGCTGTCGTGCCAGCATGCGACTGTGGGGGGTTCTGAGTCTTTGTTTAATCATTATAAATCATCTAGTGTGTTTTTCAGTACCGGGTGTAGGTGTTTGGAAGTAATTGTACCCCTGTTTGTGAGACATAACAATCATAAAAAAGAACTATATGAACAAAATGTAAATATTTTGTTTGACATCATGTAATCAAAGAAACTACCAAAATTATATTGCAAGTGTCTACCGGAAGCCATTATAGCAGTAAACTATTTCACGTTAGATTTTTCAATTTGTCCGTTTTTTTCATCACGCATATGGAAAGCTACTAAGCAGTATGCTATTCAATATGTTAACGTTACGTTAATCATCAGGTTTCATTCGATTTTATGAAACAGAATTTGTTAATTTTAGCCATATCTTTAGTCACTGATTTCTAGTCAGACTAAATAATGTGAACTCTCATTCTGACCCTTTTTTGCAAATGTTACTCAATCTGTGAAACAATTTTGTTTGGAAAAGCTTACAAGATGGCAGCAAGGATAATTTGTGGACGAACTTTATTATTTTTTAAGTTGACTTTTTAGGTTTATCTCTTGATTCTGAACATGTCATTCTACTTAACACATAAGTTAAACACCAAAACTTCCTGTTAATGAAATTACAGTAACCTTTTAGTCATTTATGATATCTGTTTTATAGACATATTACTAAGAATCTAAAGGCCGGGACACACATGAGCGGTGCGATGCAGTCGGCTATCAGGTAGAATTTTACCGCCGCTGTCTGCTTCACAAACCAGAGCGATATAATAACATCGTGTCGCTGAGAGGGGCCGCTCAAATCAAATCCAGAGTGATTTTTTGTAGCTGCCACGCGGTACTGATGGTGGATTAACTAATCACAGTCAAGTGGTGACAACATGTGTTTTACAGGAAAAATTATACTGTTAAAACTGTTGTCAACTGAGGTGTTCCAGCACCATGAAGTGTTTGATCCCTCCCATATTTTCTACAAGGACAGTATTTTATACATTGCTCCTGATAAGCGTCCTTCCTTTAGCCAATTTGATACTGTTATTACTTTATTTTTTGTAATCATTTCTGTAGTTCACTACTATAGATGACAACATAAAAAAACAACATATAGATGAGAGAAAAACAACTTTGATAAACAAAGTAGTGTTTTTATTTTGTAGATTATATTGGGGGCATTATAGCTGTGGCCAAAAGTTTTACATCACACCCTATAGAATTAACTATTTTTGGGGGGGTGGGTGACAGAGAAAGAATGAATCTTGGCGCCGCCTATGTGTGTTCCGACCTTAAAGGTTGTCATTTTGACATAAAATCCATGCATACAGGACTATTCTCAAAAATGTTTACTTCAAATTAAAGGCTTGTATAACTGTTTCTGAATTTTACATTTTAGTAATTAGTATTTTGTCTTGTGTGAAAATAGGTATTCTGTGATTCTCTTAATACAAAGTTACAGATCCTTTTCACATTTTTACATTTCCTAACTCCAATTTCTAATAAAAAAGTAAAGGTCAACAATGTTTTTTTTTTTTTTTTTAAGGAGGTTTTTCAATGGGAGGAGCCATGGCACTGCATTTAGCTTTTCGATTTCATCCACAAGTAGCAGGTGTCTTTGCTTTATCCAGTTTCTTGAACAAGGACTCTATTGTTTACCAGGTAAATTAAGTTATTAAGGTGAGAATTTACTCTTACAGGAGTGGATTCATCTGGTACTTGGAAAGTTTCTGAATTGTCTGATTCCTTGGTGTAGGTGCTTTTAAAACCTAGATGCAAGACTGTTGATTCAGAACCCGTTGTAAGGGTTTATAGTCATGACCCCTATTTTCACCGTCCTATCATTCCACTAGCACCGGCAGTCTAGTTTTAAGGTGGAACACAAATAGACTGGCCTCTTGACTATGTCTTCCTACTTCAGTACTATAAAGGGCTCTAGGTAATTTACATTTACACTACTGGAAAATACAGTGATCTGATTGAATAATTAATATTCCAGTATGGACCAACATACTTCCGTTGCATTTTCATCTGTTAAGGTACAACAGTATGGAGCAGCCCTCTCCTTTTTGTTTCATTGCTCTACAGAGATGGTGTTTTGTATTGGCATCCCTAATACACACACACACACACACACACACACACACACACACACACACACACACACACACACACACACACACACACACACACACACACACACACACACACACACACACACACACACACACACACACAGTACCAGTCAAAAGTTTGAGTACACCTGCTTGAAACCAGGTTTTTCATGATTATCTATGATTTTAACTGTATAAACTTGTCTATAAACACTTAATATTTCATTATATGATACATGTACTTATATAAGCTGATAATCATAAGTGAATTGCATTCAAAAATGTAATTTTTAAATGAAAATGTAAATCTTGTCAATTTCAATGAAATGGTCACCCAAAGCAAGGGGATTTCAGTCTGAAGCCCAAGTCAGTTAAAAGTCTGAAATGTATATAACACGGTGTTAGAACACCGGCCTAAATATAAAGGTGTCTTTGTTAGATGTTCTCTGAGTTAACTAGCATGTTACCTAATTAACCTTTTGTCACCAATTGTTGTTAACAGGTGAGGGTCCATGATTACTATAAATATAGGTAGCATAGGCACAAGTTTGTCATTCCTGAATGTAAGGGAGCAGAAAATGGCCAAATATGCTCAGTTAAGCAAAGAAAATAGACAGTCTGTAATTACTTTAAGAAATGAAGGTCAATCTTTAAGACAAATTGCAAGAACTTTGCAAGTGTCTGTAACTGCTGTGGCCAAGACCATCAAATGATTTGAAGAAACTGGCAGTCATGAAGACCGAACAAGGTCAGACAGGCCAAGGGTGACCTCAGAATCAGAGAACAAGTTAATTCAAGTCACAAGTCTGCGAAACCAGCAATTAACTGCCCCTGAAATACAAGCTCAGCTAAATGCTACTAGAAGTACAGATGTTTCAAAATCAACTGTTCAGAGGAGATTGCGTGAAGCTGGCCTAACTGGAAGAATTGCTGCAAAGAAACTATTGTTAAGAGTGCAGAATAAGAGGAAGAGACTTGCCTGGGCCAAAAAACACAGAAACTGGACGTTTGAGGAGTGGAAGTCGGTCTTATGGACCAATGAGTCAAAATTTGAAATATCTGGGTCCAACCGCAAAGTATTTGTAAGATGCAGAGATGGTGAGCGCATGAGTTCTGCATGTGTGGTTCCCACTGTCAAGCATGGAGGAGGTGTCATGGTCTGGGGTTGTTTTGCTGGTGACAGAGTTGGTGATCTTTACCAAGTCCATGGCAAGCTCAACCAGCATGGCTTTCATAGCATACTTCAGAGGCATGTCATTCCATCAGGATTATGGCTAGTTGGGCAGTCCTCCATTCTTCAGCAAGATAATGACCCAAAACACACCTCAAAATTGTACAAGAACTATCGGTGAAGAAGGAAAGTGAAGGACAACTCAATCTAATGACCTGGCCTGGCCAATCTCCAGACCTCAATCCCATAGAATTTGTATGGGACGAACTGGACAGAAGAGTCAAAGCAAAGCTACCCACAAGTGCCCTACATCTCTGGGAATTGCTGCAGAAGAGCTGGGAAGACATGTCGGGTGATTTCCTGCTGAAACTTGTTAGTCAAATGCTTTGTGTTTGTGAGGCTATTATTAAGGCAAAGGGTGGCTATTTTGAGGAATCCAAGATTTAGAGACAATTTTCAATTGTCTTGAACATTGCTTTGATACTCCTTATGTCTTGTTTTGTATATTGTAACATGTGTTTTCATTTTCAAGTATTTACAGAAACGTATACGACGTAAAGCATTCCCTAAAAACCTAGTTTCCAGCAAGTGTACTCAAACTTTTGACTGGTACTGTGTGTGTACTGTGTGTGTGTGTGTGTGTGTGTGTGTATATATATATATATATATATATATATATATATATATATATATATATATATATATATATGGAATGCCACGGAAGGGAGCCAGGATGAAGTTCACCTGGCTTATAGAATTAATGAGTATCACCTGCCTGTGAGTGTCAGGCAGGTATTTAAACAAAATAAAAGGTCATTTTCCAGTCTGTGTGAAGAGAGGCTGTCATGGTGAAGAGAACTGTGTGAATGGAGAAATGTTCCTTATATCAGGTTGTTCACTATAACAGGGTTTGGCAATTTGCTGTATCGGAATGATGAAGAAACACCCAAATTAAATTGAACATCTTTATAGAACATAAGAACATAAGAAAGTTTACAAACGAGAGGAGGCCATTCGGCCAATCTTGCTCATTTGGTTGTTCGTAGCTTATTGATCCCAGAATCTCATCAAACAACTTCTTGAAGAATCCCAGGGTGTCAGCTTCAGCAACATTACTGAGAAGATGATTCCAGACCCTCACAATTCTCTATGTAAAAAAGTGCCTCCTATTTTCTGTTCTGAGTGCCCCTTTGTCTAATCTCCATTTGTGACCCCTGGTCCTTGTTTCTTTTTTCAGGTCGAAAAAGTCCCTTGGGTCGACATTGTCAGTATCTTTTTGAATTTTGAATGCTTGAATCAGGTTGCAGCGTAGTCTTCTTTGTTCAAGACTGAATAGATTCAATTCTTTTAGCCTGTCTGCATATGACATGCTTTTTAAACCCGGAATAATTCTGGTCACTCTTCTTTGCACTCTTTCTAGCGTAGCAATATCCTTTTTGTAGCGAGGTGACCAGAACTGAACACAATATTAAAGATGAGGTCTTACTAATGCATTGTACAGTTTTAACATTACTTCCCTTGATTTAAATTCAACACTTTTCAGAATGTATCCGAGCATCTTGTTGGCCTTTTTTATAGCTTCCCCACATTGTCTAGATAAAGACATTTCTGAGTCAACAAAAACTCCTAATTCTTTTTCATAGATTCCTTCTCCAATTTCAGTATGTCCCATAGAATATTTATAATGCACATTTTTATTTCCTGCGTGCAGTACCTTACATTTTTCTCTATTAAATGTCATTTGCCATGTGTCTGCCCAGTTCTGAATCTTGTCTACATCATTTTGAATGACCTTTGCTGCTGCAACAGTGTTTGCCACTCCTCCTATTTTTGTGTTGTCTGCGAATTTAACAAGTTTGCTTACTATACCAGAATCTAAATCATTAATGTAGATTAGGAATAGCAGAGGACCTAATACTCCACTGGTTACCACACTCCATTCTGAAGTATCTCCTCTAATCAGTACTTTCTGTTTTCTACATGTTAACCACTCCCTAATCCATGTACATATGTTTCCTTGAATCCCTATGGTGTTCAGTTTGAGAATTAATCTTTTATGCAGGACTTTATCAAAAGCTTTTTGGAAATCTACAGTATACAGTAGTTGTTTCAAGACAACTTCACATTGATCAACATTTAAACTATAAAATAAAACAGTAAAGAAATGAAAAAAATAAAAAGTACACTTACATGCTGAATACAGTAATTACGTACCCTTTCTCTTGAAAAACGTATCCAGTGTAGATGGAGTCATGTTCCCATGCTTTTCTCAGTGCCTGATGTTTCAATCTTGTTACCTCCTGTCACAAAGACGGCTGTAGTGGGTGTCGTCAGACCAGAACCAGGAACCAACAAATAAATAACAGAGAGGTGGAGTTTGGTGAAGCTGAGCGAGTGGTTTCGTTCAGCATTTAATAAAAAGTTGTACAAAAACACTGACACCAAAATAGGACACTGTATTTGCGGCCAAAATAAATAGACCAACAAAACGAGTAGACACTAACAAAACAGGGTGGATGAACGCTACACAAAACAAGTACGGTGCTGGTCCTTCCAGCAATCGTAGCAATTGATATAGTTTACTTTACATTTCTCTCTCTCCCGTTCTCTTTGACTAGGCCATTCCAGAACCTTGATTTTATTCTTCTTTAACCATTCTGAAGTAGATTTTGATCTGTGCTTTGGATCGTTGTTGTGTTGGAACGTCTGGTTGCACTTTAAACCAAGTTTTGTAGAGGAAGGTTTCAGATGATTGGCCAATATCTTTTGATATGCTGTGGAATCCATTTTACAATGTATTGTAACTAAATTTCCTGTGCCATTAAAGAAAAAAACAGCCCCGTAGAAGGATATTACCACCTCCATGCTCTTTTGTACCGCCTCACCAGACTTTCTTCAAACGTAACTTTCAGCATGACCGGCTAACTTGATTATTGTTTCATCACTCCACAGAACCTTTGATCAGAACTCATATCCATCATTCAAATGCCGTTTTGCAAACTTAAGTGATGAGTTGTCTTGAAAGAACTACTGTATGCTGTATAAAGATGTTCAATTCAATTTGGGCATTTCTTCATTATTCTGATAAAGCAAATATTGTAGTGAACAACCTGATATAATGAACATTTCTACAGGTCCCAGGGGGGTTCATTATATTGAAGTTAGACTGTGTGTGTTTGTGTATAGATTTATTGTAGACCATGCTGTGTCTTCCTGCTATACTGAAACTGGGACAGGTGCACATACAGGAGGAGATGAGCTTTTCTAAAATGTTTTATCAGCAGAAATATTTAAAAGTTTAAAAGTTTTTTAAATAAGAAATTAAATAAAACCATAAATCTAAAGTATTGGATTCTCTGCAGGTACTCCAGAACAGCGAAGCACCTCTTCCTGAACTTTTCCAGTGCCATGGAAAGGCTGATAATCTGGTGCTATACCAGTGGGGTGAAGAGACCAATGCTTTGTTAAAATCTTTAGGAACGAGAACTTCATTTCACTCTTTTCCAAATCTATACCATGAGCTCAGCAGGCCTGAGCTGGAACAACTGAAGTCATGGATTTTAAAAAAACTGCCATAAAATGCTGAACAAACTTTTGTAACCAAACTCACTGGAAACATTAATAAAGTTGAAGTTGAGTAAGGAACCCTGGGACATTTAGATGACTGTTGGTTTGTGTTTTGATTATTATCAAAAAAATTAGTAATTTTTTTTTTTAAATTAGGAATCTGATACTATACTGCATTTTAGAGCCATTACTAACTATTGCATGTGTACTAATATGGAACCAAAAATCTGTTTGCCTGGGAGTGTGAACAATGCATAGTTCTTATATATATATATATATATATATATATATATATATATATATATATATATATAGAGAGAGAGAGAGAGAGAGAGAGAGAGAGAGAGAGAGAGAGAGAGAGAGGTTTTGTAAAACCTAACAACCACGAACCCTAATTATATTGGTAACTGTAGTTCCCTTTCAAGTATGAAATGTTGACCATTACAGTATGGGTATTTACCTCCTAAAGACCCCAGAACCTGAATAAGATATATCAAAGCTGCTCGTAGAGTCTGTGACACAGCCATGGCCTGCCCCTGATGGATCAGAAGACATGTGGTCACAGACCTCAACGCCATTTTTCCTTTCAATACTAACTTGACGGACAAGTAGGGTGGTCAGCTGTCTGCTTTTCGACTGGACATCCAGCTTTAAGGGATTATTTTTTTTTTAATTAGGAATCAGATACTATACTATACTACTGACTGAACCACTGGCCAGACTGCAAAAGTCATTTTTTTTTGCGAATCTTGCTTACTCAATGTTCATTGCTGTTTGGGTATTTCCAGTCTCGCTGAGCAAGTCCTTTCAACGCTCCACTGTGCAAACGTTTTATTTATTTTTTTACTATCAGTCCATTAAGTTCAAGAACTACACTGTAATGTATTCTGTGTTATTTTGCCATTTACTGCTTAGTGGAATACGATTACTGAGCATCTATATTTAAAAAAAAAAAATAATAATCTCGCACAGCACCACTCGTTTTTTGTTACAGGACATTTTATTCTCTTTTTATTAGAAGACATTATTTACTGTTTCTTTTACAGAGACTATATGCAAGCTGGTGTTCAACATGGTGCGTTGCACATGTACATTATGAGCAGCTGCTGGGGTTAAAAGCATGGCTCAGGACCAAAATACACGCTTCGGGTGTTGATTGCTTGCAATCTCATCCACAGTATCTTGATGCCATTTTCGTGACTGCTTTTAGCATCACCATTGCGAAGGCTGTTAATACCATCTAACAAGCAGGCTTGCCTCAATTTCGTGTATGTACTTACTAAGTAGTTTTCGCCAGTGGCTTGACCAGGTGGGCATCACTGTACATTGCTACCATATGGTACCAAGGTCATTGACCTGCTCCATTCCCTACCCGGTACCGAACCGGGACCGAGGTTACCGCACCGGTTCTAAAGTCTCGACCCGTCCGGTTGCTGTATATAAGCAGATTGAGGCAGCACGTGTACATCTGTATAATGTACACTGCATTCAGCACTCCAGATAAGGTTTTGGTTCTGGGAGAAACTTACCCTGTAATTTTAAAACTGAGAGAGTAAAATGTATTTTCAGGGTATAAAATGCAACATTACCTTGAAGTCCTGAGTAATATTGATAAATACTGTACAATCTCTAATAGTAATGGGGTAGTTATTAAAAAAGAGCCTTACATTTTAATTGCAATATTACTCTGAACTCCTGTACAACCACGCGTGTATTCTACAAGGTTCTTTATCCGCTCACGCATTTTTTTCGAGGTATAACACTGACTGCAAATTAATTATGTTACTTATATTTTAATGTTAAATTCTTAAACTCTGTGAACTTATTAAAACTTCAGTATTAAAACCATGCATAAAATAAGGAAATACACTAATGGGTTATAAAACATTTTTTTTTTATTATTATAGGCACCTTTTCTTAGCGGTTGCCCTTAGTGCGTATTTCTGATTTTTTATTTTGTAAAAATGGCAGGTACACAACATATCTGGACTGCTTCTTGCATCAGGCCTGGGTTTTATCGCTGCGAGACAAGCAAGGCCAGTCTGTCTGTTGAGGAAAAGCACGGCAGATGTTCTTCTTGCCTGGGGCCACAGCACGCCAACATAGTTTCTGCAAGTTTTATGCACATTTCTTTATGTGCACCCTGCGGCCAGAGGTGGTGTTCTGAACCAGTCCGCGGCTACTCGCCGCAGAGGTCTTAATAGGTTCTGCTGCCCAGTGCAGAGACAGAAGCCTCAGGCCAAGCCACAAGCCGTACAGCAGCCATAGGCGTTTGCTGCCCCAGGCCCAGGAGCCCTTTTCAGGGAGCCAGTTGGAGTATTGGCGTCAGTGCACCGCGGACATCTGGGTGCTTACTACCATTTCAGACCTGCTACTCACTGCAGTTCAAGCACGGTACCCTTCCCTTTCAGGGTGTGAATGTAACATCAGGGACCCACAGGGTGCCACAGTGGTGTCTCAGGAGGTAGTAGCTCTGCTGCAAAAACAGGCTATTTGCATGATAGACCACCTCCAGTTGGAGGAACGGTTCTACTCCAGGTACTTCCTAGTGCCCAAGCGGGATGGCGGCCTCAGACCGATCCTCTGTCAGACAGGTCAACATGTATCTGTCAGAGTGTTGATGATGCAGCAGCTGTTGCAGTCAATCAGACCAGGTGACTAGTTTACAATGAAGGTCCTCAAAGACGCCTATTTCCACATCCCCATAAAACCATAGAGTCAGCTCACGCCTTCTCAGACAGCCTTCTATCTTCAAGTGTTCTTGGACTTTACATCCATGCTGTCCACTCTGTCAGACAACAGAGTGCAGCGAATAGCCATCTGTTTAGAGCTCTTTCAGCTTAACAGAGCGCACATGGTAGTGACGTTATACCATTTTGCTTGTTATACACAAGCAAAAATGCACCAAACTCAGACAGAGCTCTTTTAGCTGTATTCCTTAAATTTGAAGGAATACAGTACGTCACAGTATCTAAAACTGTTTAGTGATTAACTGTGTTTTACATTATTGTGCTTTTCTCATTCTCTTTGTTTTGGCTGCATTTTCTTCATGTGAAGTTGGAGGAAGCAATGTGTAACTGACAATAAAAACAGACTGATTTGGCATGCGAGAAAAAAATGTAATAAAAATAAATGCAAGCTGTGATGGATATTCAAATAAATTGTAACACTGAAGAGATGTGCATACCACTGCCAAGATATTATCAACAATTTTCCTAGCAGCCCAGCAAAAGTGTTGTCCAAAGCGCAGCTCCATTACTCAACTTTGTCCGCGTCTTCATTAGAAAGACTGGCCCTCTGTTAAAACTTTTAAAGTTCCGTCGACAAGATATTAACATCACCATGACGTCAGCAATTGCTTTGCCTTAGCTCTTTAAATCTACCACGAAGCTGTCTGCTGAATTTGCCTTTACTCCTCGTCTCCCCACTCCCCACTAAGCACCCGCTCCCACAGAGCCAGCACAATTTACCGTTCCATCAGAAGATCCTGCTCTGGATCTCCATCAGGTACGTCCAACGTTTTAAATACCTATCCAGCCCATTACAAACTCCATTTCAACAACCAGCGGCTCGTGACTGTGACGGGTCACATAACATGCTCCAACGACACTGCTATACTATTTTCCACAGGTGCCTCACAGACCATGGTTACCATGGCAACGCCTCACCGAGTGACTACTGGGAGTGGTAAGTTGCCATAGCGACCAGGCAGCTTCAACAGGCACTGTGAGCCTGTGTCTCTGTTCTGCAATCTTCTGGCTTCTTGCTCCTGCGCTTTCATAACCGGCAAAAGCGAGTCCAACTCATCAAATTGTGACATCTAAATACTGCAAGCTTGTCTACATTAACTCATTTATATGCATGACTAACTGTTCAACAAAACATGCATCGAATGTATTATTCAAATCTAAAAAGAATAAGCAAATGTTTTTGTGGCAGAGCACAGCTCTGCTCTTTAGAAATTGGCAGGGATGGGGTTAAATTCCCCTACCTGCCTTGGTTCATTGTGTTCAGGTGGCTGGGGTTGATTAGATGATTAGTTTAATTAACGATCAATCAGCGCCCAGCCACCTGACATAAAAGGAGGCCTCTGCTTTTCATTTAGGAGGAGGGAGCTGAGGAAGCAGGTTGGTGTTTTGGTGTTTGTGATTTTTGAATGTTTTGAATCCAGTGAAGGCATTGCCCAGCCTGGAAACCTTTATTTTTGTGAGTGTATTTTTGCTTTATTTTGTTTATTTTGTGTTTAAATTGCTTTGTTTTGGCCCTTGTGCCCTTTCATTTTTGTGTTTATAATAAAATAGTTATTTTTTTGAACTCCAGACTGTCTCTGGGCCTCTATCCACTCACCAGCCTGCCACAGTTTTATACATAGACAAGGATTTTAATCACAATATCCAAATATATGCCATTATAACACTACAAGTTATACATAGTATAAGCTGGATTGCTGTCGCTGCAAATCTCGAATAATAACTTTTCTATCTATTCGTGCAGTTCATTGTCACTCCGAGGGATTCTCAGGAGCCCCTCCTGCCTCAACCTTTTGCCTATATTAACTGACTTCAATTTCAACTCTTCCTCCCTTCGAGGATCTGGTCATGAAGCCATGCGTTTATCAGTTTTCCTAGATGCTACGAATACACCATCACATTAACTTCTAGCTTCCCTGCATCAAGCATCAGTAATCTAGTCATATGTCCGCTCATCCTCTCAAATACTACAAACTTTAATACATGGTGAGAGACATGGTACGAGACTGTAAATCTGTCTTGATTATGAATTAAGGAGTTTCACTATTAGGAGAACGACTGGAGTTATGAAACCCAAATCTCTGAATGTGAGTTTACCTTTTCCATTCCAAGCAGATATGATTGATCCCATATTAACTAACACATAGGATGGTCGGCATCCTCTCTGCCTTTGTTTCCAGAATCAGGTGCAAAAAGCGCTGAGCTTTCTCAGCAGTCGATTTCATATATTCATTCAGCTCCAGCTGCCACCTCAACCCTCATCAGACTTTGCAACACCGACATCTGCTGTTCAAATAAATAAAACACTCTGCAACCTTCTGCATTCTGACACTACTACATGGCTACAGCCTTAGCCCCAGCAACCAAATCATTGTACACCACCGGATGGAACACATTTACAACTTTCTACACTCAAAACCAAATATATCCCATCCTGCTTCAAAGAGCAATGGATTCTAGCCTCCATCTCTCATGCAAGGGATTCTCTTCACTTAGCCCCCACTACCATTAAAGCCTACATCTCTGGAATTCAGTATTTCTACTGCCTCAACTCTATCCTTTCCCTAACACTTCTATCCATCCCATCAGTCCACTTGACACTGTCCATTCAGTGAGCTGACCATGGAACTACTATGTCTAACTGCTTTTTTGGATTCCTCAGATGCTCAGAGTTTACCATCCCATCAGCTTCCACCCTCCCAGCGACAAGATAGGTCATCACATTCATCTACTCTCGTTTCCAGAGCAGGTCTTTCCCCTTGATTTTATACCCCTCATTCGTTTAGGATGGGAGCAGCAACCTCAGCAGCCAGCGCTAACATCAATCTCCACCTAATCAAGAGTATGGGGCACTGGACTTCATCAGCAGTAGATACATACGTTTGCCCATCTCCCACCGACATTGCCACAGTCCATCAGAAAATAGTTAACATGCCCAGAGTAGGGGCTACCTGACCGCTGGGGCTACCAGAGGTTTTTCCCCTTTTAGAAGGGGTTGTTTTCCTTTCCACTGAGCAGCAGGTAAACACATAAACCATTACACACTAACCTTTCTACCCCTCTCTGATTGTCTCGTATGTCATTTCATTCTTGAATCTATGTTATGCAGTGGCACGTGCTCTGTTGTCTGTTTCATGGTGATGTTCTGTGGTGAGCCGGGGGTCCATTCTTTGAGGGATAAGTGAGCCTCAATTCCCCGACCTTAGGCTTCCTCAACTTTATTTAAGGGAAGTTCTCACCATGTGAGTTAGAGGGGACCCCTGGCCACACTATCCTTTCGCAGCTCATCTTACCTCAGTGCAGTGAGGCTCTATACTATATTTAACATTTCGGGATGTGGCCCGCTTTAATTTCTCAGTGTTTGAGTCCCAACTAACCCATCTATTCTTGTTCTTTACAGGTTCCCTCCGGGACGCTTATCTGCTCCTGGCTTCCACTGTCTCACCTCATTCGAGGGCAGCACCACATCGGTCAGGGAACCCTTTTACTTTTATTTCCTTTCAGGTCTCAGCAAGACCTATTCTCACCCTGCAAGGCGACTCTGTCACAGCAGAATTTTTCTTAGTTTTTCAGATCACCGGGGCCGCAGCCTTCAAGACCAGGCCCTTTCCTCCGCAGGACTCTGGTGGGGGATCTCTTTTCTATCCAGACTGCAGTCTGTTCAGAAGTCCAGGCCGCAGCCCACTTCTCTAAGTCGTGCCCCCTTTGCCCGTTACTGTCACACTAACACCTCCTTTCTGCCTTCTATGTGCTAACTACACTATAGTCCCAGCAGGCGCCCAGTGAAATACCTTCTATTTGGTAAATTTAGAAATATAACATATAATATAGTGTAAATATGAACACATTTACTTAGGCCGGCTGGTATAATAGACCTGCTTTAGGGAATCAGTAAGTAATTTAGGCCATTGGCCCAGTATATAAATATATTTCCAGCATGTAAACTTGCAAGAACATTAATACAAACAATGGCTGAGGGAAATCAAGGTGGATAATACATTACTTTGCTAAATTAATTTAGAAAATACATGATCTAAATAACTAAATATACATGATCTAAATTAGCATAATTTATATAGCTACAGTAAAGAGGTTTTACACAAAACTTAAATTTTTTTACTACTAAAAATGATGGCCCAAATAATTATCGCTTAATTTTTAAAACATCTTTAATGAATACAAATGTATGATGTCTCTGTATAAACTTTTGTTGCTGTTATGGCATTTCGATTATAAAAAATAGTCTAGTGAGATTGTCTTAATAAATGGTATTGCACCCTAGATACGTTTCAGTGGATCTACAGAAAAGGACATTCACTGCTATGGAATCAGTGTATTGCTGTGTGTGTGACCCAGGCCTGATTTATAAGGACATTTGTGTTTTGGGAGGATTGATTGCTTACTTTCTTTATATTAACTCTGTCTCACAAATGACCAAGTAAATAAATGAATAGTTATTGAATACTACATGTGTAGTTACATCAAGCACGGGAAATCTTATCCATGATTTAATCATCTCTTTGCAGCAGACCTGTGATCGTGATTCTTCATTTTGTTCTAACAGTGCCGGCCTGCAGCCACCAAGTGAAAGTGTTGAAAAGGTATGATTTAAAGCAACTCCTATTAGTATCCAGATATTAACTAGAAGTTAACTACTGCCTATTTTTATCAAAAACTAAAACAATGTACAGTATGGCGGGACATTATGTCGTCGCCCCTGCGTCTGTCTGTGCACACATTCTTGTTAGCATGATGAACTCAATAAAAATACATGATGGAAACTTCATACTTACACCATAGGTGATGATCTGATTAGATTTTGGAGCATGTCATTGCAAAAATCTGCACATTAATGAGGAACAACTTTGTGCTTCAGGTGACGGGACATTAGGGAGCTCAAGTGCCTCATGTTGATTTATGTACACTGCTGAGCAAAAGTCTGAGACAAATTCAGGAGTTATTTAAGTTATGAGCATCAACAATATACTCAAAGCCTCCACTAGTGTTTTCTACTATTATAACAACTTTGACTGTTATGAATTCAACTTAGTTTGCGTGGGAAGAAACCAAGCTTGTCATTTAGCGATCTTTAATTCAGCTTGATCAGAATATTCAAAAACCTGTGATCACAACAGCTCAAAGTAAAGTACACATTAGCAGCTAATATGAAGTGTAGTAGTAGCTTATCCATCACATTTACCAATCAGATCTAACTGATTACTCATTGTCAGGTGTTCCTCATCATTAACATCATTTGTTCCTCTCTGTACATCCACAAAACTAAAAGGGTACTTTTTATACTGCAAAATGTAGATCTGTCAGGATTAACTGTTAGCCTAAAACAAAATGGCTAAAATTTCAGTAGAGGATCATCCTAGAATTGTGTTTCTGCATAAAGAAGGAAAAACATTGAGTGAAGAGAGTAGAAAAATGCAAAATGTCTAAGACTTTTGCACAGTAGTGTATATATTGCATAAGCACCCATGAGTATACCTTTTATCAGATTGAAAATTGGACAGCCCTACCAGCTTGTTTTTTGTAAATTTCATTTAATTGTTTCACACACATTATCGACGAGATGTTTAGTGTCTTAGAGAAATGCAGAAAGTGCAATGCCCCATTTTTACCTAAGAAATGGTCTAGAGTGCGATGTACAGGTGAGCATTTAGTTTTTGCAGGATTTATAGTGAACTTCATGTCATAAATCAAATGTAGAAATTGTAAAACCTTCAGTTTTTCTACTGTGTGTTCTTTGGTGTGTTGCAAGTGTAAGTGACTTTGTATGTGACAATTTGAAGGATGTCCACTTTTGGATTAAATGATGTCTCAATACAACTTTAAAGGCGAAGAATTTGATCAGCAAAGTTAAAACTACATGTTAGAAATAAATAACCAATGACATTCATGTGTAACTGGAAACTTTCAAACACTTTCATTGTATTCAGCACTATTATGTCACCAAATAACTGATCAGATAAAACTATTTCTTTTAGCTTGTTGCTTTGTTTGGCACAAGTCCTGCTTTTCAAAAGTCCAAGAAGCCGAGAAGAGGCAGCAGTCTTGGGTAACTATTTACTTATTTTGCAAAAAAAAAAAACATGCATTATTATTAGGGCTTCTGGTTTTCAGTTTTAACCAATAAACACTGATCACCCACCACCAATGTAAACATTTGAAAAACACCACAAAAGGATTATTCAGTTTACAATAAGTACACTCCTTTCTCACAGTAATTTTAAAGGCAACTGCTCAGCCCTGTGAAAATACTATCTGATCTATATAGAATATAGCACAGATATTACTGGTGGGGCATCTGGAAAACATCTGAACCAACCAGTCTTCTGTTAAAGGTTGTAAGAGAAATATTATAGAAAATTGGATTTGCCTGCCATGGAAGAGTACTGTAATCTTGCTCCCATAACCTTGTACGCTTTGCTTAAGATAAAGTTTTGCCTACATTGCAGCTGCAGCTGTGAGACAATGGATAATAAGATGAGCCAGACTTGTCTTTCTTTTTTTGCTATACACACAAAACAGTCATTCTGTTATTTGCTTGCTTAGCTATATACCACGTATGCATAGTTATAAATTGTTTCCCTTATATGCGAATATCTGAATCATCAATGGCTAGCCTTCTGCCTTACTGATAGTTTTAAGGTTTATAAGAAACTGATCCAACTCTGTATGTTGGAACACTACTCGATGATTGTCTAGCACCCTGTGTGCTGAGAGTGTTCACAGTTTGCAAACTTAAGAAATAAAGGCCTGTGCGTTTGGAACTCGCAGTCTCTCTTCCTTTATTAGAATTTCCACGACAAGGTACAAATCATATATTTTACATTGATCTCATAATAGTTTTCTTTTCTTTAAGACTATTACTTGTTTTGAGTGCTAACAGAATAGAAAGGTTTTCTCCTTTTTCAATATGTATATGTTAGATGGGGACAAAATATCCTAAATAATTTTTGTTACTATTATTTAAAACTTGTAGCTTTCTAATATAGCAGAACGCTGTACAATTTGCAATGTTTTCTCATCTGCTTAAAACTAACATTGCAAATATGATTAAATATGTTCTGGTAATGACAATGTAGATTTAATTAGTATCTCTCTTTGTATTGATGTAACAGAGCAAACTTAAAGACTAAAAATTGTGATTCATATTATTTATCAGGAACAAAGGTAGGACATTCTTGACACTAGCACTGAAGAAACCTCCTCTGAAGAAGAATTTATAGCAGATTCTGACATTGATACCGAATCAGATTGTCATTCAGATTCTGATAAAGAAATCACATGGAAGGCTACCGCAGAAGCCCCCACCAAGGCCAAAACTCCAGCATCAACAACAGAAGTAACTTAGTTAGCAGACACAACTAACACTGAGCATGTCCATGCATCTAGTATGGAACATGAATCAAACTCTTTGGATCTGGGTGAGAAGTATTTATCCTCTATGAAAAAAATCTTCAACTGAAGTGGAATCCATGAAGTACAGAGACTTGTCTTGTGCAAAGAACCAAATGGAAGTTGAGAGTGAACATTCTAAGACAGATGAACAGCCATGCAGCTAAAAAAAAAGTAATTCATGTGCCAGTGTTAACAGTAGCAGGATGCAAAATCATTGCTATGTTTGTGGAAAACTTGTGAGGCATCTGGCAATCCATGAAAAACAGGAAATTGATATAGCTAAGGCATTGAGTTTCCCAAAGGGATCCAAACAAAGAAAAGAAATGCTAGAAAAACTGAGGAATAAAGGACATTTCTAGCATAATTATGAGGTCTTGAAGAATGGAGAAGGAATCTCTGAAAATAAAAAGGAGACCAAAGGATGAATCAGATTAAATACCACCATAGTATTTACTGCAAAGGGCTATTTGTACATAAGGAGCTTTGGAGGCACATGAGAAAATGCAAGTGCTCTCACAAACTTGTTTCTGGTGAAGAGCATAAAGAGAGAAGGAGAGTCTTGAAATTAGCAACATTTGCAGAATCTGTATTGTCACCTCAGGTGTCTGAAGGAGACACATGAACTAAGATGCAGTTACATTAGTTGTTCAAAATGATGCATGTATACTTCAGCTAGCACAGTCTTTGTATAGCAAACATCGACATGACCAGACCAAGTACTAGTACATTAGACAAAAACTGAGAGAAGTTAGGAGGTTCTTGGAAACAATGCGCAAAAAGTCAGGAGAGACCAAACTCTGATAGTTACTATAGAGGACAAGACTGTCTGATCATATATTCCAGTCAGTTAGGAGCAAATCATCCAGAACATCTGAGATCAACACAGTTGCGCAAGCACATTGCAACAGTTTCTCAAGTCCTCAACATCAAGAACAATGAACTGGACCAGATAGCAGATTTCCTAGGCCATGATATTAGGGTGCACCGAGGTTATTGCACCATGGCAAATGTAGACAACAACTTGTCCAACACAATACCAAGTCCTAGACTCCCCAGATCCATGCAGGGCTCAAATATTTATCCTCCTTGGGGGCTGTGACATCTGGTGGAGAGGGTCTTTCAAACTAGCGGGAGCTGGGCTCCGGCTGGACCTAGCCCAGAATGTTCCATCAAATTGACAGCCCCTGTCGTCACGTGGGCAACAGAGTTCTCTTAACAACAGCCCATCACTTGTATCGGTACAATACTAGTACAGTTTGTTTCAGTATAGAATATACCAGTACGAAACCACTTTCTGTCCTAACTCACTTTTCAATACCAGTACAGTACCAGTACAGTTGCGATATACCTGCCACATTCATGTATGTTTAAATCGACAGTGGTTGGGTTCTGAACTCGTTTCCCTGTCGACCGCTGTCACATCTGTTAGAAATGGATCAGCTGTTATGTAATACAGCATGTTTCGCGGTCCTGTCCATGTACAGTATTTTGTTTTGGTGTTCAATCATTACTAAGAGATGAGCAGAACGTGAAAGGATGAGATGAACAAAAAGGCTAAAACAATTAGCCGTCTTTAAAAGCATGAGGTTGCAAAGACAGCAGGCTTGCATCACGGCTTTGGGAATGCAACTTTTGTGATTTAGACAAAAGAAATAATAATAATAATAATAATAATAATAATAATAATAATAATAATAATAATAATAATAATAATAATAATACAAATTTTAAAAACACATTCGACAAGTGAGTACAAAACAATAATAAAAGAAACCAAAACTAAACAAACCTCTAAACAAGACTACATCCACACACCTCTATGTGTAGGTAATGTAAAATAGCCTAAGATGTTTTACAGCAGCTAAAAAGAAATGAATGAAAATGAAAAACAATTAAACTTAATCCTGATGATGAGAGTTTATTTTAATGTGTTACTGCATTTGCTATGAATTACATATTAATATACTATAAAGAAAATCAGTTTGGTTGCAAGTGCAGTAGATTTAAGTGTTTCTTCTTCTTCTTCTTCTTCTTCTTCTTCTTCTTCTTCTTCTTCTTCTTCTTCTTCTTCTTCTTCTTCTTCTCTTTAGATAGACCTTTAGATAGATCTTTATCCAAAAAGTATGAAAGTTCTTACAGATTTAAAGAGATGTACACACAGGATGCCAAATTGTGAAGTACATCCATGCTTATTTAATGCTAGTTGTATAGTAGTATAGCCATACGATTCATTTTACCTTCCATTAGGTGTCTGGCTGCCTGTGCTCGCACGTTCTCCTTTCTTGCCCCTCAGTGAGCTACCCGTGAGCATAACAATTTACCAACTTTAGACCATGTAAGTCACCTTGGATAAAGGCGTCGGTTAAATGACCTAATAATAATAATAATAATAATAATAATAATAATAATAATAATAATAAAAGCACTAAAATATTCTGTTATCACAAATATATAAATGTTGCTTGTGTGGATGTGGGGAAACAAATATAATTTCTCCACAGCCTACTTTTTTCTTCAGTTATGTAATCATACAGTATATACATCAAAGGACACGCGAAAGAGCCACTGGATGCGTGGATATATGCTTATGTAAAGTTATGTTTGCTTCTTTCAAGTCTGTTTTTAAATTGTTTTGTTTTAGTTGGCCAGACATGATTTTTTTAACCTTTTGTGTAAAGCCCGGGAGGTTTTCGACACTGCGGTTCCTGCAAGAGCATTAGTAGCTCTTTGTAGCAGGTATTTTTTGGTTTTAACACAAGTACAATGTCACCACTCCGACTGCACTGTTGTGCGAAGCAGCAGCTGCTAGAGGTTGGTTCTGCACCACAAATCTGCTTTGCTGTTTATACCACAGAAGTGTGGTGGTGCAAACATTTATTTTATTTAATACCAGGAATGCTTCTGACAGCAGTTCACAGCCCTAGAAATTTCGATTTTAATCAGGCCCCGTATTACGTTTTGCCACAAACTGTTGCTTACTAAAAGATCTGGAATGTTACCTGATCTTTTAATATACATTTACATGGACAATGGATTCTCTCCTAACATAAGCCAGTATGATTAAACATAGTAATAGGCTGAAAACTGTAGTGTTTGCATTTTTTAGGTAGCCAGCCATTTTTTTTTTTTTTTTATTGCAGGGGCTTCTCGCTGTTTCCACACCCATTCAAATACAAATAATAAAGTGTTTGATTTGTTCACAGTGTTTTTCGTAAACCCTGCCCCTTCTGTAAGCCACACCAGTGAACAGTGTCTCTGTTTTGTAAACGGTGTAGGAATTTTTTCTTTTTTTGTAGCACCGCTACAATCTAGCAGTTTCTTGCTCTAGTGCCATGGAAATTTGATTTAATCCAGGCCTTAGACTACATTTTAGTAGTCCTCCATTTCTTTTCTGACTCATCCTGTTGTGTTATATATTTTGACATATCTGTAATCTCAATTGTGGAATTGTAAATAAGACACATAAGTATATTGAATGCTGTATTTCCTCTTATATTTCTATGGATAAGTTAAACTGCACGTAAAATATGTCCAAGAAAGGGAGTCCTGAGAAGGCCATGGACGAAGCAGGAAATAAATGCAGTAATGAGACATTACAAGATCCACATTGCCCAGGGAAGATTGGCATCAAAACTGGACTGTCAGCAGTGCCACTTGGCAGAAGACTCCAGATTAAACAACAAAAGTGTATAAAACATATGAGATTTTTAGAGAAACAAAGGGATAACTTGTAAAAGGCAGAAGACATCTACATAAGAAAGCTCACTGAAGATAAATTATAGATAAATTATACTGATGCTAACTTAATAAAGGGGAACTGAAACATATTGTAGAGGCACTCAGATGCATTATTAATTGTTAAAGGTTAACTAAAAAAAATGAAATATTACTATTTACACATCAATTTCCCCAATAAAATGTAAATATGGCTAACTGTAGTTCTTTTGTAAAACAAGATGGTCGCCAGACCTACATTTTCTTCTTCAATTTAAAACTTCTTCAGTTGAAAAACAGTTTAATTGATTAGTAGGTATCAATAGAATTCATATATGTAAAAATGGCATTCTGCACTATTTGCTAAAGTGTTTGGTACAGGTACTGGTACTGGGCTTGGATGCCGTAAAGCTGCTTGGCAGTTCTAGTTTTATTTTTATTTGCTTTAAAACCTCAAGTGGGTTGCCATTGGTCCCTCTCAAGATTCGCACTTTGCGTGATGTTACTGGTTTGGTTCCGTAACATGTTCTTTCCTACGTAAATACACACAAGCATAGCCTACTAAAAATTGCAAAAGTATAACTTTTAATTTATTTTCAAGTTAGCTTTGAATTGATCTTAGAAACTAAATAGGATTGAAAGAGCATTTTGTGTGCTTAAAGAGTTTACTGAGAGAAAATTCAAAGTCTACATTCAATATGTCTGTTGATAAAGTCCTCAAAACCTTATTTCAATCTATTACTTAAAGGGAGAGTAAACACATATTACACATGCTATTGGGTTGACAGATTATGACCTAAATAATCAACTTTAGACGTATTTGTTCATTCTTATATGAAACTTCTATTCACTGTTTCACTAATGCCTGTCATACCTGCTCTCCATTGTAGATCTGAAAAATACTATACATTTCCAAATAATAATTTTGGCTTTCTTAATCATCCTTTCAGAGTTATAGTTAAATTTGGAAAACTAGAAAAAATATACCTATAATGTTATAACCACTGGTTAAAAATCAATCTGAAATGCATAGTTGCACGTCATCATTCCTGTGATTGGTTACAAACAAAAAATGGATGCACACATGATCTTGAGTCACTTCCACAATATTTACACATTTAAGAACAAATATCTTTCATATAAGTGAGTTTTAACATCTAAAATTTGTATGTACAGATTATTTAGGTGATAATTTATCAACCCAATAGTATGTGTAAAATGCGTTTACCATCCCTTTAATTCCTGAGATATTGTGTATTGAAGTTGCTGTTTTCACAAATTTTATTTGGAATCACTGCTCATTTGTGTAAAATAACTCCAAGCTGTGAAGACATCACTGGTTATAGGTTGGAAATGCAATTGCCGTTAAATGTGAGGATTTATAACTCAGTAGCCACTGTTTATCTCAGATCCTGTTTGTTTTATTATGTTTCAAAAGTGTGCTTTTTTATTTTTTATTTATTTATTCATAAAACTTTCTCATAGCTTTCAAATTGGTTTGTTTTCATTGGTGCAGCAAATCATACCATTTAAAACATTCAATCTACTTAAATAAAAACTTTTCAAAAAGCTTAAAGAGAATCATTCTGAAATGCACTGGTGTCCACTGAATCATAGTCCTCTTAATTCAGCATAACATCAGGTGTATGTATTGTAACGGAAGTGTCTCCACAAAACATAAATGTCCCTACAATGTACTGTAATGTCATGTCCCAACAATCCTGCTAAATGTCAATTCAAGAATTTGAACAGCAATGTATCATATTTAAATCCAAAAGACCATCTTTATATTTTTTTACACTGAAAGGATGAAAGGAAAAGTGTGTCCCCATAATGCAAGACCATGTCATGTGTCCCCGTAAACTCTATAAACAAGTGTGTGTTCATGTGTGCGTCTCTGTGCGTGTGTGTGCGTGTGTGTGCGTGTGTGTGCGTGTGTGTGCATGTGTGTGTGTGTGGTCGGAAGGAAAAGGTACTGTGTACATGTGTGCATGTGGTCGGAAGGAAAAGGTACTGTGTAAACCTGAGTGTTTGATTTAATATGAAAAAAAGTATTTTTGTAATCAGTGAATGGCTTAGCCGTCCAATCTAGTTAGAACAAAAGAAAAATATAGTTTAGCACTCCACGTGGGAGTTAGGTTTTTGTTTTATTTCTGTAAATAATAAAAGCACATGAAAGTGCTGAAAAAGTATAATGACTTTTTCTGTAAATATAAAAGCACATGAAATACGATTAAATGTTTTCTGCTATTATATATAGAATGCATATATATATATATATATATATATATATATATATATATATATATATATATATATATATATACTGAGTATACAAAACATTAGGAACACCTTCCTAATATAAGTGCATTCTTTTATGGGTCTTTCGGCACCAGTGTTGTACTGGACTGTCAGTTGATTAACTGTAGCCCGTCTGATGCTCTGCACAATTCGTGTCAGCCTCCTTTGGCCTCTTTCATCAATGAGCCGTTTTCAACCACTGGCCCGCCGTTGGTTGGATGTTCTTTGGGTGGTGGACCATTCTTGATACACACAAGAAACTGCTGAGTGTGAAGATTCAGCAGCGTTGCAATTCTTGACACACTCAAACTGGCATGCCTGGCACCTACTACCATACCCCGTTCAACGGCACGTAAATCTTTTGTCTTGCCCATTTACCCTCTGAATAGTACACATACACAATCCATGTTTCAATTATGTCAAGGCTTAAAAATCCTTCTTTAACCTGTCTCCCCTTCATCTACACTGACAGAAGTGGATTTAACAGGTTACATCAATAAGGGATCATAGCTTTCACCTGGATTCACCTCGTCAGTCTATTTCATGGAAAGAGCAGGTGTTCCTAATGTTTTGTACACTCAGTGTGTGTGTGTGTGTGTGTGTGTGTGTGTGTGTGTGTATATATATATATATATATATATATATATATATATACTGTATATATAAGCCATTCAACTTCTTGCAATGCAAAGAATAAATTTATGGCGCACACAATATAGTGTATTCAATATGCTTTAATGCAATTAAAAAAGATATAAAAATCTACCAGTTTCGGCATCACTGTGCCTTCATCAGGATAGCGTGTCAACTTTTCACAGGAGTTATATATAATTAACAAGTAGAACAATTTAACCACAATAAACTCAATACACATTGAACCATACGTAAATGATTATCAATCATCCATTATGATATACAATTTCATAATTTACACATGTACATGAACAATACAAATCAGTTGTATACAAACCAATTCAAAAATAAAGTACTAAAGTGCATCAACTATAAGGAATTACTATAAGAAAGGACTATAGTCTAGTTCATCATTTAAACTAAAGGGATGCAAAGTTTTTAATGTATAAATCCAAAAAGACTCTGGTTTCAAATAAATCTTAGCGTAGACGATGACCCATGACCATCTTGTATATAATGTCTTATCATAGCATAATTCTAATTGCAAGTATGTATCGCTATTTTATGTTTTTTAATTCACTGTTTTAATGTTCTTTTTGTCCTCCCCACATAAGATTTTCCACATGGACAAACCAGCATTTATACAACAAACGCGGTACTGCAATTAATAAATTGCTTTTTCCATTGTGAGGATGACAAAACAAATCAGAATTTACAGTATTATTGCACACAGCACAGTTACCACATTTATAATTACCTTTGGGCTGACTGCCCAACCATGTCTTTTGCGGCATTATTTTTAAATCACTTTGAATCAAATAATCTCTCAAATTTCAGGCCTGTCTAAACACTATTTTTGGAGGTATCTCCACAAATTGTTTTAAAGTGTCATCAGTTTGTAATACATAATAATGTAGAGATAATACATACCAATGTTTAAGAGTGAGCTTGTGTTGAAATAACAAATGGTGTGTCGTTAAATTGTTTAACATTTAAGTCAGAATTAAGTAATTCCTCCCTTGGTTTAATAGCTGCACGATTAATGGCTTTATTTATATAAGCAATGTCATAATCACGTTCTAGAAAACATTTTTTCATCATTTCTGCTTGTATTACAAAATCCTTGTCCACGTCACAATCACGCCTCAATCTTACAACCTGGCTATATATTAATATTTATTATATTTGCTATTATACTATTAATCAAATATCTAGGGTGGAAACTCGAAGCTCTCAACAGTGTATTCCTATCAGTATCTTTTCTATAAATTGATGTGTGTAAAAAACCCAATAAATATTTATAAACATCCAAATCCAAAAAATGAATATGTGTTTCATTAAACTCCATAGTAAAGTGCTCCCGAGTGGCACGTCCAGTAAAGGTGCTCTGTGTGGAGTGCAGGATATGCCCTATAGCTTGGAGATCGTAAGTTCAAATCCAGGCTATGTCACAGCCAACTGTGACTGGGAGCCCCTAGGGGATGGTGCTCAATTGGCCGAGCACTGCCTGGGTAGGGAATGCTCAGGTCAGCAGGGGAATCCACAGCTCACCGCAACACCTATGTCCAATAGGGGCGCCTGTAGTTCTGCAGTGGAGCTGCCAGATCTGTGTTGTCCTCCAACACTATAGCTTCATTGTGGATCCTAAGTGCAAAAAATGATGGCTTGGCAGGAGCACGTTTCGGAGAACACATATTAAATAATGTATATATGTTTTAAAACTGCACATATCGCACAACTTAAAAAAAAAAAAAATACCGTTGTTTGAACTTGCAACATGATGTTCTTGAAGAGCATATGGCCTTAGCCCACTGCACTGTTGTTCAAATGTGTTCATGTTTTAAACTTACATCCATGCCTGACCAGCTTTCGCTGAAAACATGAAGGCGCTGCTCGATTCTAGAAATACTCTATTTCCTGTTTGAAAATATCCAGTTTCCTGTTTGGTAGATACCATAAAATGGAATTGTACACAAGAGTGGCATGTAGCTTCCTTGACTAAATCTCTGATAAATTGTAGTTCCTTGTTTAATTAAAAATAAATAAAGGAATAATTTATTAGGGAGAAATAAATACATGATTTAAAAATGCATAGAGGAATAAATATATTTAGAAATAAATGTTTTTAAATAAATAAACATAGAAATGTTTATATTATAAATGTATAAATAACTTAATAAATAGCAAGCCAGAAAAATATGACATATTAATTGATTTGGCTGATGCTTTTATGCAGAGCAATTGATATTTGTATACCTATATACAAAAAGTATGTTTCACGTTAAAAAGGTAAGTTCACTTTAGCATATGTGGAGTAGTGATTAGAGCACTGCACTTTTGACTGGAAGATTGTGAGTTCCAACCCAGGTGGGAACACACTACTGCTTATTTGAAAAAAAAAAAAAAAAAAAAAATTGCCAGCACAAAAAAAAAAGCTGATATAAAGTGCTCAGAGAAGTTATCTAATTGATTTCAAAGATGCTTTCTTATTATTACTGTTTGGTACTGAAAACATGTGTAAATTTCAAACTTTGTATATGATTTGTATCAAATTAGCTTCATACAGGGCTTATTTGTATCTGAATATCTCATAGGGTGCTCAAAGCAACCCACGAACACATATGAGTGAGTTGAGGGGGCTGACGGACCACCCTGTACTAGTGTATGAACTATCTTTAATTAAAGAGTGCAGAAAATTAAACCATGTTCACAGCGCTGTATGCTGTATAACTATAGAACTGTACAAGAACAATAACCGCAGAGCGATGGTGTGAGGCGTGTGAGTAAAAATTGATTTTCCAGACAGCAATTTACGTGTAAAAAAAATAAAATTTTTATTTAATATTACACGGAAAAGAAAAAAAAAACAATAAAGAAGGATGTGAGGGAGGGAGTGCTGGAGTAATCAAAAATAAAGGAACGGAAGCCTCTTAATCCTCTTCGTGATCTCAATCCAAAATGAAACAAAAAGGAATAAAAACAGAAAAGAGCAAAATTAGTAAGGCCTCCGTCCGTAATTAAAAGTAAATAACACAGTCCATCCCGCACGTACTTCCCTCCAGCCTTTTTTTCCCTGCCTCTATTCCTCAGGACTAACCCCGAACACAGTAGCACGTTTTCTTTAGTATGCAAACCATGCCCCGGTAGTCAGTGGATCACCAATCCCAGACTGACAGGTATCCTTAACTTCAGTTGACTCCAGTGGCTGGAATTTACATACTCATACTTCAGCCCCTCACCAAGGTGCCGTCCCTCATAAAGATGACTTTTGTCATGGTCACAAGACCTTGGTAATGGAAGTCCCGAGTTGGTTTGATGCCTTCTACTGTTGGGCGGCTGAATTGCAGACCGAAACCCCTTTGACTCATCACAGATGGAAACACACACGGATAACGTTTCTCACATTTTTATATGACACAAATGCAGCTCCACAATATACATACTGTACGTATATATATATACACTGAACAAAAATATAAACGTGCAACAATTTCAAAGATTTTACTGAGTTACAGTTCATATAAGGAAATCAGTCAATTGAAATAAATTCATTAGGCCCTAATCTACGGATTTCACATGACTGGGAAAACAGATATGCATCTGTTGGTCACAGATACCTTAAAAAAAAAGGTAGGGCCATGGATTAGAAAACCAGTCAGTATCTGGTGTGACCACCATTTGCCTCATGCAGCGCGACACATCTCCTTCGCATAGAGTTGATCAGGCTGTTGATTGTGGCCTGTTGAATGTTCTCCCACTCCTCTTCAATGGCTGTGCGAAGTTGCTGGATATTGGCGGGAACTGGAACACGCTGTCATACATGTCGATCCAGAGCATCTCAAACAGGCTCAATGGGTGACATGTCTGGTGAGTTTGCACGCCATGGAAGAACTGGGACATTTTCAACTTCCAGGAATTGTGTACAGATCCTTGCAACATGGGGATGTGCAATGATGCTGAAACATGAGGTGATGGCTGTGGATGAATGGCACAACAATGGGCCTCAGGATCCCATCATGGTATCTCTGTGCATTCAAATTTCCATCGATAAAATGCAATTGTGTTCGTTGTCCGTAGCTTATGCCTGTCCATACCATAACCCCACCACCACCAATGTGCACTCTGTTCACAACGATGACATCAGCAAATTGCTCGCCCACACGATGCCATACACGCTGTCTGCCATCTGCACGGTACAGTTGAAACCGGGATTCATCCGTGAAGAGCATACTTCTCCAGTGTGCCAGTGGCCATCAAAGGTGAGCATTTACCTACTGAAGTCGGTTAGGATGCCAAACTGCAGTCAGGTCAAGACCCTAGTGTGGACGACGAGCACGCAGATGAGCTTCCCTGAGACGGTTTCTGACAGTTTATGCAGAAATTCTTCGGTTGTGCAAACCCAGTTTTATCAGCTGTCCGAGTGGCTGGTCTCAGGCGATGGTCTGGAGGTCCTGGGCTGGCATGGTTACACGTGGTCTGCAGTTGTGAGGCCGGTTGGACGTACTGCCAAATTCTCTAAAACGACGTTGGAGGCGGCTTATGATAGAGAAATGAACATTCAATTCTCTGGCAACAGCTCTGGTGGACATTCCTGCAGTCAGCATGCCAATTGCGAGCTCCCTCAAAACTTGAGACATCTGTGGCATTGTGTTGTGTGACAAAACTGTACATTTTAGAGTGGCTTTTTATTGCCCCCAGCACAAGGTGCACCTGTGTAATGATCATGCTGTTTAATCAGCTTCTTGATATGCCACACCTGTCAGTTGGATGGATTGTCTTGGCAAAGGAGAAATGCTCACTAACAGGGATGTAAACAAATTTGTGCACAAAATTTGAGAGAAATAAGCTTTTTGTGTGTATATAAAATTTCTGGGATCTTTTATTTCAGTTCATGAAACATGGACCAACACTTTACATGTTGCGTTTATATTTTTATTCATATATATATATATATATATATATATATATATACACACACACACACACACACACACACACACACACACACATGTATATATATATATATATATATATGGATTTAATTAGGAGTTTTTGCCACTGATCAACAGAAAAAAAAATAATGTCAAAGTGAAAAATAAAATCTACAAATTAAATTAATTACAAATATAAAACAGAAAATAATTGATTGCATAAGTATACACCCCGTTGAGTCAATATTTGGTAGAGGCACCTTTGGCAGCAATTACAGCCATGAGTCTATTTGGATAAGTCTCTACTAGCAAGGCACATCTGGACACCGCATTTTTTGCCCATTCTTTGCAAAATTCCTCAAGCTCCATCAATTTGGATGTGGACCTTTGGTGAACAGCAATTTTCAACTCTTTCCACATATTCTCAATTGGACTGAGGTCTGAGCTTTCACTGGGCCATTCCAGGACATTGATCTTTTTGTTTTTAAGCCACTCCAGTGTGGCTTTGGCTGTATTTTTGGGGTCATTGCCCTGCTGGAAAATGAATCTTCTCCCAAGTCCCATGTCTCTTGCAGACTTCAGTAGGTTTTCTTCCAGGATTTCTCTGTACTTTGCTGCATCCATATGCCCTCTATCTTCACAAGCTTTCCAGGCCCTGACACAGAGAAGCATCCCCATAGCATGATGCTGCCACCACCATGCTTCACAGTAGGGATGGTGTTTTCAGGATGATGTGCGCCAAACACAACGCTTAGTGTTGAAGCCAAAAAGCTCTATTTTGGTCTCATCAGACCATATAATCTTCTTTCACTTGGTCTCAGTCTCCCACATGCCTTCTGACAAAATCTAGCCGGAATTTGATATTAATTTTTTCAACAATGGCTTTCTGTTTGCCACTCTGCCATAAAGGTCAGTTTTGTGAAGCATCCGGGCTATTGTTGCCGTATGCACAGTGTCTCCCAGCTCAGCCGTGGAAGACGGTAACTAGAGTTGCCATAGGCCTCTTGGTGGCCTCCATGACTAGTGCCCTTCTCACCCTTATACTCAGTTTTTGAGGATGGTCTGTTCTAGACAGATTCATAGTTGTTCCATATTCTCTCAATTTCTTAATAATGGACTTTACTGTTCTCAAGGGGATATTCAATGCTTTGGAAATGTTATTATATCCTACCCCTGATTGGTGCTTTTGAAAAACCTTATTCCGGATTTGCTTTGAATGTTCCTTCATCTTCAGGATGTAGTTTTTGTTAGGAAATGTACTACCCAACAGTGGGACCTCCCAGAGACAGGTGCATTTAACCTGAAATCATTTGAAACACCTTAATTGCACACAGGTGGAATCCATTCAACTTATTATGTGACTTCTAAAGACAATTGGTTGCACCAGAGCTTATTTAGGTGTGTCATAGCAAAGGAGGTGAATACTTATGCAATCAATTACTTTCTGTTTTATATTTGTAATTTAGAACAATTTGTAGATTTTATTTTTCATTTTGACATTATGGACTTTTTTGTGTTCAGTGGCAAAAAACTCCTAATTAAATCCATTTTGATTCCATGTTGTAACACAATAAAATGTGGAAAAGTCCAAGGGGGGGGGGGGGGGGGGGGGTGAACACTTTTGAGAGCCACTGTGTGTGTGTGTGCGTGTGTCTATATATATGTACGAAGAGTTTAGATGCAAAACACGATATACGCTATTTGCACCAAAACTTAGCTAAAAGCAGGATCATTCATCTCACAGTGCCTCTTTTTGATGTTCAGTGTCCTTTGTCCTCAAAACACTATATACACCATGTTATTGGTTATTTCCATAACTCGCTATACGCCAGGCTTCTAATTTATCAAAATCTATCAAAACCATGTCCACTGAGCCAATCGGCGTGCAGTATTATGGCTGCTCCTAGGAGGAGTATAGTAGCGTATTTAATCTTGTAAATTGTGATTTTATGGTTAAATGATGAATAGTTTCAAAAAACAGTAGGGAAGTCAATTTTCAAACATGGTGTAGCAATGGTGAATAAGCATTCCCAAATAATGCTTAGAAAATAGTCACTCTATCGGAACTGTGAAACCTCCAATGCCAATAACAGTTAATGGTGTTTTACGTTTGTGCTCTCCCTCTGTGTGGGATGTGAAGTTTATCGTTTGAATTTCTTGAAACATGTTGTATCTTTAGAAGTAAGTGTAAAGTAATTTTACAAAAATGTGAAGTGGTTTTCTCCCACTGCTAATTAAAAAAAAAAAAAAAAAAATAGCCACCTAGCTAACAATGTCATCCCGAGGGCTACAGTGAAACGTACTCTCTTTAAATTGGGACTTTAGTAAAGACCGCATGTGTACGTGCGTACATTCATTATTGTAGATAGTAATTCATTGAGTACATTTATTGTAGCAGATAGTAATTCATAGGCAGCCAGCCAGCATTATTATAAACAGCATCACATGTAATGCACCAAAAAATGTGTGTCATCGGTGTCAATTTCAGGCGGAGCTTTACGGTTGGCAAGGTGACACAGCTGAGAGAATTTTTTTTCCTCTGTCTTCCCGTCTGGTGCTGTCAGTGTCAGTTTCTCAGCACACAGTACAGTAGTTGCTCAATAACGAGATACTACGGAAGCGTATTGCTGCCACCTAGAGCAAAATAAAATTCAGCACATATATCGTTAAAACGATATAACTATTTCGTTAAAACGATATAATTATTTCGTTAAAATGATATAGTTATTTCGTTAAAACGATATAGTTATTTCGTTATAACGAAATAGTTATCTCGTAAAAACGGAAACAGAAATCAGTGTCAGTCTTGAGAATGTCAACAACAGCAGACATCTCTCCCCCCAATCTGTAAAAGTAAGTCACACACTCTGTTTTTAAGTAGACCTATTTATTTCTATAATACTTTATTAAAAACGATGATGTAGTTAATATATACGGAAACTTCCGTAAATGTGGAATGTGTTTGTGTGAATTAATTAAAAACAATGTTTAGAGCTATAGGCCCAGCCTGTTCAGTCCATTGAGGCACTTGCTCCTGTAACGAGGTGGTAAATACATTTGATAAATACCACTATAACTTTATTGTGTAATTATACATTTGTACTCAATAGTCATTATAACGAAAGATAACTTAACTTATTTTCTAAAAGGTTAAGTGTGGTCATGGCAAGAGCAACAGAGGACAATGCTGTAAGATTTCTCAGAGATCGCGGTATGCCTGACGATCTGCTTGCAAAAATGGAGCAGGACAGGGTAAAGTGTTTCTAAATTATGTACAGCTGTTACATTTAATTGCATCTCATTCTCTTTCACATTGCACCCAAATGACATAATATAACATTACGCCGTGGAAACTTTAATTTAGTAGGTTAAACATTTTTTAATAAAAATTAGAAAAGTGTGATCTGAATATGAATCGAAAATAAACGTTCTTGGTTCATCTATCTATCTACGTGTGTATATGCATGTGTTTTTATTTATTTTTATACTTGAATGTGTCTGCAATGTTTACGTTTTGCGGTTAAATAATGCATTGTCATTCATTTTTAAGTTTTTTTTTTTTTTTTTTTAGCCCGATATACGTTTTAAAATATGTTTATACAATAGGCCTACATACAAAGATTAAACGATCGCTGTCTACAGTCTTAACTTGCAAACCACTCGTCTGGGTTCAAGGAAACATTTTTGTGGGTAGCTCTTGGATGTATGTTTGTCATTTGTTAGTGTAGTATTGTCTTATGTTTGGTGTATATTGGTGCATTTTACTGATACACTTGCATTGTTTTCAAGAGTAGGTTGGAAAATATTTTTTTGAAGTCTGATTCAGGCAGCCGTGTCTTTTTATAAATGTTTGTAAAGGGATTATGAGCAAGTGAGCAGGTTTTATGTAACCCTTTACAATCCTAAAAAGGGTTTTTAGAATCAAGAATCAATTATGTGTATTTCTTTCATGTTTACAGTGATACGTAAATGGTGACATTAATGGTGTATGGTTCCTTATTGTTTATTTATTTTGTGTTTTTTTAATGGTTAATAGTAAATTATTATGATTACATCTCTATCTGATTTTTTGTGCTATTTTAAAACATAAGTCAAAAGGTTTAAACATATATTATATTAAATCAGCAGGATCACTGCCTCTTTAGGTCAGTGGTCTTTTTTTTTTTATATGCCAGGGGATATGTGGCCTTATTTCAATTCTCATATTTGTTTAAAAGGGAATTTACAAACGTCAGCGTAATTATCAGCTTTCCTTTAACTGCATTTCAGAAATCTGCTTCAAGTTCAATTCAGTATTATTGTCAAAGTGTGCCTGAAAAACACTGAAACAGTTTGAAAATTCCAAGAAGCATTTCATAATATGTTTTTTCCTTTTTAATTTGAACGCCAAAATAAAAAGTAGGGGGTAGATGAAGTTGAACTATATCCTACATATTTCATAGGCCTAACATCCATAAAACCCTACTGAATAAAAGTGTTGCAGCTAAAATACTTTTTAGACGCATTCATTAATGCATATACATGTTTTAGATGTTCTTAGAACAATGGTTTTAGAAACAACACCTTTTCAAATAATGCTTCATACTTTTTTTGTGATTTGTGGAGGTTCTACAGTATAGAATAACAACATTTACTAAACATTTACTAAAATGTTAAATATTAATATGCATCTATGCATCTGAATATTTTCTGCAACACTCTGTTTCAATAGTGTACCAACCAACTATCAATTTATTTTAAATATATAGTATGTGATGGCCTATGCCTCTTGTTCCTTTAAAACATTTCCTTGCAAAGCATTGTAACAATGTCACATTTTATTTACTATGTTATATGTAGCTATGTAACAATATTTTTACCTTTACAGATTGACAGAGACGTAATCTGCCTAATGGATGATGACAGTCTGGCCAAATATGTCCCAATCTTTGGTGACAGGATTGCAGTATGCAATTTTTGCAAAAGCAGAAAATCAGAAACAAAGAAACAGAACCTATTGCAGAAGCTTAGAGACAAAATGATGCTACGTAACAATGGGAAAGAAGTTGTGAACACTGGAAGGGATGGAGGGGGCTATGAGAACAACAGTAAAAGAAGACGTTACTTAAAAGGCAACAGGCATGCAGTAAAAGAAAGTCGCAGGATTGAATTGGGATGGTTGCATGAAGGAAAGTAAGTCAGGAAGCGAAATGGTGGAGGAACACGTGTGTTAAAAGTTCCCAAAACAGCAGACAAACAGGCACTTATACAGTTGGCGAAGGATTTGTTCTTTCCCAATGGAAAATCCAAGAAAGGTTACTTGGAAGACTTCAAATATGACATCCTGGATTTCCAGGAAACAGTAATGCCAGATAGTTCAAATGTGGGGGAATTGTACAATGCTCTAAAATTGGGTATTTTAAGATTTTACCTGGCAACCTATCCAATTTCTGAGAGTACATTAGTTTCAGACAGTCAACCACAAAAGGATATTTTGTCTCAGATTGATCTAACTACAGACATAAATTACTCTAGACAATCCCTAGCTCAAATCCATGGTGAGGCCAAAGATGAGGGAATTAATCTTTCCACATTAGCCATGGAACAAGAGGCAGCTTTAGAAACCATGAACGAACACAGTGAAGACAGATCAGAAATAACAGTGGAACAAATTGCACTGAATACAAATGCTGTAAGTGAAGAACCCATTGTGGATGAACCAACATGTCATGTTGTAGAAGGATTGTCTGCAATCAACATGGAGCCAGTTAACCAAAGTTTCTTGTATGAAATACAGTTTGGACCAGTGTCTGAGGACATAGCAGCTTCTCAGTTGACTGACACTCTCCCATATGAGACACCACCACCTCTACAGAGTCAGTCAATTCACAACATGACCCATTCCACTCCAGAGAATTCACAATGTGTTGTGCACCTAGATTTATCTTCAGTAGAGGTAGACAGTGTTTCTTATAGTGTTCCACCATCTGCAAGACTGACCCCTTCTCCTGAAGACCAGCCCATAACAACTATTAGACTACATAGATCTAATCTCTTTCAAGAAATTAATGCACAGTTCAAGAATCCAGATATACTGTCAGCACAGCTGAAAATGTTCTTCATAGATGAAGCAGGAGCTGATGTTTTAGGACTGTCTAGAGATGCTTATTCTGCCTTTTGGACAGAATTCTTTGCTTCTGTTGCTGAAGGGGAAAATGTTAGAGTTCCTGCCATATGTCCTAGGTGGCAAGAAGAAGAATAAAGGGCTGTTGGCAGAATTTTAGCCAAGGGATATTCAGACCACAGTTACTTCCCACTACAGCTTGCCCCAGCTTTCACAATAGCACTCATTCATGGAGAACACTCTGTTCATCCAGCTATTTTGCATGGGTCATTTCTTTCCTATATAAGCCAAACTGAAAGAGATTTGGTTGATGCAGCAATTGAAGGCATTCTTACAGAAGATGACACAGATGACTTGTTGAATTTTCTGGACAGGATGGGGTGTACCACTATTCCAACAAAGGAAAACATGAAACAAGTCTTCTTACAGATTGCCCAAAAAGAACTTATCCAGAAACCAAAATACGCCCTTGATAAAATGTCAGAAGTCTCCAGAGTTATTCTGAAAGGGTTTTTCCCAAACGGTCAAGAAGTGGAGAAAATGTACACAGAGAAGATGCCAACTGTAAAAAAGTGCTGAAACTGTTGCAAGCAACTCCATTAAGCAAAGCTGAAAGCCAGAGCTTCAAATATTTACAGCAATACCTCAGAGGTCTAGATGATGTGCCGTTAAGGAAGATGCTCCATTTTATGACTGGCTCAGATGTCATGGCAGTGGAGAAAATCCAAATTATGTTCGCCAGTTTGGATGGTCTAGCAAGACGTCCAGTTTCACATACATGTGGGCTTGTGTTTGAACTTCCTTCAACGTAACAAAGCTATCCAGAATTGAGGGGGGAAATGGAGAATATTTTGTCAAGCAAGGAATGTTTCAAGATGGACATTGTTTAATGTCAAGTACAATTTAATTTTGAAGAATCACAGTAACTACAATTTAGAAATAGTAGAAACTAAAAAAGATAAAAGTCTAAACATTTGTTTCTGGAAGTTTTGAAAATGTTGTTTAGCACCTAAATAATCACCCAATTCATTCATAATCTGGATTTGTCCAATTATTTACACCATTTTTGTGAAAGTGAAATCAGACTGTTAATGTGAAAATATAGTAAAATAAATGGCATTTAAGTCCATAAATTAGTAATGCAAATTTCTTGTTCAGTTATGTAACATTAACAGTTTGGATTTGCTAACACAACAAATGGTGTGAGTTGCAGTTTTGAGTCTGTTTTCTACAATTTCAGCTTTCCTTTTCAGGAAGCATTTCAGAAATGTAGATATAAAATATAGATACATGGTGTGTGATTTACAGATCATTTTATTTTTATACTATTTTTTGTTGTCTCTACTTCCTTTTATAAACATGTCTCCAGTTAACACACAAAAAAAGAAAACTTTTTTTGCAGCCCATACTTTACTTATTTGACACCAACTGGGAACTTTTTTTAAAATCTTACAACACTTAACTAGTACTGCACACATTAGACACTGATGTTTTGGGGACATGGTGTTCCAAGTTCATCTGGTCAGGGCCACCATCCTGCCACGTTATAGTGTCAGAAGCGGGATGGCAGTAATAAGACTCAGGGAGACAACATTGCAGATTAAGCGCTTCAGCGCATTATTATTTACACAACACAGCACACAGTATCACCCCCCCCCCCCCCCCTCTCTATCTCTCTCTTTCTCTCTATCTCCGTGCATTACACAATCACAAACAAACCACCACAAGTCAACAATCGACAATTATCTAAACAACACACACACACACACACACATGGATTTGAATTGCACACGCACTCACACAGGTTTTAATCAATCACACAAATATTCTCACATGGACACAATCTCACAACAACACACTATATACACAGACAGGGCTCTGCCCTGTCACACCATGAAAGATGGATTCAGTACTTTTGTTTTTCAATGTAGTGAAAAAAGCCTAGTCTTTGAAGGGCTTCTGTTAAATACCCAGAGAAATATGTAACATTGAAAATAAATAATGAAAAAAACAAAATTGAAAATGTATTTTATTTCATCTCACCTACATCAACCTTTAATTATTATTGTGGGTTTAATGCATTGTTATAGAATTTCTGAGTAATTTGTATTTCTGATAAAAATATTTATTTTAATCATTCAGACACATTTATGAGGAACAGTGCATGTTTGTCTTTAACACACTAGTTAGTACATCTGATAGCTATCATGAAGTAATTACATTTTATTGCAATTGATCCCTGACAGCAGGGCTCGGAACCACGCCTTCTCGAACGCCGCACCAATCAGCGCGGCCACTTCACGCGCAGGCAAAGTGACCACACACACACAGAGAGAGAGCGCACGCGAAAGAACAGTACCACACTCAACCATTCACGCACCCTCCGGGACTCCACACGCACTCGGCGGTAAAACAGAAAACACTAACTATATACACTTTCCAACATACTCCCTGGTAAAACACACTGGACCAGCCATTATTCTATTTATAAATCTGAGTATATTGTGTTTCGAAGGAACTCACAGAGCAGAACTGCATCTGATGGGTTGGTTGCTGGGCTGCAACCATTTTCCTGCATCAACAAACAGCACAGTTCAAATACAGTTTTGTCACAAGGAAGGGGACCCTCCTGTACACATTCTTCCAGGCACATGTGGGCATGCTCAGCAGTGACCTCACACAGATGTGCTTGGGCACCATATAGATGTGGCAATTTATACATCATCATTGGGCGACCACAAGGTGCAACTTGATTCCGGCAAGGACGAATACGATGATTATTCCATAAGTGAACAATTCTGTTGAGGTCATCCTGTAGATAATAAACCAAAATGTTAGAAATGCCTTATGTCAACTAAATACAGGGCTGGCAGAGTGTGTGTTTGTGATTATATTGTGATATATATATATATATATATATATATATATATATATATATATATATATATATATATATATATATATATATATACACACACACACACACACACACACACACACACACACACACACACACACACGTAGTACTAGAAATAAAACCCAAAACAATAAACTAGATCCTAAACGGCAAAGGTTTCGACTTGATTAATAAGATATAAGTCAACACTGCTAATTAGTTATTCAGGTATTCTACACAGTTATTTAACACGGTGGTCCTAATCATGTAACCTAGCATCTGTCTTAATTTAATCTGCAAACCATATTTTGCCAGTGTGTTGATTCCAGTGTAATGAAATAGATATGTACTATATATTCATTAACTGAAAGATAGATGTATTTTTATTGGGCATATATGGAATTGCAATTAGACAATAATTGAAAAGATTAAAGTGAATAAATGTAATTTACTTTCTCCAATTCAAGCTAGCTTTCAATCAACTAACAGGAGCACCGCAACACCTAGGCTGCTTTAAAATCATTTAAAAAATTGCGAGACAAGAGTATACTCTACTCTGAGCACTGTTTACATGGGAAACTTACCTGTACTATTTGTAGGAAACAGAACTGTATCAAGTTCTTATCTAAAAAAATTTCCTGCAAATTTGTCATTATCCTTGAGACCTTGGAACAAATTAATCCAAAACTGTGAATTTTGATTGCGCAGGAAAGCCCACCAGCACTCAGTCCTTTGGTTGTGGTTGCTTGAACCATACAGGAAACTTTGCTGTGCAAATTCGCCTTCATGGTCAGATCTCATAAATCTTTGCATGTTCTCTATGTGGCCATTTTCAGTTCCCAAATCTGCACGTATTCGCTTGGGACACCCCATTCTTGATTTCACAGCCTCCATAAAATAACTTGCTAGTATGGCCGGATCACTGTTAGTTGTATATGCTTTTAACCAAATAATATGTCTAGATTAGCCATCGATGCTCCGTTAATGCAAATTCTGTAGGGTTTCAGTTTATCACAGGAATCAAGGTGCCATAGAAAATCAGGACCTGTTCTGCATCTCAATCGATTTCTACCCCTAAAGTGAACTCTTTGGGAGCCAATAATATTAAGCAACTGTCTAACGTCATTCTGGCTGACAACAAATCCTTCTTGAATGCATTTCAAGTGCATTAATCTGTATCCATATAATTGTCCAGAGTGTTCAATTTCTTGCATTAAATAAAGTGCCACGTCTAGCACATCAGATTGGTGTTTTCGTCGATGCAGCCTTGTACTTTTCAAGTACCATCTAAGTGTTCTAATGCTTATAACACTATGTAACACAATTTTTTGTTCCTGGGTAGTAAGTGTTATTTCCTAATGGCTTATGCCTCAAAACTATAGAAAATGGCTATTATTCCCCACAAGCTTTGCTTTTGTGACCAGGACAGTGATATTTCAAAATATCACTATTTCCAATGGGCAAATGGGCAAATGTGTGTCTTTTCGTTCACATAAAGTCAGAAAAAAACAACATATGAATCCAAATGAACATGTATTTATACTAAAGTAATACAAAGATGACTACAAAAGATTTAGAAGCAAGTATAATTGTATAATATAATTGTACATCTCAAAAAACTACTCACTTCTAAATCTTTTGTAGTCATCTTTGTATTACTTTAGTATAAATACATGTTAATTTAAATTCATATGTTGTTTTTTTCTGACTATGTGAACGAAAAGACACACATTTGCCCATTTGCCCATTGGAAATAGTGATATTTTGAAATATCACTGTCCTGGTCACAAAAGCAAAGTTTGTGGGGAATAATAGCCATGTTCTATACTTTTGAGGCATAAGCAATTAGGAAATAACACTTACTACCCAGGAACAAAAAAAAAAAAAAATTCTTTGTTACACAGTGTAATTCCATCCAAGTGCGTTAAACATTCCAAAAGCCTAATCCAAAATAAAATCTGATTTTGTTCACCAAATCCGCCATGAATGATCAGTCTCTCCTAATTTCTGGGGTTTTGTGATATTTTAGCGAGATGTTGCATTTGTAATCATGATGTTGGAAGTGTCGTATCTCATTTCTGTTTCCGTTTTCACGAGATAGCTATTGACTGACACTGTTTTCTATTTCCGTTTTTACGAGATAACTATTTCATTATAACGAAATAACTATATCGTTTTAACTAAATAACTATATCGTTTTAACGAAATAATTATATCGTTTTATTGAAATAGTTATATCGTTTTAACGATATATGTGCTGAATTTTATTTTGCTCTACGTGGCAGCAATACGCTTCCGTAAGTTACAAACAGGTGAATGGTCGATCTCTATGAGCGTTTACGAAGGTGCTTTGTTGAAAAAAAAAAAAAAATCTAACAGTGTGTTTTTTTTTTAGCAATATAAAATCTAAGTCTATTTTTAAAGACCCCAACTGTTGTTGTTGATTCCAACTTAAGCACTTCATATAGGACTAGCAAGTTTCAAAAGGCACAATATTTTTTGTTTCCTAACCCTGATATTATTATATTTTGATTAAGTTTGAGCAATTTATTTGATAAACCCTCGTTAGTGTGCCTCTGTAATACTGAAAATCACGTCTGTTGCTCGTCTAGGCATCAATATGACAATAGTTAATATACCAAATAATACCAAACTCAGCAATGCATTATCAACTGTTGGTGAAAAAAATAAATACAACAGACACATTTGTTATATAGGTAGGCTATGTTAGGTAGATGACAGTTTCCTAATATTGTGAAGGTGGCTCTTTTGATAAAAAAATAAATGAATAAGTAATAGTAATAGTTGCTTACTTATTTTGAATATTAACTTTTAAATATTTAGCCATGCTGTTTTGAGAATAGGCCTATACAGTGTATATCTTAGTGGTAATATGTTTGTTTTAATTAGTCATGGCCCCAAAGGAATCAGTATACTCTCCTTTGGTCCAGAGAAAAATATTCTTGATAACACCGTGACCTGCAATGCCTGGATGGTTTTGTTGGATTTGTAAAATATTGAGAACGAAATCCACCCATTGAGGAATACCGTTGTGCAACTGTCTGTAACACAAACCAACAGAATCAGCATCACAATGAGCCACAGGCCAGACCACAACAGGAACAGGAACAACATCATTGGGACCAACAGCTAAACAAACAAACTCAACAGGAAAATGACATGTCATTTAATGACAAATGTTCAGGAAACAGTGAGCAAACTGCCCCCTTGCCAGATGACTTGGAACACGGAAGTTGAAGGAAATCAATCATTTCTAAAACGACATCATCTTGCCACAAAACTCTGTCAACTTGCTTACTAATCACAACTTGAACGCATTTCAGTGTCATTCTGACAATGAAGAAGATGACGATGAAATCTCTGTGGAGGAAACAACCAAATAACAACCTCACTCCAAAGAACCTTTGCTATGTAAGGTTCAACCAGATGAAGAGGCTTCATTTACCACAATTACACAATACATCCCATACACAGTGAAAGAAAGAAAGGTACAGCTACTGATCTTTACCAAATGCTTCACATACAGGATGAAGCTTTGGAAGACTGGGGGAAAATTAGACGTACTGTGATTTCCAGACTTGTACACTCATGGAATTCATGGAATGCATGTTGAACGGAAGCCCCGTTTTAATCCAACAGAGTTTGTCAAAGCTCTGCTTCAGTCATGTCACACGCAATTTGGCTGAATCAGCAATATATCTTTCACCTGCAGCATCAGGCCAATCTCTGCCAGATTAACAGAGGACCTGGACTGACCTGGGACAATACATAAAGGAGGGGAATGGACCAGGGTTTGCAAACATGCCCATCAGTGAACTTGTAGCACAAGATCCTGTCAGTGCATCTCGGTTCATGCACACCAAGTTTCTTGCAATCTTTTATTTTATTACATCCCCAAATGGTTCTCTGGGGAAAGTTACACATTACTTTTGGCACAGAGTACCAGGGTCATGGAATGCAGCACTTCCACATTGTTCTTAGGGTGGAAGATGCACCTCTTATTGGAGTTTTCCAAAACTCACAAATTGCAAAGTACATTAATCAACAGGTCACCTGTACCATTCCAAATTACCTGATAGCACCAGTACTCAGAGGCCGTGTCTTGAAATGGCAGCAACATAAATGCAACAAGTACTGTCTAAGATCCAAGAAAATCAAAAACAAGGTGGTGGTTGTCACTTTGGATTTGCCAGAAAAGAACAAACCATGGTGGTAATCCAAGATGTGGCCATTGCTGGCCGGAAAGCACTCAAACCTCATGGCAGACTCTATGATTTACCACAGTCAGAACCAATAACAACAATCCAGCCATTTTGCTAGCTTGGGAAGGCAATATGGATATTCACTTCTATGCTGTCCTCCTACTTTTCAAGCCATGGAAAGACCGAACAGACCTTCTTCCTGAAGGATGCCATTCCTATGTGGAAGCCTTCCATGCTTGAGGGATAGCCTTCAAGTTTACTTTGCTCCTCTGCGGTCTGCAGAGGCAATGGCTGAATTCAGAGATGTGGCAGCACAACCTCTTCTACAAAATGCAGAAGACATGCTCAAGCGTCTTAATAAAGACCACATTGCCAAAACTTTGCAATAACAAACTGAAACAAACGCCCCCATCATCTGCATGTTTGTGAATGGCACTGGAGGCACAGGGAAGACTTTTCTTATTCAAACTGTCACAGCATGAGTGAAAGAAAGCTGGGAAAAGAAGTGGCAATCACAGCACCCACTGGAGTTGCAGCTTACAATATCAATGGGATGACCACAGACTACTAATGCTTCTAGTGGAACATTGAAAACACAGGTGTATCATAACCTCTCTGATGAGGTAATGCAATGCCTTCATACAGACATGCGAGATGTGACTCTTCTCATTATTGATGAGGTGTCCATGATTTCCAATGTCACCTTATTGTACATCCATCTTTGTGTGAGATTTTCCAGACTGCTAACACAGATGATGGCTGCTTTGTAAAAAATCAAAGTCTTACTTCTGGGGGATTTGCTATAGCTTCCACCTTATGTGCCAATTACTCAAGAGGAACTGCATAAACTGACTGGCTCCATGGGATCTGTGGATCTGTGGATCTGTGGAATTTGTTTGCGTATGATCAACTCACACTTAATATGCGCCAGGACCAAGCTGATCGCAGATTGCTGACTTTATGCTTGATACATATGGAGACATTTCCAGCTACAAAAAACAAATTATCAAACACATGAAAGACTTAGATGCCAAAGATGCAAGCTCAACCTGAACCATGCCTACTGTAGATGCCTGTAACCAGATCCAGACTGCCGTGCTTGATCGTTTGCCTGGAGAGGACATTTATCTTATGGACTGTGGACTGCCCTTGTAACTTCCAGAGAAATGTGCTGAAAAAAATAAATACCTACAAGGCTGACTGCAGTCGTACAGCTGGACTGGAAACTACCATACGAGTCAAAATAGGCTGCAAACTGGTGCTTTGCAAGAACATTGACATTACCACTGGTCCCATCAATGGGGCAATAAGGAAGCTTCAAGCTGTTTCCTACTCTTTGAAAAACACAAGTATGGTCAAAACCATAGCCATCAAATTTAACAATAGAGTCACCCATACCTTTGAACGTTTACGCTCAAAGTTTTAAATTACGGACAGAGTTTACATTGTTCGAGAGCAGTTTCCAGTCATTGGTGATCATGCAATCAACATTCACAAATGTCAGGGTAAAAACAGTTAGGATAGATCTCGGTAACTCCATTTCCTCCTATGGACAAAGTTTCATTGCACTTTCTAGAGTTACATCCTTAAGCAGTGTCCGCCTTATCAATTTTTTGATCCCACCTGCATTTAGGTACCTCAAACTGCAGTTTCAGAGTACAATAGGCTGAGAGGGATTTTTGCCCTAAGTTGATAAACTTGAAGGAGACCAACACACACAAGGGACACAAGGTAAAAGATTGAGTGCATTTCATTCACTGAGCCATCACTAATGTTCAGGAACAGCAAAAGACTCAATCTTCTAAGAGAACACTTTCAGTTACACATCCATTCAGGCTTGAGCAACCAGAATTTCACCTCATGCTATGCAAATGCAAAATTGCAGTGCCTTCTTCACTAGCAACCTCTGAAGGATTCATTAAAACAGTCAACAAGAGGCTATCAGGAGCTTTGTCCACAACTATGATCCCTTGCCATCCACTGCATCTCTAATTGCTGTGGATATTTGTCACTTCTTAGGAGAACCCTTCAATAGAGGTGAGCAGCAAGATGTTGCAGTTTCTCACCAAATTGTCTGACATTTGTCCTGAAGTATCTTGCATGGTTTCAGTCACAATAACTCATGATATTCTATGTACTAGAAATAACTACTGCTCATCAAACCGACAGGTGTTGCATGTTTGCACTCTACATGTACCTGCTGGTACAGATTCCATGTGTTTGGAAGAACTCATTTATAGAAATGACAAATAGGCAACGATTCTTGATAGCAAATGTAGGCAATGCAAAACTTCTCCAATCATGAAACGTGAACGGATTCAGTCAGCAGGAAGAATGATTGCAGTCCAAACCAGACAGGGTGGTTACAAAACACACAATGCCAAGTTTACTGCTGTGCAGAAAAGCAAAATTACTGTGGACAACAGGAATGACCAGTTATCTCCCATTATCATACACCAAGGACAGGGTGTTACTTCAGGACACTATGTGTCTCTTCTTGCTGTGGGTGCTACTGGAAAATGGGTTGGGACAGAAATACAATGAGTTTTGGTGAAAAATCTTCCTTCCGACCTGTGAGGGTGCTAAAGAATGAGAGGAGAAGTATCTGGAAGGGCTAGTCTGACAGTTCGTTTCCGGGACCGGTAAGTGGGTCAGCCTGGAAAGAAGCGAGACTCTGTTGTAAGACTGAATTGACTTGAAAGGTAAACGAGGGGCAGCTGCAAGTAATAAGGCAGCTGCAACCATTTACCTAGATATCATGCGGGATTACATATAGGGGCCAGGGTAACGCTGATCTTTTCCTTCACTTGGGTTAACTCTTAGAGAAAGAAGGACTGAGAAAGGAGCTCTCAGAGTGAATTGTGTTTGTGTTTTGTATTGTTGTGTCTATCCCTGTAACTGTCTGTTTTTGTGTTCACTATTAGACAGTTAAGCACACCTCCGGATCTGTCGGCAGGGTCAGCACGATCCGGAGCACCACTTCACTCCACGCAATCCTGTGTCTGCACCGCGTCTTCTATTTTTGTTCAGAACTGTGCCCAGTTTTTGTTATCCCCGTGCTTTACACATTGTTGTGTATAGCCAGGGATTTATTATTTAATGGTCACCAGACCTGGATTATAATTAAAGTACCTTGTTCACTGAAATCACTCCTGCACCGCATCACCGTTACACCTGTTCCCCTTACCAACCACTTTGCCACATGGGTGCATACAAATTATGTATTCAATGAAGCCAAACCACGGCCAAGAAATGCAAAGGATGTGGATATGGCCTTTTATGAAGAGATCTAATGCTTTACAAATGCCTTACATTGGTTTAAGTTCTTAACACCTCATAACAAGGAGAATAATGTTTGTTTTTACAATGAAAATGTTAGTATACTACCCTTTAGCACTGACATGCATATGTACCTTTTTATCCATTCATAACATTTTTTGTAACTACGTAAATATCAATATATCAATACCTACCAAAATAGACAAAATGTGTTCACCAATCATGATGTACATTTGCAACTAAAAGAATACAATGTTTACACTTTCAATATTGTCCAAAAGTGGACAGACAGAAAACAAGTACATGCTTGTTCCACCACGAAATAACAATTGATAATAGACTCTCTCCTTCTTTCTCCTGTTCTCCACTCACGAACACACAATCCCGAGTGCGTGAAAACATGCAGCTGTACCGAGACTCGCTTGCTAATCAATCATTCAATTGGAGTCTCAGTACAACTGCACATGAATTAATAAAAGTGCAATTCCCTGTGCTCACATATTATTTTACCTGCATGTGAAGTGCTGTGCAATCCTCATGCCTAAATACAAATATACAGTACTATGCAAAAGTTTTAGGCAGGTCTGAAAAAATGCTGTAAAGTTAGAATGCTTTCAAAAATAGACATGTTAATAGTTTATATTTATCTATTAATAAAATGCAAAGTGAGTGAACAGAAGAAAAATCTACATCAAATCAATATTTGGTGTGACCACCCTTTGCCTTCAAAACAGCATCAATTCTTCTTGGTACACAAGTCAGGGATTTTGTAGGCATATAGTCAGGTGTATGATTAAACAATTATACCAAACAGGTACTAATGATCACCAATTCAATATGTAGGTTGAAACACAATCATTAACTGAAACAGAAACAGCTATGTAGGAGGAATAAAACTGGGTGAGGAACAGCCAAACTCAGCTAACAAGGTGAGGTTGCTGAAGACAGTTTACTGTCAAAAGTCATACACCATGGCAAGACTGAGCACAGCAACAAGACACAAGGCAGTTATACTGCATCAGCAAGGTCTCTCCCAGGCAGAAATTTCAAGGCAGACAGGGGTTTCCAGATGTGCTGTCCAAGCTCTTTTGAAGAAGCATAAAGAAACGGGCAAGGTTGAGGACCGTAGGCGCAGTGGTCGGCCAAGGAAACTTACTGCAGCAGATGAAAGACACATCATGTTTACTTCCCTTCGCAGATTGGCAGAAAACAGTGGGACCCTGGTACACCCATCTACTGTCCGGAGAAGTCTGGTCAGAAGTGGCCTTCATGGAAGACTTGTGGCCAAAAAGCCATACCTCCGACGTGGAAACAAGGCCAAGCGACTCAACTATGCACGAAAACATAGGAACTGGGGTGCAGAAAAATGGCAGCAGGTGCTATGGACTGATGAGTCAAAATTTGAAATATTTGGCTGTAGCAGAAGGCAGTTTGTTCGCCGAAGGGCTGGAGAGCGGTACACGAGTGAGTGTCTGCAGGCAACAGTGAAGCATGGTGGAGGTTCCTTGCAAGTCTGGGGCTGCATTTCTGCAAATGGAGTTGGGGATTTGGTCAGAATTAATGGTCTCAATGCTGAGAAGTACAGGCAGATACTTATCCATCATGTAATACCATCGGGGAGGCATCTGATTGGCCCCAAATTTATTCTGCAGTATGACAACGACCCCCAAAATACAGCGAAAGTCATTAAGAACTATCTTCAGCGTAAAGAAGAACAAGGAGTCCTGGAAGTGATGGTATGGCCCCCACAGAACCCTGATCTCAACATCATCGAGTCTGTCTGGGATTACAGTGGCTTGCAAAAGTATTCACCCCCCTTGACATTTTTCCTATTTTGTTGCCTTACAACCTGGAATTAAAATAGATTTTTGGGGGGTTTGTATCATTTGATTTACACAACATGCCTACCACTCTGAAGATGCAAAATATTTTTTATTGTGAAACAAACAATAAGACAAAAAAACAGAAAACAGAGCAGGCATAACTATTCACCCCCCCACCCCCCCCCCAAAGTCAATACTTTGTAGAGCCACCTTTTGCAGCAATTATAGCTGCATGTCTGTTGGGGTATGTATCTATAAGCTTGGCTCATCTAACCACTGGGATTTTTGCCCATTCTTCAAGGCAAAACTGATCCAGCTCCTTCAAGTTGGATGGGTTCTGCTGGTGTACAGCAATCTTTAGGTCATACCACAGATTCTCAATTGAATTTTGGTCTGGGCTTTGACTAGGCCATTCCAAGAAATTTAAATGTTTCCCCTTAAACCACTCGAGTGTTGCTTTAGCAGTATGCTTAGGGTCATTGTCCTGCTGGAAGGTGAACCTCCGTCCCAGTCTCAAATCTCTTGAAGACTGAAACAGGTTTCCCTCAAGAATTTCCCTGTATTTAGCGCCATCCATCATTCCTTCAATTCTGACCAGTTTCCCAGTCCCTGCCGATGAAAAACATCCCCACAGCATGATGCTGCCACCACCATGCTTCACTGTGGGGATGGTGTTCTCAGGGTGATGAGAGGTGTTGGGTTTGCGCCAGACATAGCATTTTCATTGATGGCCAAAAAGCTCAATTTTAGTCTCATTTGACCAGAGTACCTTCTTCCATATGTTTGGGGAGTCTCCCACATGCCTTTTGGTGAACATAAAACCTGTTTGCTTATTTTTTTCTTTAAGCAATGGCTTTTTTTTCTGGCCACTCTTCCATAAAGCCCAGCTCTGTGGAGTGTACGGCTTAAAGTGGTCCTATGGACAGATACTCCAATCTCCGCTGTGGAGCTTTGCAGCTCCTTCAAGGTTATCTTTGGTCTCTTTGTTGCCTCTCTGATTAATGCCCTCCTTGCCTGGTCCATGAATTTTGGTGGGCAGCCCTCTCTTGCCAGGTTTGTTGTCGTGCCGTATTCTTTCCATTTTTTAATAATGGCTTTAATGGTGCTCCATGGGATGTTCAAAGTTTCAGATATTTTTTTATAACCCAACCCTGATCTGTACTTCTCCACAACTTTGTCTCTGACCTGTTTGGAGAGGTCCTTGGTCTTCATGGTGCCACTTGCTTGGTGGTGCCCCTTGCTTAGTGGTGTTGCAGACTCTGGGGCCTTTCAGAACAGGTGTATATATACTGAGTCATGTGACACTTAGATTGCACACAGGTGGACTTTATTTAACTAATTATGTGACTTCTGAAGGTAATTGGTTGCACCAGATCTTATTTAGAGGCTCAATAGCAAAGGGGGTGAATACATATGCACGCACCACTTTTCCGTTATTTATTTTTTTAAACAAGTTATTTTTTTCATTTCACTTCACCAATTTGGACTATTTTGTGTATGTCCATTACATGAAATCCAAATAAAAATCCATTTTAATTCCAGGTTGTAAGGCAACTAAATAGGAAAAATGCCAAGGGGGGTGAATACTTTCGCAAGCCACTGTACATGAAGAGAGAGAAGCAACTGAGGCTGCCTAAATCCACAGAAGAACTGTGATTAGTTCTCAAAGATGTTTGGGCCAACCTACCTGCCGAGTTCCTTCAAAAACTGTGTGCAAGTGTACCTAGAAGAATTGATGCTGTTTTGAAGGCAAAGGGTGGTCACACCAAATACTGATTTGATGTAGATTTTTTTTTTCTGTTCACTCACTTTGCATTTTGTTAATTGATAAATATAAACTATTAACATGTCTGTTTTTGAAAACATTCTAACTTTACAGCATTTTTTCATACCTGCTTAAAACTTTTGCACAGTACTGTACATATACAACACTTGTGCTCATAACCCATACTTATAACCTGTGTATTTTATACATAAACACCAACATTAACACACTATAGACAACATAAAACACTTAATAAACATAAAGTGGTGGGACACTCTGCCACACTGCCCCATCAACTGTTACTTCCCATTCACTCACCTTGCATTCTCATTATTCCTTCATAATCATTGTTAGAAATATATTGCATCATGCTCTTTCAGGTATTCTTGTATGTATGGGCTAAATGTCTGTCCATGTGTGCCTTGATCTACCTGTGCCTTACCTCCATGTTGTCTTTCCAAAGCATACTTGTCTGTGCCTGTGATGACATCTCTCCCATTCCCTGTCTGTCTTTCTCTCTGTAGTAGCACTTTTAAGGATAACCAAGAACACTTCAGTCTGTGTTGAGCACTTTCTTTGGCACATATGTGTCTCAGCATCTTTATTCTGGTTACAATCCAGCTGATAAGGGAACGAGCATTTCAATGTAAAGTGGAGCTATAAAGTAGAGTGATCAAAAAAAGAAGCCAAGTTAGAAGCAACAATTGTGTGAATGTTGGGCCCCAGCACCTTTCCAATTGTGGATAACCATCTGATAACAAACTGTCCAACATGTTAACGAAGAGTCCCAATTGAACCCGAACACAAACTAATGTGGTGACTATTTTCACAATTTGCACGTCTGTTGCGTTTTTTGAACAAAACACTTTATTATTATATATATATATATATATATATATATATATATATATATATAATTATATATGTATCCTGTCCCGTAGTGACAGGGCAGAGCCCGGTCTGAAAATAAAAGTGGTGTTTATATGTGTTTTGGTAATGTGGCTGTTCCCAAATAAGATAACTGATGTTTGTTAGGAACAGCCACAGAGTATAAAAATATAGCTTGAAGCTTCATTAAGAAGAGGACTGCCAGAGAGCTGGTACTGTCTATCCAGCCAAGGAGTGCTGTGTGTCTAGAAAATAAGGTATTGTGTGGTTATACCTGAAGTAAATGTGTGTGTCCAGTAAACTGCTTAGCTGTCTGCTGGTGTTCAAAGTTAAAAGTGTTTTTCTTGTGTAAATGGCTTTGCCATCTCAACCCTTTATTGAAAAGCTGCATTTAGTCTAGGTCTCCAAGCAGAGATTGGCTTTTGTTTTGTTTCAATATCTGTATATAATAAAAGTGTTAAAAGTGCAGGTCTGTGTCTCGGTTTGCTAATTATACTCAAAACTGCTGTTACGCTCAAAAGCTGACACTATTGTACAATATTAAATATAGTATAACAACTTTTCCTGTCTGTTTCTATAGGTTCTGTGCCTGTAAAATCTCACTTTGTACAAATGGAGTAAGGCTTGTTTTATTTAAAAACATTATGCCTTTGAACTTGAATCACTTATGTCATTTTTTTCTGTCCAATTTTGAGGCAGTAGGCCTTGGGGACTTTAATGTTAGTTTTAGAGTTCATCTAAAACACAAATGTCAGTAGGTAAACCATCTAAACCAGTTTTATTGGTTAGGACTGCTTTGAAACTTGAACTATAAATAGGGGGGGTGGGGGTGGGGGGTGGGGGGGGGGGGTGGTGCATTTAGGGGCCCCCTCTCCATAATAAAAAAACTCAAACAAAAAAAAAAAAAAAAAAAAAAAACAAACAAAAAAAAAAACTGGAATTGCATTAATAACCTAGTACAGCTGCAGCTCTTTTCTGCAAAGATATCAACCAGGACATAATACTTTTTGTTTTTTTTTTACCAATGACTTTTCAGTTGCCATTACAAGCAGATCACTCGGACAAGGATTGGTCATGAAAGTTCGTAAATAGGTTTTAACAAAACTTAAAACACAAACAGACCCTCATTGCTTGCAGTGGTTACTGGGAGACTACCTTGATGATTTTTAGTAATATATAAGTATAAGTAATAGCAAGTATCCTTTTAGTGTTGTACCAGCTCAAAAAGAGAATAAAAACTTCTGGTGGCACAAGTTTAGCTTTTCATTCCCCTTGTCGACTCAGTAACTTCTTAATGAGTTAAAATGGCACTGGCTATTATTGGGGTCGGTGTCAGGTTTTTTTGGGCCCCGGGCAGTAGACACCCTCACCCCCCTCTAGCCACCTTCATCCCCAAATCAAAAATATGTTTCTATCAAAAATGATTTCATAATCAGTAGTCCCTTGCTAAACTGGACATATCTGGAGACATGAGTCTGATTTAAAAAAAAAATAAAAATAAAATAATAATAAAAATAAATAAATCTGTACAGTATGCCTTTACACAAATCAAATGAATGCCTACCAGTAACACAAAATAAATAATGCTGCTGAATTTTACACATTACTGTACAATTTGAAAAAAAAATACAAAAAACATCTTTAATTAAAACTACTGGTATATGATTTTAGCGCATTATCTTTTTTACTGCAGCTTACTAAATTAACAGAAAACAGAACACAAACTTTACAGAAATAATATATTTTTAAACTTACATAGAAAATTTGGCAGTGTACTTACTGCAGTTTTCTTTTTTTTTTTTTTTTTTTGTCTTTTCATTCCAGATTGTATTTCTTTTTATTTGGTGGTTCCAGAGGTTCGGCAGGTTTCATTTTTGATGGTTTAAAGTCGCATAATTATAATTTTTCATTATGATAGTGAGGCTCGACAAAATGCTTGTCAAATGAAAGTCTTCACTGTTGGAAAGTAAATGTGCCAATTACAGTCTTTAATTGGCAACTTTGTATAATGTATGTTGAGATCAGCCAATAGCTTTTGCCGTTACAAAGCCTTGGAGGGGACGGAAGCCAATAGGGAGTGAGAAGAGGCGGGACTAAGGGAACAGGAGGGAAGCAGGAAAAAGAGGGAAAAAAGGGTGAAGATCTGAGAAGTTGCACTGCACTGCACACATACAGTTTAGTTTAGTGAAAACAAAACGTGTCTAGCCATAAAGGCTGCCTGAGTAGTGGCTTATGGCATTTTTTAGGCATAATAATTTTAAAACATAGTAGCATTGCAGCTTTTGTTAAGAAAAAAGAAAATGTTTTATTCAACAATTTTACATTGTCATGCTAGTCACTGCACTTTTGATGTCCCAAAGCACAAACACTTTCCTTTAAGCCTTTTAACCTCTCATAGAAACTGTCATTTGGGGACCCCCCCGGCAAGCTTGGCAGGGGTAGACACCCCTGTCACCCCCCCAAATGACGTACCTGCTGTCTATATAATGCTCCCAAACTGACTCATCCTCCATTTTAACCCTTTGCAGTCCTATGTCGGACCAGGTCCGATATTACAATTTTCCCTTTCCAGTCAAAAAGATGTCAAGCACAGGTCCCTAGTTGTTTTTTTTTTCTCTGGAAAAAGCCGAAAAAATCTTTCAGTGGCTGAATGAGACTGATAGGAGCCAAATAAAGCCAAAAAAAGGGCATATCTGATAGCCCCATGCACCACAGAGATAACACAGACAAAAACAAAAGAATATCATGGACATTTGCAGAACTTTTTGAGATTTTATAGTAATAAAATAATGAATTGGGTCGCATTATTGAGGAGTTTGGTGATAAAATGTGTGATCAGGAGAGGTGCTGAATAAATGGACCGCTAAGGGTTAATCCTTGTTTTAAGGCAAAGTTAATGGTCTTTGTTACTGTTTTATTGATGATTAGTTTTCTTTAAGTGATATTAAAATGTTTCCATTCCCTAGGAGAACAATAAGTACTTAAACTGTGTATTTATCTTCCTTTTCCACGACCCCTTTCTTTGAAATCTTGTTTTGATATATAATGGCGATAGCTGAACGTATTGTACTGATCCTTTGTGGCTTATTATGGCATTCAATATGACACTCACCATTGCAGAACCACATTTTTGGGCAGAACAAAAGAAGAACAAATGTCACACCTAGCCTTCTGCAGTGGTAGGAAATTAATAATTTTGGGGGACTGGACAATTATCAGGTTGATTATCTTTTCAGGGATACCAAGATGTTGAAGGCAAATGCCCCCACCGTAAATGAGATGTCAGTTTCAAGGGTTACTAACAGAAAAATAAATATGCTTGTCAGGATCATGGTTTATTGCAGTCATAAAGGTATATGTGATTCCAAATTGAGTATGGTTATGGCATTTATGAGCTTTGCACATAGAATAAGCCAGCAAGCAGCGTGATCCACCACCTAAAAGGATATTTGTGGTGCTGACTTTTATACAAAAATATTGATTATTTTCGGGTATTATTATGATTACTTAATTTTATGAATGTCTTTAGTCACTTTTCTGTCCTATTATTGTATGAAAGTGTCTCATGGCTGCTGCCTATGGGTGCTACCATACTTGCTACTGTGCAACTAGTTTTGCACACGTCCTGTTTTTCTGGCATCGGTGGAACAGCCAGTTCAAGTTCAGCAGTGTACTCAGAGCTCTCAGGCTCCCACTCAACCCCAAGAGGAAGTGCAGGTAGAAGTAGAATCTTGGCCTTTTCTTTTGTATGGTATAAAACTATTAAACTATTAAACAAGAAGTTTATCTGTTTTTTAGTCTTTTTTCTGAACTTTCTGATCCCCCGTTTCAAGGACACTGTAGCGGTGTGTGCTGTGACCTTTCAACTCTGGTTTGTTTATTTATTTTTTTAAAGGGTGTGACAGAGATCAAATGATTCTTGTTGTTAGATCTCCCCTGTCGCCCATGGCCAGCACAAAACCCAGATAACAAAAACATTATCTGTTTGTCACATATTATTGTACTTTCACCACCCGCTCTGTAGCACTCACTGGGAGAGGTGACCGTGTTTGTCTTTGGTGTTTGGGCTGTGTTATTATTTACGGGACTGCAACTCTCCATATTCCTAAACAGTACACATCACTGTGTATTGCCAGTTATCTTGTTTCACGTTGCCATAAAGGGGCAGTGCTGTATCAGGCTACTCAAACAACCATTCACAAACATGTCGTTCTTATTGTTGAAGACAAAACGGTTTCATTTTTAACAAGGTAATAAAAACAATTATTTTATTCTAAAAGCAATTGACAATTTTATGTTTTCATTGGACATATAACATTAAAATATGAACATGTGCTTTAAAAAATGTTAACGTAGTGCAGATAGCATTTAAAACACATAATCCATAGCTCTGGCTGAAATGTGAGAATGTATCTCAGCTCGGCTCATTTTTCTTTAGTGTAAAAGCAACAAAGGGGTAGAATATTTGGGCTCCATGACTTGGAAATATTAACAAGAAGTCCTTTTTTTATTTTCTATTACACAAGTAATATTACAGTTACTAGGAAACTGAACAATAAAAACCCACCCAACAAAACATTATCCAGTCACTGGCTAGCCCTGTTGTCTTTGCAGCCAATCATAGTAAGAATAAGAAATTGGAAGCGAGTTAGGTTGCAGTGTAACCCCCCCCCCCACACATAAATCTAACTGAAACCATCGCAGACCTTTTTTTCCCCCCTCTTTTGCATGACGTTTTATAAGTGTGTTCTGATCCCGAGACTGAGGCACCAGGGCTGGGGGATTTCCATACACCTGTCATTCTGGAACCTTCCAGCAGGATGAGGTGTCCGTTCTGGATTGATTGGAACAGGCACCGCCTCCCTCTGACTCACCTATAAAAGGAACTGAGAGCTGGACCCTGGGGTTGGACTGAGAAAAAGAGAAAAAAAGAGTGGAGAGAGAAAGAGCTAAAGTGAGAAACAGCTAGAGAGAGAAGAGAAAGCCGACTTGTAGAAGCGTGAGCTGTGGCTGACAGCAGCCTTGTTAAGGTGATTACTGAGGCTAAAACAAATAAAAAGTTTAGCCTTGAAACCTTTGTCATTATTTTATTACTGTAACATCTCAAAAAACTCTGCAAATGTCTGTGATATTCTTTGAGCGCTGGATGCAGAAGCAGCTATCTCCTTTGTTTTTGTCTGTGTTATCTCTCTGGTGCATGGATATATCAGATACACCCTTTTTTCCGGCTTCATTCAGCTCCTATCGGTCTCTCTCGGCCATTGAAAGGTTTTTTCAGCTTTTTTCAAGAGAAAAAATTACTAGAGACCTATCTTCATGTCTTTTTGATGATGTTGGACAGGGTCCGAACTTGGACTGGAGAAGGAAAATTGTAATGTCGGATCTGGTCTGACATAGGACCGCAAAAGGTTAAGAAAATATTATCTGAATATTTATCATATGCAATATATTGGTCTTGTACCTCTTTTTGACAAGAGGAAAACACCCAACAGATGGTTGATTGCACATGTACCAAAATCTGGCAGCGCACCACTTACAATCTGACAGCATATCGCTTTCTGACATTACAAGTTTTGGTTCACATACCATATTCTGATGATGTATTACACCGGCTCTGTCTGTAGTCCAGATCATGGCTTTTGTCAAAGTAAAAAACAACTTCCACAAACTTGAAGTTTATCTATAAACTTCAGGTACATTCAAACAGTATAACAGTATTCCAATTCTAATCACTGGAGGAACAACCTGTCAATTATTGTGCTGTGGAACTGTGTGACGAACAGTCCATATTAATACAATATAATTTTCCAGCGCTTTGTCCTTAATCTCATGTAAGGTATTATATATCTATATATATATATATATATATATATATATATATATATATATATATATATATATATATATATGATTTGAGTGTGCTGTGGACAAGGAGGAATCGATTCGTGTGATTTGAGACGATCACATCCTCACATGTCTGGCGGTTCGGTTGCATTTTAATGAATAATAATAATAAAAACTAAGTACTATGAAGATGGTTCTTGCTTCTAAGCTGGCAAGGAGGAATCAATTGATGCCTGTTTAAAGACAATCGATGCAGGTTAAATGCTTTTACCCATTTCCGAGTAGCACAGTGATTGACAGCTGGTTCCTCCAATCAGTGATGTGGAACTCCTTTTCCTATGTACCTATCCATTCCGGTTTGAATTCTAAATATTGTATTGATCATAGTTACACCCTTACAGTCTTTTTTTGTTGTCTTTTTTTTTTCTGGTGTTATTTTTAACATAGCATTAGTGCCAGATATTGTACAGTATAGCAGTAATGTCACTGGGTTTTTAGTTCACCTTTTATTTTTGGTTGTACTGTGTAGTGTACACTGTTGAAAAATAAATACCATGGAATGACCTAAATGAATGATTTGCATATGTCTCTGTTTTACAACAATACAGTATGACAAGCTTTTAAAATAAAAAATAGGCCTGCAAATCCCTCTGTGGTCTTCAGTTTTGCGGTTTATCCCAGGAGTTTTGAGGCAGAATTGGAACCGGCAGAGTTTGTGTCAATGACATTTGGTCACATAGCATGGGAGCTATTCTGGTGACATGGTGCAAGCCACATAATCACATACTTATGAGCCTGGATTGAATCTACCCTGTTGTCATTACTCTATTTTCTAATACACTGAGCATGATTTGTATTATTTCAGTTTTTTTGCAAATCTGCTGAACATGTGTTGAATGTGTTTGTTTTCACAAATGAGTACAGGAAAACAGTGCACCTTATTAATGATTATTGCTAGAAAGAAGCCAGCAGTTTCTCATGCTTCTGGTTTTCATTTCATGTCTTACAGATGTTATCCTCTGTGCATTCCTGATCTTCTCTAGGGTACAGTACCTCACATACTGACCATCTCATTGAAGTGGTCAGGGTGGAGTGTTTTTTGGCTCCTTTCTGGCTGGCATGTAACTAGTGGAATTTGAAACTGGTTGTTAAAGATCTTCATTTCAATTTAAAGTAAGACTTCTTTATTGGTTTTGTGTAACTGAATAATACTATAACCCCTTGAATATGAGTTAAATAATTAATATAATTTGTAACTGTCTATCTACAAAGATTCATATATGAAATTCCTGTCCCTGGTTCTGTACAGCTAGGCCAAAAGTTTTGCTTCACCCAACATAATTAACACATTTTGCTTCATAAGGGCAAATGAAACCAGCTGAATGTTATGTTAATATATTGAATTACCATATACTTGTAGTTTTCCATATACTTAATGAAAAACTGACAAAAATTGAAATCTAACATGAAATAGTTCCAGTAAACTTTTGCAATTTCATTTTGTAGTTTGTCTGATTACATGATGTTTAATAAAAGATCTAAATTATGTTCATAAAGTTTTTTTTTTTTTTTTAATTACGTCTCAATTCTAGGTGATGTAAAACTTCTCATGGTTTCCATGCTTATTTGTTATGGGAATAATATATTTTTTATTCAGTTTTACCAGCCAAAATAATGCAGTGCTAATGCTACAAATGTGTAATTGCAGTGTAGTTAATGAACTCTGATACAACTGTGTGTCTGAAATTAAATGTTGTCAATTTCCTGGAATTATAATTTTTTAAAACTATGCACTGTTTTTCCAAACATATTTTCAAATTTAAATGATTATGGGGATCTTCGAGTTACTTCTTCAGACTCTCCAGCTGTTAAATTGGGTACAAATTAAAGTTTTCAGTGGGATGAGGTCATTCATAAAAATAGAGAAAATTAAAGCTGCCAAAAGTTGGCAGGAACACACAACATTGCTCACAGTGTGACAAAAACACGAGAAGAAACACAGATTTTTCCACTTCTTAAAAAAGGCATTGTAACAGCGGTGTTGCTACGTGCCATGTAAGGAGTACTTGCAATGAATTGAATTCTCTGGATGAATTGTATGAGTGTTCGCTGCTTGATTGACAGGAGATGGAGACATAAGGTAGAGATTGACATGACGCGCAGGCGCGCAGGTTTATTTACACACACAGGAACCCCTTGTGATGCTACCAGCAAAGGTAGCTCATGTGGGACATATGACCCAAACAAAAAACTAAATAAACACAGTACAAAAGCTATCAAAATACAGGTCTGTGAAAACGGCTCACGCTACTCCTCTATCAAAATGGAGGTGCGGCTTCCACACATGTCTGCTATACTGGGTGAGATCTACTATCTCGAGACTAACTCCCTGTTCCTCTGGCAGTTTACCCAACTCCAACCTCGGATATTCACTCGATTGCTTTGTTTCCTTAGCCCAGTCATTCAGCAGCACAGACGGACCGATGCTTCAGCAGGAGTAGCGTTCTGACCCCTACGGCTTACAGCAGCCCTGATCTGTACAACCACAGGATCCTTTTATTCCTGATTAGGAACTCACAGCTGGTAACCACACACGCTGCTCATTCCCACAACTAAACACAGTGGGCAGGCTGCTACACACAGCGTTAGGTTCCCCATTAAAACCAATCCCACTATTATGTACATCTACAATCACAACATTCATATTTACAATAAACAATCACAGAAGCCACCTCCGTATGTACATGGCCCAGCTCAGCTACAGGTGTTAATCAGCTTGCCATCTTTATGCAATTGTTTGGTAAAGCCGGAGAACAATAAAAGGCATATTGTGCCTTGAATAGCTTTTTTTTTTGTGGGTTTCTGAATTGCCCACTCTGTGCTTTTAATTAATCCATCTGGGGTACTAAGAGGGCCTGGTGTGAACCACTTCAATGCTTTCTAATGTTTACAGTTAAATTTTTTATAGTACCTATGTGATCTCAGTGAGAGAGTAGGTTTATTGTGCATGCCATTTAACGTTAGAGTTCAGTATAGGGTAAAGCACATTGCAGCCACTGTGCATGAAAGCTCCAAAAGACAAAAAAGAGGCAGGTTGGTGAGGGAGCCAAAACAGTAGTGCCAATTATGATTTCAGTGCCTCATGCACATTACTGAATAACTGCATCATGATGTTACAGATTTACATATGAGGAGATTAAGTCATTGTAAGTAATGTACAATCTCTGCTTGGTTCCTGAGTTATAAAACCTTGAGTTGTGTGCTTTTTGTTTATTTTTCTCATGACACTTGTTTTTTTTTTTTTACAGTTCCACTGTGTTCTCAACCTAGCAGTTGTTTACTCTTCCTTCTGGGAAAGAAAACATTGACCTTCCACATAACAGACAAAAAAAAATATATTGAAGACTACACAATTTCAGAACATTTTAGCCTGTTGCATTACAGGCAGATATTACTAAATCAAATGTATCCATTCAAAGATGAACAAACCAAATACAAAGTCTTCAAAAGCTTCCAAAAGCTTTATTTATTTTCCAACTCGTAAGGGTTTTTATCTACTTAATATCAAACGTATTTGTTATGGATAATGTAGCCTAATCTCAACCTAACAAACTGTGTAAAGACCTATGAGAATGGCTTACCTTTTATCCATCAGGAAGTTTACTTGACAGCAGGAAGAAATAATTCAAGCTGAGTTTCCACTGCTCAAACCCCTAAAATTGATTAGCCTGCTGTTCTGTTCTAAAGATTGTCATCTCCTACACCTGGGCCTATGTAGGCTATATAAACATCTAATGCATGACAGTGATGTTTTAACTTCTTTACAGAAAAAAAGAATTTCTTCCTGTACACTTGTCTGTTAACCAGCTGCTGACAGTCCAACTGCCTGTAACTGATTACCTCTTGCCATGGAACATGCTGAGAGTTTAAAGCTTATGAACCCATTACGCTCATGAAATCAAAAACAAAACCCAAGCAACTATTCTGTGGGCATCATGTTAGATTTGCACTCATTCTGGAATGACTCCAAGTGAGTAAATTACCCAAGTAATGTCACTGCAGGGACAGGTGAGTTTCCACGTGAAAAATATAAAATGTGTCTTAAAAGGTGTTATTGTTATAAGCCTCAGTTTAATGGTTTGATAGTTCATGAAAATCTCAAACATTCCCAGCAACTAAAGTCTTTAAATTGTGGTTCACTGTCAGTGGTTTAGTTGTTGTACTGGTTGTCTCCAATCAGTTTGTCTAGTGTGAAATCATGATTCTGTTGCATTTTAATAAAACGGTTATTTCTCAATCCATCATTTTTGACTAGAGCTCATAATAATTGCTCTCTTTAATTAATTAATATACCAATATGTCTCAATCTCATGGTTTTAGGATGATTTTTCTGCCTTGACAGGTGACGTTACACATAACCTTATAAATGTATAAAACACATTTTAAATAATTTGTTATATCATAAGCAATTGGGATTTAACAGCACTATTCAGTTGCTATTGAAAGAGTTAACTAAGTCTCAACCCGCCCAGTGTATTCAGCTCAGAGAATTACTACAGAAACACCACCTGGTCTTCTCCATGCATGACAGCAATTTTGGTTTTACTTCATCTGTTGTTCATAAAATACCCACAGGTGATGCACTTCCCATCAAACAGAGGCACAGACGTGTATTGCTGCAGGTGTTCTATGAATTCACGAAACACATCAGAGAAGTGGTACAGAAGGGTGTGTTAAAAGAGAACCACGACCCAGTAGTCATGAAGAAGAAAGATAGGATGATAAGATTCTGCTGTGATTATAGAAAGCTAAATGAAGTAACATGCAAATGTGCTTTTCCACTGCCTAGGGTGGAATAATCGCTAGATGCCCTAGGAAATGCAACTGTTCTTTAATTTAAATCTCTTTTCAGGATACATCCAAGTAGCCGTGGACAAAGAGGATCAGGCAAGAATTGCTGTCACCACACCCTTCGGCCTTTTTAGTGCACTAGGATGCACTTCGGTCTCTGTAACGCCCCAGCAACCTTCCAGAGACTTAAGCAGCTGGCATTGGGCAATTATGTGTTTGAGATTTTACTTATTTACCTTGATGACATCATCATCTACTGCTGTGACTTAAGTGGTTACATCGAGAGGTTAGATAAGGTGTTTACCCAGTTACAAAAGTATGGATTGAAGTTAAAACCAGACAGTTGTATTGAGACATATTGATGTTTGAGCAAACATTGGAATGACACAATATACGCTTATTCTCAAGGTCTTTATAAGCAATAATGGACACTACTCTCGATTATTTTCTCAAAATAAATATTTATAAATAAAATAATAGTTAATTCATTCCATTATTATCAGTAATTAAAAAACATAATGTAACATAATGGTAAAGCCCTCTTATGAGAGCTCTACTGCTAATAGAAAACAGATATGTTAAAAAAAATAACATTTAAAGTTTTTCTGTTGTTTGTTTTGTGATTTTATGCAGCACTATTTTATTTTTATTTTTTGCTAATGAATACAAACTTTTTATTCAATATTACGTGAGTAATGCGGTTTGCTCAGAATTCTATCTGTGGTCTAGTAGCATTAAGGCTTCATTATCCTAGTGGTGGACAATGTCGCTTCGTGAATATTTCCAGTAGCCTAAATAATACTTCAATACTAAAAAAAAAATCTTCTACTTACAAGGAACTGTTCTTCAGTTCAGGTACTTCATATAGAAAAGCGAACATGGTTTGTGAACTGTTTATAAAACATGTAAAACAATAAAAGTACTTTTGTATTTGTGTAAGTTTCAATATTTAAGTTACTGTTAGTTCCTAAAACTAAAAAGTTTTCATTAAAAATATCTAGGAGTCTACATGTCTTCATGCAAATCCTGCAGTTTGTTCAGTAACTTGTTCATAGTGTGTTCATAAAGTTTATTCAAAGTCTCCTTCCTAGCTTTGTTAGAGTAGAGAGCACTGCCCTGTGTTGTTACAGACTGCATCCAGTTGTTTGACTTCTTTAACTCGACGTATCAAACTGGAGACTGAAAGTGAAAGTATATGCACAGCAATACATAGTCTTAAAGGAGGTCTGAGATAATGTAGCTACTTGAAATCCCAAAAGTGTTACCTACCTTTGTAACATACAACACTTATGAATTATCAAATATAATTTTGAAGTCTCAGGTTTCTCATACTACTCAAATGTATATGTAAATCAGTAAACAACGGATAGATACATACATAGATATAGACGTTTAAAAACACAGCTATAAATTGTGTGAAATACAGGTACTTAGTGTAGAACCCCCTGGGGTAACACTGTTAAAATGTATATCTATCATATAATGTAATTTATAATACTGGAACCCTCATTTGCATACCACAGGAGCAGTGCATAATTAGCATATGGCCTGAGCAGGGCATGATGGGACCAAGTGATTGGACTTTCTAATGCTCCAGTTGGACAAGAGGACTGTTCTGTTCCCCTTTTCAGACAATAACCCTGTGTTATTGTTTCACCTTGTGTGTACCATCATTCTGTCCTGTCTGGGTAAGTGTGATGTGTTACCATCTGGTGTGTGTGAGTCATTTGGTGTGAACCCCCTGTCTCTCTCTGACATGTGTTATGCTCTGCAGCTGTACAGGTTGGATGAATAAGATTTGGTTGATAGAACTCTGTTGCAGGTGTCATAATTTCCGGTTACAACGCATGTGTTGCAGAAATGTTACAAAACATTAATGCATGACGTCCTTAATAAACATCTATAAAGTCTCTATAAGGAACGGGTCATAATATCATTCTGTGTATGAAAGTAACAACATTGAAATATACAAAGGGGAATTTTAAACCATTCTCTGTGTCTTCTTGGTTTCTGCTCACAAGCTCCCCCACTGACAAAAAATGCTTTTAAAAAGAGTTGCAAACTAAATACTGAACAAATGGCTTATCTCCAGATTGCTGAATGACTCTTTCAGCGCTGCAAGCCAGACAGTTCTGGGCACTTTGACATCTAGACAGGAACTTTTAAACTTGTTTTATTCTGAAAAAAAAAAAAAATTAAAAAGCGCTTATAAACTGAACTGGACCTAAATGGAAATAAAATAAACTGGACCTGACATGCCTGACAAGCGCTGAATAAATGGGCCGCTAAGGGTTAATATAAAGTGTTAGTGATATTATATTATAGATATGTATAGCTTGTTCTTTCATATTTATGTAATCAATTAACAAATGGTTAATAAAGTGTTTATTAGCAGTCTTTATTATTTAACCCTCCTATTAGGTTTCGGGTCTATTTGACCCGACGTTAGTTTCCAAGTAGTTTAAATGCTATTTTTGTTTTCATTCTCTGTATAATATTTTATGACTTTTCCTAAGTTGGGGTCATGAACTTATACACAGAAAACAGAAACTTTGAGATGTTTATTTTTTTAGAACAGGTCAGGTGTACAAATAAGATGTTTAGGGTCACTGTGACCAATGGGATTTATCTATGTAGATTTGTGTGCAGGAATAAAACTAACTTTTTAAATTTATTATTTTATTATTATTATATTTGTATTTTTACTTCTGGAAATGGCTGCACATGTCTGTAGATATTTATAAACAACAAAAAACACAAACAATACATATCTACAAGGCAGAGTCTAATTTTCACTGTCAGTATTGCAACAGCATCTCACTGGTAAAGACATTCCAAAATGAGGAGCTCCCAGGTTGGCAGTCAAATAACTTTTATCACAGCTCCTGGACTAAAAGAGCATAAAAGAGGAACACCTTTGCAAATAAAAACAGTTAATCAATTTAAGGCTGTTTAAATTATTTTGAAATTGCATTGGGTCAATATGACCCAAAACATACATTGGCTTGCGAAAGTATTGACCCCCCTTGGCATTTTTCCTATTTTGTTGCCTTACAACTTGGAATTAAAATTGATTTTTATTTGGATTTCATGTAATGGACATACACAAAATAGTCCAAATTGGTGAAGTGAAATGAAAAAAATAACTTGTTTCAAAAAATTATAAAAAATAAATAACGGAAATGTGGTGCGTGCATATGTATTCACCCCCTTTGCTACTAAGCCTCTAAATAAGATCTGGTGCAACCAATTACCTTCAGAAGTCACATAATTAGTTAAATAAAGTCCACCTGTGTGCAATCTAAGTGTCACATGATCTGTCACATGATCTCAGTATATATACGCCTGTTCTGAAAGGCCCCAGAGTCTGCAATACCACTAAGCAAGGGGCACCACCAAGCAAGCGGCACCATGAAGACCAAGGAGCTCTCCAAACAGGTCAGGGACAAAGTTGTGGAGAAGTACAGATCAGGGTTGGGTTATAAAAAAATATCCTAAACTTTGAACATTCCACGGAGCACCATTAAAGCCATTATTAAAAAATGGAAAGAATATGGCACCACAACAAACCTGGCAAGAGAGGGCCGCCCACCAAAACTCACGGACCAGGCAAGGAGGGCATTAATCAGAGAGGCAACAAAGAGACCAAAGATAACCTTGAAGGAGCTGCAAAGCTCCACAGCGGAGATTGGAGTATCTGTCCATAGGACCACTTTAAGCCTTACACTCCACAGAGCTGGGCTTTACGGAAGAGTGGCCAGAAAAAAATAAGCAAACACATTTGGTGTTCGCCAAAAGGCATGTGGGAGACTCCCCAAACATATGGAAGAAGGTACTCTGGTCAGATGAGACTAAAATTGAGCTTTTTGGCCATCAAGGAAAACGCTATGTCTGGCGCAAACCCAACACCTCTCATCACCCCGAGAACACCATCCCCACAGTGAAGCATGGTGGTGGCAGCATCATGCTGTGGGGATGTTTTTCATCGGCAGGGACTGGGAAACTGGTCAGAATTGAAGGAATGATGGATGGCGCTAAATACAGGGAAATTCTTGAGGGAAACCTGTTTCAGTCTTCCAGAGATTTGAGACTGGGACGGAGGTTCACCTTCTAGCAGGACAATGACCCTAAGCATATTGCTAAAGCAACACTCGAGTGGTTTAAAGGGAAACATTTAAATGTCTTGGAATGGCCTAGTCAAAGCCCAGACCTCAATCCAATTGAGAATCTGTGGTATGACTTAAAGATTGCTGTACACCAACGGAACCCATCCAACTTGAAGGAGCTGGAGCAGTTTTGCCTTGAAGAATGGGCAAAAATCCCAGTGGCTAGATGTGCCAAGCTTATAGATACATACCCCAAGAGACTTGCAGCTGTAATTGCTGCAAAAGGTGGCTTTACAAAGTATTGACTTTGGGGGGGGTGAATACTTATGCACGCTCAAGTAATCTGTTTTTTTGTCTTATTTCTTGTTTGTTTCACAATAAAAAATATTTTGCATCTTCAAAGTGGTAGGCATGTTGTGTAAATCAAATGATACAAATCCCCCAAAAAAAACATTTTAATTCCAGGTTGTAAGGCAACAAAATATGAAAAATGCCAAGGGGGGTCAATACTTTCGCAAGCCACTGTAACAGATGTACCTAAAATCTGAACATAATAGGAGGGTTAATAACAATGCTAATAAGGTGCTTTATAAATATTTATGACCTGTTGTTCATAGTTTATATGCTATGGATTCATCATCTATAAAGGCTTAATAAAGTGTTTATTATTGGACTTTATTCTAAAGTGCTACCAAGGTATGTGACTGATTGTGCTCAATTATTAATTTGTGAAACAAACAAAAAGATAACAAATACACACACACACACACACACATATTCACAACAGTACATTAATCAAAATAAATCACACAACATAATTCAAAAAATTTAAGTAAAAGAACACACACCTGCACACAATAATTATAAATTATATACCACCCCACCCTCTAAATTAGTCACTTGTGACAAATGTTTATAGACACTTCAAAAAACAGTTTTAGGTTTCTGGAATCACTTTGAAATGGGTATTGTTCAAAGTTGTTAAGGACCACAGACTGTGGTTCACTTCTTCTAATCTACGTATGAGTCATTAGGTTTTTCTATTTTAGGAAAACTATTAGAAATCTAAATGATGTCACACATAAGTGAAAACAGTCTGTTTATATTTTCTGCTTTAACAAGTATACAAGAGGCAAACTGCTTGCCAGTGAAAAGATGTTATGTAGTTCAACAAAGTAATGCTCCAGACAAAAATAAATGTTTTGTAATGGGTGAGCATGGATGGAAATTTCCTACCACACAGTAGTTTTAGCTTTCAATTACTTACACGCTTTAAAAAACAAAACATTAATTAGAGACTTCATTGTACCACTAGACTTCTTATGTTTGTATTTTCAGTGACATGGAAAAAAGTTCCTAACTTGCTGCTTAAGAAATGAGTGCTTATGAATCTCACATCTGTTTAATGGATGCGTGATGTTATAAGCTTGAGTATCAGCATGAACCTCATTATTTCTGTGTTAGAAGGGAGCTGGAGATGCTGACTTGTTGTAAACTTATTTTGATAGAAAAACATTACAAATAGGAGCTGGCATGAAATAATTCCTTCCCAAATGTTCTTTTCTCCCAGTTCAATTTAAGGAGAAGAATGTAATGTGTGTTGTGTTACTTAAAACGACTACAATTCAGTACATCTGCAGCATGTTTGGGGCCCTGCACATGTAATAATGTATATTGTAAATATACATGCAGTAATCCGTCGTGTATCCACCTGTCACATAGCCACCCTAACTGTTAATCCACCATGCTCAAGCTTTTCAGCACAGTGTGTGTGAGTGAGAGAGAGAACCAGAACCAGGGTTGCGTATCGAAGAGTGAGTGAGCAAGTCGAAACCGCCGACAGCCAGGTAAGTAGTGGGAGTTTGTTTATTATTGAACAGAGAACATAAGAACATAAAATTTTTTAGAAATGAGAGGAGGCCATTCAGCCCATCTTGTTCATTTGATTGTTAGTATGTTATTGATCCCAGAATCTCATCAATCAGCTTCTTAAAGGGTCCCAGGGTGTCAGCTTTAACAACATTACTGGGGAGTTGGTTCCAGACCCTCACAAGTTTCTATGTAAAAAAGTGCCTCCTATTTTCTAGATTAGTTCAGAGATTGTAGATCACACCAAAGTTTTCCTACACTGTGTTGGATGAACTACGTAAACTACCATTGCTGGTAGTGTTACTTGAACTATTTAGTGTTTGATATGTAAATAGAATGTATCAACTTCAACCTCTGTCTCAATCTCCTGCCTGTCACTCAACAGTGAATGCACACACCCACACGGCAGGCGGCTACCCTGTCACAAGCATTAATACCCTGTATCTCTCTAAACAAGGGATTTAGGGGAGCTCCCTAATAAAAGAAGAATCTCAAAACAATACTTGTGTGAATATAGTAATTGATACAGCTGTGTATAATGGTATTTAAAACAGGACTCATTTTTCTGACTTTTTACATATCTGCCCTTACTCTGGTCCCACCGCAGTCAGATATGCGCTCGATTACTATATATGAATGTGTGAATTTATGTTTGTGAATGATGTTGTTAAAATCCCACCCCTGCAAAAATATATGCACAATTTAGGCAGGTCCTAACCAATACTGGTTATCAATTAGGCCTGGTCACATGGTATTCTGTAAAAAAGGAGCTGGGAGATGGCTCCCAGGCTGAGAGCAGCAGTTTCTGCTATATGTCCCTGCAGTGAGATAGCTTTAGCATGGGTGCTGTTTTGTTTTACTGTTGAAAGTACAATCTCCTGCCTCCTGCATATGCTATTCCTGCTGCTAGCTGCCTTGACCGCAAAACGCTACACTGCTGCAACATATTATTGATAAGTTTTGCCTTCTGCAAATAAGTGTAAAAAAATCTCTACCATAGACAAAACACTTTTAACTGTTTGTGGTCCTGTGTCGGACCAGGTCTGACGCTACAAATTTCCCTTTCTGGTCTGATATCAGACCTTGTCCCTCATCATCGAAAAGAAGTGAAGCACAGGTCTCTAGTCGTTTTTTCTCCAGAAAAAGCCAAAAAAAACCTTTAAATGTCCGAGTGAGACTGATAGGAGCCAAAAGACGCCGAAAGAAAAGAGTGTGTCTGATAGCGGATCTGGGGTGGATCTGAACAATACACAGAGGCCTTGCACCACAGACCTAACACGGACATAAAAACAAGATAGCTGCCATTTGCAGAGCAGAGAGATGTTACAGTAATAAAATAATGACTTGGATCACATTATTGAGGAATTTGGTGATAAAACGAGTGATAAAAAATACTTTTAAACAGTGTTGTAAAATAAACAGCATGTATGAAAATAAACAGCACGTGTGAAAAAAAAATTGGACCTGACAGGCGCTGAATAAATGGACCGTTAAAATGAGTGGTAATAATGACATTTTAATTGTTAAATGAATATATTTGCCAATCTTTGCTGGGGATATCACAGGGAAGGCTGTCCCGCAGGTTAGGGAGACACACTCAGCACCTACCTCACCATGCTCAAGCTCCCATATTGCCTAGGCACCCTGTGAGCTCAAGTAGACACATGAAGGGAAGATTTAAAAATGTAGTTTATAGGGTAAGACTTTAGTGAGAACTTTGAAGAACTTCGAATTGATATTCTCACATAACATAATCCTGTCTTCCAGTAGTCTTCTTTGGGTGCCTTTTTTTTAGTGGTTGCTTAGCCACTATGTCACTGGGGGGAGATTTCAGGTTCATATTTCAGGTTCTTTGCAATCTGAGCATTAAGGGCGAAACCCGGTGGTTTGACAAATTAAGTTTTGCCCGGGCCAATCTAGTTTCGCCAAGGGCTTCTAGGTGAATCCCGACGTTAACAATTTTTTTCAGCACTCGCCTGTGTCCAGATTGGTCCAGAACTTTAAAAAAAATGACAGGGTGAAACCCGTTTTTTAAACAGTTTTCACTGAATTTCGGGGCTGGCGAGCCTAATTTCATCCAAAGCTTCAACATTGATGCTGGGCCAATCTAGTTTTGCCTATGCCAATTATTTGGGCTAGTTTTGTATTTCTATACTCCCCTCTGTCAGTTTCCAAGCGCGTGCCAGAAAAAAAAGGATGTATCTGATAGCCCCATGCACCACAGAGATAACACGGACATAAACAAAGGAGAGAGCTGCTTCTGCATCCAGCGCTTAAAGAATATCACTGACATTTTAATTTTGAGAAGTTATAGTAATAAAATAATGACTTGGATTGCATTATTGAGGAGTTTGGTGATAAAACAAGTGACCAGGAGAGGATTTATCGGTATGCACATCTATATAGAGGTATGTGAAAAATACAGCGAACAAGGGGTGAGGCTTGGCTGGAGAGTTTGTAAATTTGGATTTCTGTTTCATCAATAAACAATATTTTCAATATTTGTGTTGGTTTGTATTTTTGTTGGTTTGTATTTTTATATTAAAGTTCTACATTTTTGTTTTGGTGTCTCTGCACCCCTTTCTGCCTTCAGTGTACAACGTATTTTCAGCTGGCAAAGGGTTAAACTTTAAACGGTTTCTGTCAATCACATGTTTTGTTAACCATTTAAAATACTCTTGTACAGTTCCCATGGTCCTTGCTGCCTGGACGACTGAGAAGGAATATCTTTGCTATCTTCAGTAAGGCTTCACAAAATTGTAAATGTCGTTTAAACATTAACACATTATCTATACATAGTTTAACATATCTGAAATGCATTGTAAGCAAATCTTTTGGAAATATTTAAAATTATATTGGAAAAGAATTACATTTTTTAAAAATATGTAATTTAATATTAAAATATGTAGCTCATAAAAGCTATGATATTCTGTTTTCTATTTTTCATCTTTCCATACTTTAATGCAGCGGTAGTCAATGTTTTTTTTATCAAGGTCCAAATTTCTTGGTCAAGGTATATTCAAGGTCCAGAGATACATTTTTCACACCACAAGTGCCCCTGTCCAACAAACACATACAATGCTGTGCATTAATGTACCCCATTGCTTATATTTGTAGTGCATTACATGAAAAATAAAATCAAACCACTGTATAACCTAAAAATAACCTCCAAGAAAGATGTAATCAATTACATCTGAGACTTTCAGAAAATACAAGATAAACTGTCAAATGGATGAAAATATCAGTATTAAAACACTTTCAGATAACAGTTTTAAGTTTTGAATTTATTTTGAGTTTACAAACAATATTAACTGGTTTTGTCAAATAAAATTATTGTACACATATATGTATATAGATAGATTATCCACTAATAATAACCTTGTGCAGAAGGTGACCAGCTCTCTGCACTTCGGGTGGGTGTGTTCAGAGAGCGGAGAAGAGAGAGAGTGTAAAATGACAAGTAATTTGTGTCAGTGAAGGCTACTGCCCAGCCTGAACGATTTATGTGTTTATGGTTATTTTTGTTTACCCTTTTTATTTTCTGTGCTCTGTGAGCGTTTTAAAGAAAATAATACTTAGAACACATGAACTCTCTATCTTAGATTTTAAGGTGTTATGGTTATTGTTGTTTACACCCTTTTAGTTTCTGTGCTCTGCTGAGCGTTTTTAAGGAATAATACTTAGAACACATGACTCTCGGTATTTTATCATTAGGGAGGCACCGAATCCAGGATTCGGATTCGGATTCGGATAGGAGTGCTTTATGGGAAAAACTACGTTTTTGAGCCTAGGTTCGGATTGAATCAGAATACTTAGGATGTAGGTATGTAGATCCAAATTATGTGGCTTTGGGGGGAGGGTACACACATCCAAAGAAATTTATTTTTCTGTGCTTAGGGTGAATAACTTGCCTTGACAACCATGTTGTGTATTGTGGGAGGGTAGTGGGTGGAGCTTTTGGGAAGGACCAGAAATGACAGCACACAGGAGCTGGAAATGGAGTTTAGTCCTTAGAGCCCTGTATCATCAATGGTATCAGGGCAGGGTTTTATTTTACAAAAACAATAAAAATAGAACAGTCCAGTATTGCAAAAAATAAACAAGAAAACCACCTGGAATACCAGCAATGGTAAACTCAGGTTTGAAATAAAAAGAGTAAACAAAAAAAATGTCACGGTTACAAAATAAATAACAACAAAGGAAGCACTGGGTTTCGTTGTGGTACTGCGGTGGGTTTCCTCTCACCGCTTCTTAGCTCCCTTTCACAGATTAATGGCCAGTCCTCGGTTCCTCACTCCAGTAATCCAACAGTGTCCAAGATTTTCAAGCTTCTGTGAATAACAGCAGTGAATGAAAGCAACAAAGCAAGCATCCATACAGCGCGAATGGCAAAACCATACTGCTTAAATACTGCCAAGTCCCACCCCTGCAATCAGCACGCTGCCCCACGTCAGCCAATCAACGAGAACAGCACAGCTGATTGCAATGATGGGACCCGACGGCCGCATGGTTCTACCTTGGGCCAAGATGGCTGCCTGACCCGGAACTTCCTGCATGGTCAGAGTTCAGCCTCCTGATCCAATCACGGTCAACCCTACACAGCGCTGCCGGTGGTCGGGAGGGCAAATATTGACAGGGACTCCTTCCAGTCCTGTCACAGTATTTATTAACAAGAACACGTTTTATGAACTCTTGTCGCAGTTCTCAACTCCCTATTGCTAGTGGCACATTCACTAAACACATGCAGCTACTGAATGCAAACATGCCAACGTATGCAACAGCACATTTTTCATGGAGTAAAGTTATGTCGTAAACCTGTAATATATAGTAATGGTAAACTGTTGTAGAATTGTGTGCTTTGTTACTTTTTCTGTCAAACGTGTTCTAGAGATTATACTGAGATAAAAAAAAAAATAAAAAAAAATCGGTGCACAGAAATATACATTTTTTGTAACTTTACAACTGTCAGATGTGCAAGACGTTGTTAAATAATACATGCTTTAGTAAATTATATTTTACGTTACTGCAATGTGCAATACGAGTTGAACCATTTGGGAACTGCTGTGTTTTATTAAAATATTTTTAAAACTATTTCATATACTATTTGATATGTGTTACACACACGGTGCATTTAAATCAACGTGGGTTTTATTTCGCAAGGGAAATCATTCAGGTCACTCATCACTGTATTTCTTTCCTCATAGCGCTCCGTCTCAAATCAGTTGACACAGGTTGAAACGTCATTTAGAAAATAGTGGGTTATGGCCAGTGGTTTAGTCCTAAATCATAAAGTACCAGAACAGCAATTAAAATATAGATTTTTCTAACACAAATGATTGGAATTCACGTTTTATTTGTACATTGAACTTGAGGGAACAAATTTGGCTTGTTAATGTTGTCTTTGGTGGTTTGGTTATTTTTTTTTTTTTTTTTTTACTTTTATGCATGTATTGTTTTCTATTTTTTTCTATTATATCATCTCCAGCGCAGAATTTCAATCACCATGCTAAAGTATATCACGTCCTCCCCCCGTCTTTTTTCTGGAGCTCTGCAATCCAATACAATTACGAATCATACTGACGGTCAGTATTTTTATTTGTCACCAATTTAAGAACTGTATCACTATTTTTTTTTTTATGTACTTTTAAAGACTATTTGCTGACAGTTTTGAGCAATTTAATTGTACACTACATTCTGAATATTAGCTAAATAAATAAATACATAAATAAACAGCAGTTCTGGTATTGTAAGTTGTGAGTAACATTATCTATCAGTGTTTTTTATTTTAAATACATGTGTAGCACTTATTTATGGTTTTGTAACATATAGTATATTAAATCTTAAATGCAAGGGCAGTCGTTTACTCCTATCCCCGGGTCCGTGACCGTTGTACAAAACAGCTTTAAACCCGCGTGGCCACAACACTATGTAACACAATTTTTGTTCCTGGGTAGTAAGTGTTATTTCCTAATTGCTTATGCCTCAAAAGTATAGAAAATGGCTATTATTCCCCACAAACTTTGCTTTTGTGACCAGGACAGTGATATTTTGAAATTTACCCATTTCCAATGAGAAAACAGGCAAATTTGTATCTTTTCGTTCACATAAAGTCAGAAAAAAAAAAATTAACATGTATTTATACTAAAGTAATACAAAAATTACTACAAAAGATTTAGAAGTGAGTAGTTTTTTGAGATTTACGATTATACTGTAAATCACTTTCACGAATCAGCCCCCAAATGTAGTCTCCCATCATATTCTTGTTATACTGTCCTTGGTAGAGGCGTTCAAAGTCCAATATATCCTGGTGGAAGCGCTCGCCTTGCTCCTCTGAGTATGCTCCCATGTTATCCTTGAATTTAACAAGATGAGCATCAAGGATATGGACTTTGAGGGACATCCTACAGCCCTCTGTGCCGTAGTTCTTCACCAGAGTCTCAACCAGCTCCACATAGTTTTCGGCCTTGTGATTGCCCAGGAAGCCCCGAACCACTGCGACAAAGCTGTTCCAAGCCGCTTTCTCCTTATTAGTGAGCTTCTTGGGAAATTCATTGCACTCCAGGATCTTCTTTATCTGTGGTCCGACGAAGACACCGGCTTTGACCTTTGCCTCAGACAGCTTAGGGAAGAAGTCTTGAAGGTACTTGAAGGCTGCCGACTCCTTATCTAGAGCTCTGACAAATTGTTTCATAAGGCCCAGTTTGATGTGCAGTGGTGGCATCAGCACCTTCCGGGGGTCCACCAGTGGCTCCCACTTGACGTTGTTCCTCCCCACAGAGAACTCGGTCCGCTGTGGCCAGTCCCGCCTGTGGTAGTGCGCCTTGGTGTCCCTGCTGTCCCAAAGGCAAAGATAGCAGGGAAACTTGGTAAAACCGCCTTGGAGACCCATCAGGAATGCCACCATTTTGAAGTCTCCTATGACCTCCCAGCCGTACTCATCATACTTCAAGGTGTCCAGCAAGGTCTTGATGCTGTTGTAATCCTCTTTGAGGTGCACCGAGTGAGCCAGGGGAAGAGACGGGTACTTGTTACCATTATGGAGCAGCACGGCTTTGAGGCTCCTGGATGAGCTGTCAATGAAGAGGCGCCACTCATTCTGGTTACAGGCGATTCCGATTGCCTCGAACAGACTGGTCACATTGTGGCAGAAGCAGAGCCCATCTTGATGGGTGAAGAAGCTGGAAAAAGGTTGGTGACGCTTCCTCTGATCTGCGACTTGCACACTTTCATCCAACAAGTTCCACTGCTTGAGCCTAGACGTCAAAAGCTCGGCATTGGACTTGGTGAGACCAAGATCTCTAATCAAGTCGTTAAGGTCTTTTTGGTTGGGGTAGTATGGGTTTCTCTCCTCAGCTCCACCTCTGAAATTGTCATCTGCATCTACAACATCTTCCTCGCTCTCTGACTTGCTGCTCTCTTCTAAAGACGGCTGCTCTCTCTCCGGAGGAGTGGGTACGGGGAGCTCATGGCAGTGTGGCACCGGGGCGATGGATGAAGGAAGGTCCGGATACGTGATAGCAGGTGCATTCTTGCCAGTCCGACGTTTGGAAAGGTCCACCATGCAGAAGTAGCAGATGCTTGAGTAGTCAGTGGGTTCCCGCCAAATTCTTGGGATAGCGAACTTCATGGCTCTCTTTTCCCCTCTGTACCATCCTACAAAAATACATTTATTTCACCTATGACTAATGTGTAAGAGATTCTCGCAACATTTTTCATATATGATATATTTTTTCAATAACATTGAAAATTGTAAAACATTTTAAAATTAAAAACTTTTACAATTTTAAAAATTTTAACAAATTTTATAACATAAAATTCCGAGCAACAATTGTCCATCTTACCTTCCAGAGTTTTTTTGCAGTGCTCGCAGGTGAAATGAGGTGCCCAGGGTTTTTCTTGATCCCTGACAGGCATGCCGAAATATGCCTTGTAGGCCTCACACATCTTAGCAGATGCTTCCACGGAGTACTTTTTCGCTCTTGTCTTGATAAATTGGCCGCAGACATAGCAAAATGCGTCTGCCGGGTGCTTGCAGTCTTTTGATGCCATCTCAGAAAAATGCAGATATGTATCCACTTAGGCAGCTGGAACTAAACTGAACTGGTGGGCTTAAGGCCCATGTATTTATACTATTATTTATATTACTGGAAAGTTCTAGAAAGTTCTAGAAGTTACTCCAAGTTTACTCAGCACTGAATCTATCTGGAATGTTCTGGAAAATAGGTACATTTCAAAATATCACTGTCCTGGTCACAAAAGCAAAGTTTGTGGGGAATAATAGCCATTTTCTATACTTTTGAGGCATAAGCAATTAGGAAATAACACTTACTACACAGGAACCAAAGAAAAAAAAAAATTGTTACACGGTGCAATCGTAGCATGCACTTCTGCTGTCAACTGTTGTCGTCAGTGATTTTACAAAAAAAAAAAGTGTTATCCTTCTTAAAGTAGTACTGTAGATTGTAATAGAAGTACTAGTGTTCCCTTTAGTGCATCACACGGATGACTGAATCAGACAATTGTGTGGGAGATTTGACTACACACATTTAAAATACACGCTATTCAGACTAAGATTCTGTACACACCATCAAAACTTGTATATAGGGAATTGGACACTAATTTATTTGTTCCTAGTGCTTATTCAATAGAAAGACAGATCACTTCACTGATGCCCAGCCACTGAAATTAGAGCGATCTGGCTCTATATAAGCATTTTCATTAAAAAAAAAAAAAAAGGTAAATGTTCTTAGTTAATTAAGTCAAGATTCTGCCTATATAAAAAAGTATTGAAACGTTTTTCCGGAGCGTTCCGGCTCGAGTACACCACTGCTTATGGTAATAGTGGAGCTCTCCTTTCTTGTAACGGTAAAGTAAACAGTTCTGTATTTTGACATTTATATTGTGGGGGGAGGGGGCTAGCGGTAAATTGTGTAAGTTTCAAACTAAAATCTTATTCAGGGATATATTTCCATTCGGTAATAAAAATACTATTAACTAAAAGGCTCAAAACTATAGATTGTGCGCGTCCTTTGTTAGTAGCTGCCAATCTGTTTTTCATTCAACAGATTCCTTCAGTTTTCTTGATAGTTTTTGTAGATTCGTTATTCGGTTCGGTATTCTGCCGAATCTTTTGAGGTGGATTCGATATTTGGCCGAATCCCAAAAACTTGGATTCAGTGCATCCCTGTTTATTATTCAAGTCTTTCCAATAACAAATACACACCCCCCACACACGTATAACGAATCATGAACAATTACTGTGAAATACCTGTTAAAACTGTAATATCACTACTGAAAATGGAATTTTATACAGCAATGCAAATTTAAAATATAATATAGGTGAATAACATATAATTATTATACTCACCATAAGTGAGAAAAGTGACAGGTCCTCTGCTGGACAAGGGTCTTGACGTTTGGAGTTAGTAAGACAGAAGCAATTGCACAGATGATTATCAGTCAAAACGGAGCAATTACGCTATTTAATGTTGTTCATTGTTGAGAACGCAGACTCACACATGACACCCTCCTCAAGTGTGGATACTTGGAGTCCAGCACAAGGGTTGTCTAGAAAGTTTCAGGTGTAGTTTCAGTGTGCCACACCTTTAGAACTTCATCCACTTCTCAATCAATAAGCTCCAGCTGTAGTTTTTCTTTTTCAACATCTTGAAAGGATGATTTTGCTTGATCTGACCAAGTGCCATTTGCTTGTCCCACGAATGGGTTCCTTACAAACAGGAAGATGTCTTTCACACTTTCAAATTCTTGGAACGTCTGCTGGAAGTTTTGAAGAAGCCTAGCCAGAGATGACGTCATCTGATTTGAGTCTGCAGTGTCCCGGCAGCTTATCAGTGTTGGGAAATTCAGCATCTCCACAGTTTCCAAATCACTTTTGAAGCGATCAGTTTGTTTTGAAATGAAGCTACAATGCTGTGGAGAGCCACTACGTTGCGATTTCGTCCCTGTAGCTTTAAGTTGAAATCATTTACGTGGCCTGTCAAATCAACAAGAAAGGCCTTAAAAAATGTGTGTAGCTCTTCTGCCTTTTTCCCTGGAATTTTATGCAAATATTCTTCCACATGAACTCTAACTTCCCATAGGCTTCTTAGCCCTCTGCTCAGCCAGTGGATACAATTATGAACCAAAAAGTCATCGTAATCGGCAGATACTTCTGAAAGAAAGCTTCTGAACTGCCTGTGTTGCAGTACTGACTTGGACCAAAGGAAGGTAACAAATTTAATCAGCACTCATTTGCATACTCATCGCTAAGTTTTGCACAAAGTGCGGTTTTGTGGATTACAGTGATAGGAAATCAAATTGGGGTTCAGGTCTTGTAGACGTTTCATAAGCCCTCATTCTCTTCGATTCCCCCTTCTGCATTTCCAAAGGATGCCGTTTTTTACATATGTGCAGTTTCTGTGGCGATGCTCATTCACATTCCATCTGCCCTCGTTCATCTAAATGACAGCCTATCTAGTTGAAGCGCTCCTAGAAATCAGGTCTGTTGGCTTCTCAAATGTCTGGCCTTCAGAACTCAAAAATCTTCCTCCCCAACTTAATTACTTACTTGAAGTATTCTCTGTTGTCATTGTAGCCTATCTTTGGGGGCCATTTTTGCAGAAAAAAAAAAAAATCTTAATCTTTTGTGATCTGTTCATATTATTAATAAAGGCCGTTCCTCTTCACTTCTAATTATGCATCTTCTTTGCTGGCTAGCTTGGATTTCAGTTATTAATATATTTTGAAAGCCCTACAACTTCCAAGTATCTCTAATAACTCTGGTGATGTTCTTTCTAGTTTACAGATCGTGCAATTCAGATGTCTGGCTCCCTCAGCTCAAACCTTTCCCTCAAGCTATCCTTCCATCTAGAGAACTGGTTTTCAACTATAATTTACATTTGCAATCTTTTGTCTTCAGCTCATTCTAAAGCTGTTCTTCCTCCTCAATCATACTCTTCCTTTCATTCTGTATTGGTACAGCAACATCAGCAACCAACCTTAAAATCAACCAGTCCTTCCTCAGTGGTGTAATCTTGCATTCGCTCTTCTCTCCTCTATATTATTCCACTAAACAAAGTATTGCTAGCAAGTTCGGAGTGGGGGCCATCTCTCCACCAGAGGTTTCCTCCCACAAAGATGGGGGTTTTCCTCTCCACCAAGCAGTTAGATTAGTACTATTCATATATAAAGTGAGTGTACAAAACATTAGGAACACCTTCCTGATATTGAGTTGCACCCCCATTTGCCCTCAGAACAGCATTCCACAGGGATGCTGGCCCATGTTGACTCCAATGCTGGTAGTAGGTCTCTACTCTGATTTGCTCGTTCCATCTCATCAGTACAGATACTCAATTGGATTGAGATCTGATGACTGGGCAGGCCACTGCAGTAAGCTAAATTCACTGTCATGTTTGTGGAACCATTCCTGGACAATCCTAGCCTAGTGGCATGGGCTATTATCCTGCTGAAAAAATCCATTAGCAGATGGATACAATGCTGTCATGAAGGGATGCACCTGATTGGCAATGATGTTCAGATATCCTGTGGCATTCAAACGTTGCTCCACTTTTATCAAGGGGCCCAATGTGTGCCATGAAAACACACCCCACACCATCACACCACCACCACCAGCCTGAACCGGGATTCATCAGACCAGGCAATGTTTTTTTCCAATCCTCCAGTGTCCAGTGTTTTTGTTCCTTAGCCCACTGCACCACAGTTTCTTGTGTTTTGCTGAAAGAAGTGGAACTCTATTAGGTCGTCGGCTGCCATACCCCATTCATGTCAAGGTACAACGAGTTCTGCATTCTTTTATGGGTCTTTCGGCACCAATGTTGTACTGGACTGTCAATTGACTACCTGTAGCCCATATTTTGCTCTGCACAAATCGTGTCAGCCTCCTATGGCCTCTTTCATCAATGAGCCATTTTTGACTACTGGCCTGCCATTGGCTGGATGTCCTTTGGGTGGTGGACCATCCTTGATACACATGGGAAACTGTTGAGTGTGAAAAACCCAGCAGCATTGCAGTTTCTGACACATTCAAACCGGCACACCTGGCACCTACTAGCATACCCAGTTCAAAGGCACTTAAATCTTTTGTCTTGCCCATTTACCCTCTGAACTGCACACATACACAATCCATGTCTCAATTGTGTCAAGGCATAAAAATCCTTCTTTAACTTGTCTCCCCTTCTTCTACACTGATTGAAGTGGATTTAACAGGTTACATCGATAAGGGATCATAGCTTTCACCTGGATTTACTTCGGCAGTCTATTTCATGGAAAGAGCAGGTGTTCCTAATGTTTTGTACACTCTCTCTCTCTCTCTCTCCTCTCATCTCTCTCTCTCTCTCTCTCTCTCTATATATATATATATATCGTTATAGATATATAATATATATATATGATAATATATATAGTAGATATATATATTAAGCCATTCAACTTTTTGCAATGCAAATAACAAATTTATGGCGCACAAATATATATATATATATATATATATATACACACACACACACACACACACACACACACACACATACAGGCGATCCTCAACTTAAGACGCATGGCACCTACGACACTTTTGCATTATTACCCTGCTTCGACTTTACGAGATCGATACGGCATTTACAACATGGCGAGACCCAGGCCATGCGTCATGTGCCCATGATCAGTGTCCGAACTGTAGTATCTGTCGTGGTCGCCCTGACTCAGTCTAGTGTTTCTTTTTTAGTTTTTTTTTTTTTTTTTTTTTTTTTATGCATGTAACTGTTTTTTTTTTATTTTTATTTATTTGCTGTTAACAATAATAAGAGCAACTGACTCAAAACAAAACCTAAGCTGTGAACTCTGTCACATGATGAGGGGCTTAACTTCAAGCAATCATATTTCCTGCTAGTAGTATGCATACATACTCTGAATATGTCATTGGAAAGCACCGAGTCTGTACTTATAAACAACCCAGATAGGTGTCTGAGTAATATGCGTATAACCAATGGGCTAAGTGTAAAGATTTAAATAAATATTTCCATGAGTACAATATAATGGGTCATTTTTGTTAAACTATATTATCTGGCTGAAGTGTCTGGAACGTTACCCCAATTTATAACATTGTTGCTATGGGAAAATGTTCTTCGACTTACGACACTTCGACTTGCAACTTGACTTTCAGCAACCAATTGTGTCGTAAGTGCGAGGACTACCTGTGTGTGTATGTATATATATATATATATATATATATATATATATATATATATATATATATATATATATATTATATATATATATATAATTAATACAATTGTAATTAATCATTCATTTTCTTTTCTAACTAACAATTTTCTCTCTTCTTTGCATTGGTGGCGCAGTTACGTGGAGCCGGGGGTCCTCTTTTGGGGGCAAGTGAAGCTCACTTCCTGACCTTAGAGGCCGACTATTTCGCTTGCACTCTGAGAGGAAGGTTCCCATTGGCTAGAGGAGACCCCCGGCCAAATAACTTTAACTATATTTCGTTTTCCATTTTCCTGCTAATCTATTATAAATTTCACCCATGCCTTTCGGAGAGGAAGCTGCTCACAACCCTTATATGTTTAAACCTCTAACATTATAAATAAACCCTAATCTAAACTGTCCTTTATTAATTTGAATAAATATTGTGAACGATGGAAATCACATAGAATATGCAGTGAAAATGCAAAAATTGAAACACTTTCATTTTAGTAAAGAAAATAAATTGAAAAAACTTAAACTAACATTTTATCAAACCTTTAAAGTAGGCACCTTTGTATAATTAAACATTTTTTAAATATACTTATTTTTCTTGGTCATCAAACAAGAAAGAAGTGCACGTCTCTTATTATTCCCATTCACAAATACCTGAACAGGAATCACTTTGAGTAAAACCAGTACAATGTGCACAAACATAACTTAAATCCTAATTTATGAACACTGTAACAAAAATGTCCAACCGCTGCCTCTCACTCTGACCTGTCATACACAAAAAAGATGAATACGCACAGTACATAGGGAAATGAGGGCCTTGCAGAAGTTACTTTTTTTGGCACTACTCTGTGCAACCAAATATAATTAGCAAAATCACACAGTATATCAAAGTACTCAATATTTTAAATATTAATAGCTAATTTGTCACAGAAACATGTTCATCATAGGCATCAATTGAATTTTTAAATTAATGTTATCAAGTACAAAAGTTAGTATGAAAAAGTTTTTACAAAAGAAAAAAAAAAACATTTAAGCACTTCAAAGCTGAGCCCATGGTACAAATGCTCCTGTAACTGTTTTGTTCTTTATTCTTCGCAAAACGTATTCTTTGGTAACGGATTTGACATATTGTAATTTGATAAAATACTGAACACACTGTTTACATCGGCCAGCAAAGCGATCACATGACCTTAACACTGCCCTATTGTCAGAGCTCTCGCTTTACATCCCGCCTACATAGGCAATCTGTTAGCTCTGATTTGTGAATTTCTGATTTGATTGACAGTCCGCTATTGCTCCCTTGCTACACTTTATTTTTCTGCAGTTACAGCTGCCGCCCGCGCCTGCTTTTCATAATAGAAAAAAAAATACATAGAATGGCATTGCACCAGCAGCGCACGCGGGGTCTTGGTGGTGCCATACACCTTCCACATCTTCATAATTATCTTGACAGTGCACCAAGGGATATTCAAGGCCTTTGATATTTTTTTATACCCATCCCCTGAACTGTGCCTTTCAACAACTTTGTCCTGGAGTTCTTTTGAAAGCGCCTTGGTGCTCATGGTTGAGTCTTTACTTTGAAATGCACTACCCAGCAGAGGAAACCTACAGGAACTGCTGAATTTATCCTGAAATCATGTGAATCACTAAAATTTAACACAGGTGGAGGCCACAGGTGTGATTTTGAAGGCGATTGGTTACTTATCCAACCAAGCTATTTCAGTTTTTATTTTTAATTCATTTTCTACAAATTTCTAGAATTTTTTTTTTGTTTTCTAAACTGTGCTAACCTGATAAATCACAGCAAAACTGCAGAGATGTCCCTGCTACCAGAGTCCAAGTATGAATGAGCTTGCTTTCTCTTAATAATGATGTTTGGTGTTAAAGATCAGGATTAAAAAATGTGCTAAAGGGTTTAGAGTAAACATGGAAATACTTCCCTTTAATAACAGTTACAGTGAAGTAATGTAATGTGGTTTCACTCCAGTTTTATTTTTCTATACAAATGCACTTTCACTTCTAACAAACTCCAGTTGTTTTTCATATGGAGACATCGGAATTCAGTGTCGCAATCCATCTAAAACAATACTTTGTAGGGCCGTATGTCAGAAATCTACCATATTGTTTATTCTAATGACATTTACATTGTACTGCATTTTTCACACAAACTGAAGGGAAAACATAATCAAAACTGAAACCAAACTGTAAATGATAATTTCCACTTCATCAGCTCAGTATAATGTTTAATAGCACATGCAAGTTCAGAGGAGATATTAAACAGTCAGCTGGTAGGTACTTTCTCAGCCACTGAGGTCAACACGGTAGCATTCTTTCTCACATAGCTGGAAGCCCTCAAAGAAAGTAGTTTTTCAGTTCAACAGTATTTATTTTGGACATGCTCCTTTTTCCTCTTTCAATGGTGACCTAGGAATGAGCTCACAATTGGAAGCTGAAACCATCTTTTGTTTTCACTCCAAAAGAATGACCTTTTCTTCATAAAATCCCCCAGGATAATGGATGGCTCATTGCTAATAGAATGACTTAATTTCTACAAAGACAACATGTGCATGTTAAAGGCAGTTACCTGAACTCAAAAATATTGGTGCTATTTGATATACTTTGATGGTTTACTAGATAATATTTAAGAATTTCATTATTTTTTGTTACTTCAACATGTTGAAATGCTCATTTAATCATTTACTTAAAACTGTGCACTGTAATTTAGGCTCCAGTGGGCAATATAAGCTTAGGCTTGCTCCATAGTCCTGTAATGTATTTGCTTTCTCTGTAGTTGTGCAAGCATAGCTGTATACCCTTTAAGTAGATAGCAGCTGCAGGGAAATGCAGCATACTGTGGAAAGTTAAATACCAAAGTTCTAATAACATCCATTCTGTAATGAAAATCTATTTGCTCCTTGAATAATGGTTTACATATTTACAAATATTACTATTAGTAGTTTTATAAAAGTGTTGAAATGAAAGATTATGGATAATGGTACTGGCACTGGGCAGGTTCTGCATGATGAATGTGTGATGTATTTGTCATTTGTCGTGTAATCTAATGTTCACAAGAGGCCACTGATTGCTCATTCATTTTGAAGATCTCAAAGTTCTTATTATACAGTACAATGCAATGCCAGTTGTGTAGCTTCTCTTGGCTGTACAAGTGATTACTGTACTGAAACATGTTGATTAGTCTTTTGTACTTTTATAAATGCCTGTGTAATAATAATGCAGCCTATTCTTACGGTTAGGAGAAGGTTTCACTTTGAAAGGATGTTCAACACTGCATGATCATAATCACACAAGAGTGACTAACATTTATGCTGGGTACGTGGGCATGGATTTAGCTAATGTTTTGGCCTGTATATTGTCAGTTAGGTAATATTGGTTATGTGCATATTTATAGCTGCGTCATATACTGTAGTGTATAAATTCATCCATCTTTCCAACAGTCTTTCTCTGAGTCCTTTTCTCCTTGAAGCTACAGTATGATAGTTTATGTTGTTTTTACATGCATCTGTCATAGTTTGTAGGCAGTGACATGAAAAGGAATAAAATCGCCCATAAATTCAGCAATTTACAGTCATGGACGTTTATACTCAACCAAAATGCCCACAATTTCCCGACCATGAAAAAAATATGTGGCGGTTTGCTAAATAAATATTTATACTATATGGAGACTTAGTTTTAATGCACTGTACAAGCTGGGGAATGGCACTGCAATGTTAACACTTTATTTGATTTTTGTCTGCCAGCTCTAACCGTCACCCACACATCAAATCTTAACCCTAGCCTATTCCAATGGTTCAATTATTGTTCTTATTGTATCTCTCGTGCACACACCGTAACCAACATATTTTCACTGTAAATACCAATTCAATTTTAGAAAGAAGGCTGTGTATAAAAGTGGCTTATCCCTCCTATTTAAAAAATCTCATGTAAGATTTAGAAGGTGGTTATCCTTAAACTTGCAGAACATTTCCAACCACTATAACTCCAACTTTGTGGGATACCTGTACATAACTCACTAGCCTTAACATTGAGCTCCCTACTGCCAATGTATTTAAACTCTCTAGTCTCTCCTACCTGTTGAAGGTATGTTTTCACAAGCTTTATATCGAAAGAAGTTTTCTTTGTTGTGTTTTTGTTTTCTTGGTCCCTGATTGAATGATTTTCTGGCTTCCACTGTGGAAATTTCAAAACAGGCGGACATTTTCAGTGCTGGGAATTTTTAAATTTAAAATGATAGACAACAATTTAAATTTAAATTTCCAAGAAAATAAGTTTGAAAGTCATACATTGACGATGTATTGTCAAATCTGTCAATTGGAACGCTATTTTCTTTTCTTTTTTTTTAAAACTTAACCACCTAACAATTGCGAAAAATGTGCATAATTGATTAGTGCTATGTCCCACTTTGAATTATTAACACATCAGGTGTGGTATCATTTGTGCTTCTGTCTTTTGTGACACACAAATAAATATTAGTAAAAATAATATATAATGTATAATGTTGCCTCCCAATTTTGAAAGGTGGTTTACCATGAGACATCATGTTTGAGGCACTTATTGTACAACCAAGTTAGCGATTTGCTATTTTAACAAAAAAATGCAGTATACATAAAAATGTGTATTTGAATTGTGATGTTATTTTAATATAATCACTTTCAAAAATCTAACTTAGTTCAGCGCAGTAAATCCAAGATGGACCTGTGCATTAAAGGTATTTTTTTATGGTTTAAAAAAAAAAAAAAAAAAAAAACGGTTATTGTTTCAGAGATCTAATTAATAAAATCAATTTGAATTTATTTCTGTTTAAATCTAAAAATACGTGAAAATAAAAGCAGGCTCACACACAGGCAGTTTTCTGGCCTCGAATCCACGGTTTATTAAACAGATTAAAATTGCTAGACATTGTCAGCCGTGGTCCACGGCAAAATAATAAAATTAATTAATTATATAAATCTACCATTACCCTGTTATTGTACTCACTGTCTGTCAGGTGGTGAGTGGTGTGGGTGGTGGGTGACAGAATGAATGTCCATACAGTACGATGTTTGCAAAAACATCTGTGTTTATTTTAAACTACAATTAATAAAGCCGCCCCTCTACCAGCGATGGGATCGGGGGTACACGACGGGTTTATAATGCCAAACAGAAAATACAAAACACACTTATAATCCAGGTGCATGAAACTGTGCTCTCCAAAACCCGGGATGGTGGTGGTGGTCTGGTAGCACTCAGGGGTGTGTGCTGGCTCCGTGGTGTCCTCTGCAAACACAAATAAACAAAAACAAAACACAGCACTCCAGCGCATTGGTAATTCCTGTGTAAGGTACTCACGTAGCTGAGGTCCCTTTGTACTGCTAAACTCCTCCCCTGTGATCAGCCCAGCGCCACGGTCTATCCAATCGCTGTCTACCACGCAGCTGATCACAAAAGATTTGTTTAGCAAACTTGCAGATACGCGCTTCCAGTTGCCACCTAACATCGAGTTGCCCTGTCTATGGGAAAGCACACCATCAACCATATACAGTGGCCTTTCTGGTCGGGAGGGAAATTTGCAGCTCAAATTCCTTCTCTCTCTGTCACACTCTCGCTAATCTTTTTTTGGCTCTGCTCTGCTTCTGCTCCAACTACTACTCTTCTGTACTCTATGGGGGTCACCCCCCCCCCCCTTTAAACTCCCACCCCCAGCCAACATCCACCAACCCGCCACGTGCATGAAACAGCTAACCGCAGCCCCAGCTAATGTCCCGGGGATGGACGCATGGCCAGGACTGGTGCATCTGGACAGGTGGACATCTGTGATCTGTGCACCACCCCCCTTGCCCCCCTCCCCCAATGTTTGCAAACCCCTAAGGCAAGCATAAAACACTTTTGCGGACAGTGAGCGCACCAGAATCAGGTGCATGTTACATGATTTAGCAACCATGTTTTAGTGTCCACCCAGTAGGGACATGGGCTGAACTTTAGGGGTGTCCTCATTTTGAGTGTCCTCAATGTAGCGATTTAGCAAACCATGAACACAGTATTTGCGTTTCAATTGACATGTGAAAACCAGGTCTAAACTGTGTGCAAATTACTTGGTCGACTATAAATACCAGTGAAACTGCGAGAGAAGCAGGCAAAAAAAAGAGAGAAAGAAAAAAGAAATAAAAGAACTATGGAGTGCGCACTGGATTGCTACGTGGCCAAAGAGAGAGGAGGAGGAGGAGACATTCCCAAATATTTATCCAGGACAACTTACAATTGTTACAAAATATCACAGTACAAAATATCACATTGTAAAGTATCACATTTCAGAATATCACATTATAGAAAAGAGCAGCTATAAAGTACAGTAAAATCAGTAGAAAATAAAATCAAATACAAATGAGAGCAAAATAAAGAACACAGTAAATAATTACATTTAAGAGCGAGTTCGACTATAAGCAGTTAACTTATAGCAAAAATATTTGCTTATACGAGTACAGTAAGAGCACGTAGTAAGTACGATAAATGGATGAGAACAATTTCAAGTAAGAGCAATTACAAAAACGTGAATATAGATACCTATAAGAGTAAAATCAGTTACAAGATACAGGAAGTAGTTATAATTAAGAGCAGAAGTAGAATATGGCAAAGTATGGAGCAGTTCAGTGCAAGTACAAGCTAATGCAAGTACTGGAACAAATGGGTGTCTATAGTCCAGTATAGTTGTGAGGTTTACAGATGCTGTCTGAACAGATGTGTCTTGAGGAGGCGCCGGAAGATGGTCAGGGACTGAGCAGTCCTGATATCCGTGGGTAGGTCATTCCACCACTGAGGGGCAAGGGTGGAGAAGGAGTGGGCTCTGGAAAAGGGGGGGGGTGGGGGATTGTGGGTGGGGGGGGGGGTAAAGCCGTTCTGGCAATGGAGGGGGCGAGAGGGGGTGTAGGGAGAAATGATAGTCTGGAGACAAACGAGCAGCAAAACAAGAGTTTTGTATTAGCTGGAGCAGAAGGACAGCAGAGGCAGGGAGGACGGCCAGGAGGGAGTTGCAGTAGTCAAGGCAGGACAGCACCAGGGCCTGAACTAGGAGCTGTATGGAGTAGTCGGTAAGGGGAGAATTCTGCATATGTTGTGTGGAAGAAGCGACAGGAGCAAGCCAGAGAACAGATGTGCTGAAAGAAGGAGGGAGGGGTCGAGGGTGACACAGAGGTTCTTGGTGGATGAAGAGGGAGAGAGGGTGGTGGATTCAAGAGGAATAGAGATAGAGATCAGCGGTGGTGGAGGAAGAAGAGGTCTAATTTGAAGTGGTTGAGTTTGAGATGATGCGAGTGGATCCAGGAGGCCAAGAAGCAGGTAGAGATACTGGAAGAAATGTGGGAGTCGGGGGGAAAAGAGGAAGATCTGGGGATCGTCAGTATAGAAATGACACGAGAGGCCATGGGAGGAGATGAGGGAAAAACAGAAGGGGTCCCTTATACTGCAGACATAAGTCAGTCGGCGGTATCATGTGCAGTGCGAGATGTAACTTCAGCTTTACTAAAGTGGGCAGGAGAATTAATCCATTACCCTGTCTCTCACGAGCTGCAACAAAATACAAAGCAGGGTTTTTTTGGGATGCATGGATTTCCAGGTGTCCTTGCTCACATGTTGTGACAAAGAGCGAATGAATTTGGATCAACAATCTCCCTCTCGACCTGTGAGATCACTGCACAGCAGAAATTACATGCCCAGTTCTGAATGGTTGGGCAGTTCATTCCAGGGGCAGTCGGAAGCCAGCCATTCAGGAAAGGGATGACGTCACGGTACCAGGTGTCATTGCCCTAGCACGGTGAGCAAAGTTTCATTCATGAATTGGAGGAGATGTGATTGAACTAGCTGTTGGAGGGGGCGGGGCTATGGGTACTTTAGGGGGACGTGACGTTGTGATTGGTTCCTTTGTTGTGGTTGATGGGAGGAACCGAGGACTGTGTTTTGAGAGACGGGGTTAAGTGGGTGTATGTTTTGCAACCGTGTTTGCTGTCGGCAGAGTGATAGAGCATGGAGCTGGGAGCTGCAGCCTTGGGACCAGCGATTCACTTGGACTTCACCGTACCTGCACTTAGCCGACTCACTGTTCCAGCACCGCACCTACACTAAGAGCACTGTCCGGAGACGTGTCTGTTTGTGTTGTGTCTGTGTTTTTGTATTATTATTTCGGGACTGTAACCCCTCATTTTGGCACTGTCGATGCCCATTGTTGGGTAGAGCCAGCTTTATTATTTTTGAACAGTGAAAGTGGTTGGAGGATTAAACTTTGTGTCTGTCCTTGTTTGGAGCACCTGCATCACCCTCTCACTACACATAGCAACCCACTCGTTCACACATGTGCAGCTAGGCGCACCAACACAGAATAGCCACCTCTACATAAATCGCAAAGGGACCTATTCTGTCAATGTGCAAAAAGTGTGTGCTGCCAACAACTACTTTACAAATGTGTATGCAAACCATCCTGGCTCCGCTCATGACTCCTTTATCCTCGCTATTTTGCAGGTGGCATCTGCGTTTCAGCGGGCTGCCAGTCTGAGAAGCTGGTTAATAGGGGGCAGCGGGTATCCACTGAAGCGGTGGCTACTGACACTGCTGCTCAACCCCATGATTCCTGTTGAACAGAGGTATAACCATACCTTTAAATGTGTTCATACTGTAATTGAGCAAACATTTGGAATCCTCAAAATATGTTTCCGATGTTTGGATGGTTATCATCCTGGCTTCTTGTCTTTTAAATAACATAGCTCTCTGTAATGGATGTGATGTCGAACTTAGAGGAAAGATTACAGGGTTTGAGGGAAGCAGATGCTGAACTTGAAACCCCAGTGGTGGAGGATGCAGCTACTGCAAGTGCCAGGGAGGTCAGACAAAGCCCTATAGATTACTTTTTTTTTTTATTTTGTAGCCTTGCTTGGGGGGCTTGGTCATCCTCCTTACTTGGGCTGCTGGACATTTTTTATTTCTTTCCGCTTTTGTCTCCTTCCTTCTTTTTTTATTGGGGTTCAAAATGCCCTCCTTTCACTATCACAGATGCACAGGTGCTCTTAAAGGGAATGTTGAGTCCTTATTGGATGCACCCTTACTCCTCCCACTGTGCTTTGATTGACTGAGCAAAAAATATATATTTTAGCTTTTTTTTTCTCTCATCCACAAAAACAAAACTTTTGCTATAAAAGATGTTTCCTATAATTATTTGTTTGAGAAATTTCTAGAAATTATACATTTCCATTGGGGTATGTAAACTTTTGACTACAACTGTGTATTAAACCATCGATATGTGTGTGTCTATGGTTACGTAGTTATGCGTAACTCAATCATTTTTTGTAATATTACATTGAAAACTCTGAACATATTTTTATACATTTTATTTCATACAGACACACAAATGGTTGTTTTGACGCGTACTAATAATGTTTTTTAATATGCAGTTGCTATGCGTATGGCTGTACATAGTAGAAGAATTCTATTTTTCCGTCTGTGTCACATAAATATGAATAGTAACAGGGCCTAATAGGATGTAAACACTGTATACAGTATTTCTATGGGAAAGGATAGGGTTTTTGTAATTAATCTGTTTATATAAGGGGGAGCCTCCTAGTAACAAATGTAATCAGATCAATTGATATAACAACATAATCCAGGGTTCTTCCCAGGAGTTTTCAGCCACCCGGCTGAAAAAAAAAAACATGATCTGCCCATCTTGCAGATACAACTGTGCTTCTAGCAGACTAGATCACTTGCACGTTGCTGGGTGAAAAAAAAAATCTTGTATGACAGTTGTATCATTTCTTCACACAACGTTTAACCAATCAGAGAGTTGAAGGGGCAGGTTTTCTGTGTTAAGCACTGCAAAAGGCTAAAACGTTAATTTAAAAAATAACTGATTATTTTCAAAGCAAAAATTGTGACAATGAATGAAGGGCTTTCAAAATAAGCTGGCGATTGGCACAATCCACCGCCTAATAGACAACATGTACATTCATTACATTATACAGTATCAATTCAATCATTTCAAATTCTGAGATCCTTAATTCACAAAAAAATCAATTTTATTGCTGATTACTACTGAAAATATAGTCTATTTTCTGCCTAAGAAACTCCATCCTCCCTCTCATATATATGTGCTATCCCTCCAGTGTCCAATCTGCAAACCCAGCCCTTCCTGTATGAAAACATTACATATCTAAATATTTCTGTTTATTGGTTTCTTCATGCTTCATATAATACTTTTTTTTTCTAAATATTTACTTTCTGAATATTACATGGTATTTGTTCGCTATTATTTTCTATTGCAATTTCTGCTTGGATCATTAGTGTGCAGTGATCAATAGATACTAAGAAACATTTCTTTCATCCAATGTTTACTATTAAACAATACTCATACATTTTAGATGATGTGGTAGAAAGCCTAAAGGTGATGAAATGAATTAAGCCCACTACATCTCCCATAAGCTTCGTCACCTTTTCATGGATCAGCTTTAGTGAGTTTTGTTTAGAAGCTTTCCTTATTACAGAAATAGGAATTCCCTTCTGAAGTAATTATTTAGTATGTTAAAACGAAGGCAAAACCTTTAAGTTTCTCAGAATAGTATTTACAAATCCCCCCTTTAATATGTTGTAAGCTGACAGGTACCAATCAATGAGTTAATGTTTGAGTCAACATTATAGGCTGAGCCATGGATCAAACTAATAAGATTATATCATAATCCTTTTCTGATCAAATGAAATGTTGTCATTTTTCTTACACTATGTAATCGTTCTTAATATTAGCATGAAAATTGACCTTTGTAACATGTGCAGATAGGTTTTCAGATTGTCAGGAGACTTTGTCATTATCATTGATTGGTACTGAAGACCTGTGTAGACAAGGCAGGAAATGTCATCATACACTGGCATGTTTTTAACAGGTTCCTTTCTGTGTTAAGTGATATCTGTCGGCTTAAAACATGTTAAAAAGACATTTGGAAATAAAACTATTTGGAGACACTTAAAGGGATCGACCCCCCCCCAGCCCCCAAGTATTTTGAGCCCTGAGCATTGCCTCTGTTGCTGAAGGAAAAACATGTTTTTATCAATGTGCTGTTTTTCTTCTATTAAACTAAAATTAAACCAACAACCGCCTGCGAGTCATGGCAGTGACACAGGGAGGTGGGAAAGTGGGTGTGTGGACTTTCCCCCTCTCTGAATCCTATGCCCTTATAGATGCGCTGAGAGTGCGGAAACGCTGGTCGTGGACAGAAAACCAACCGGGAGAGAAAAAGACACGAAAATGTCACAGTGAGACAGTGAGAGCGAGGAACCCTTGGGCAGACCCCTTAAAAATATAGCAGAGCAGGCTAGGTAGCCGGCAGCGTAGGACGGAGATCCGGGTCGCACGGGCAGCGGCGACCGGGATATTGCTGCAGAGTGCAGCACCTTTTATTTGTAGTTTTGTTATTGTGTTATTTTGGTCCCTTGTTATTTTTGCCTTCTGTTTTCACTGTTATTTCTTTGAGCACCTGCAAGGCTCCGGTATTGTGTACCATCGCTTGGTATGCCCGTGGTTCTGTTTACCATCGTTGGTAAATTAGACCACGGACCCACAGCGCCATCTGCGGGATAAACTGAAAAACAGCGCCCCGAAAATAAAACTGGGCACCTGTGCGGTGTTGCCAAATCCACCTGTCTGTCTCCTGTGTCAATAAATTACTCACCACCCTTCCATAGCTTCACCCTTTTTTCTCCAAACATACTTTTTTTGGTTGTGGCCAGACAGTTAATTTTTTGTTTCATCAGTCCAATGCACATTGTTCCAAAAAGCTTCAGGCTTGTCAAGGTTTTCTTTTGCATACTTTAGATGCTGACTTTTGTGATGAAGTCGTAGAAAAGGCTTCCTTCTGACAACTCTCCCATGCAGATCCTTGTTGTGTAAAGTATGCTGTACTGTGGACCTGTGAACAATTACTCCAGTGTCAGCTAAACTGTTCTGAAGGTCCTTTGCAGTGACCTGTGGGTTCAGTTTTCGGGCAAGTCTATGTGATATTTTTCTTGGTCTTCCAGATCTTGCCTTGACTTTAACCGTTCCATTTAACTTCCATTTCTTGACAATGTTTCTGACAGTTGAAATTGCTAGCTGGAAGTGTTGAGACAGTATTTTTTTAATAGCCTCCTGTTTTGGAATGCTAACAATATATATAGTACGAATATTCAAAATCATGACATATCGTACTATCGAAAAATAGTTTAATCCCTAATCTCATAATATTTGAGATGTAATATCGCCACCCCCTTTTGCGAATTTATGTAGGAACGTGCATAATTGTAGATTAATCTAAGGCTGAACCACAAAGAAAGACTGCAAAGCATTCCCTAAGAAGTCGCTAACAGCATTGCGCATATTTAATACATTTGTACATGTTCTTTTTTTTTTTCCCCCACTCATAGCTCGCACCGAGTATCTACTATTTACTATCACAGCAACACACCTACTGTAGCCTCATACCACACTCTCATAAGAGCTATGTTGTCTGAAAAACTCACAGCATTTTCAATGTGAAAGAAAGTAAAAACATATGACTTGGTGGTCCGGTCAAAGTTTACTTGCGGTCCGTGTTTGGACCAGAGTCTGACTATTGAATACCCCTGGTCTAGTGAGTTCGGAGGTCTAAAAGTCACAGTCCTGTATGCCCCACTAGTTGATATTATAAATATAGGTTTAATTCTACATTGTTTATTTTAGTTTTATTTTTTTTTTTAGGGCCTGAAAACAAATATTCCATTTGCATTTCAATTGCTTCTCCTGTCTGCTTCCTGCAATACATCATTCACTTGACCACATTATTTTACAGTATGTTTTTAGATTACTGAAGGCAGAAAAAGCAGTCGCATTAGACATCGGGATAGTAAAGGTAGGTTCTTATAAGATGTAAATAACGCCTTTTTATGTTGGACGCAGAGAATAACCGCAACTTAACATTGTGAGCTAAACAAGCACCTCTTTTCCTACTGTGCACATTTCTTTTAAAAGTGTGTTGAGGGGAGAGGGTTGGGTGGGGCTTAGAAGCCTCTGTCCATGGGTCAAAACGCATCAAATTCGAAGGATAAACTGAAGAATCATCATCTAACTGAGCTTGAAATGCATATCTCCTGTAATCCCACTGCAAATTTCACGTTATGGTACAATTTTAGAACAAACAAAACAAGGGCGACCAGGGGAAACCAAAAGTAAATAGTACCAACTACACCACATTGAGTTTGAAAAGGGCAAGGACCTTTATGACCGAGTAATAACCTTCCCAGAAGTGTTTTTTTTTTTTTTATCCCAGAGTCCAACACACATTAAGGGAAACCCAGTAGATTAAAACAAATGTTATTGTTCCTCAAATGAGGGAGAACACTAAAAAAAAAAAAAAAAAAAAAAATACAAACTGAGGTAATCCTCCTCCTGTTGGTAAAAGTCTCTAAAAAAAGAAGATATAAAAATAATGTTTGTTTAGCTGCCACACAGAGTCCAGTAAAAGTATTGGAATTCTGATTTAAAGTTGGTTCCAAAACAGCTCAGCTGCTCACTCATGCCGACGTACACTTTCCCAAGTATCGAACCGCCAATGGACCTCACTGCAATGATACGCTGACCCAATGAAGATGGAGATCCTGGAAAACCTGAGCGGGGAAAGGGAGGCAAAGAGAGAGGCCATCAAACGTGTACAACGATAAGTAAAGCTTTCTCATATACACCTGTGTTAGCTGGTTACTTCCCCTTAGCTTATCTCTGACTCTTGTATCTCCCTCTCTCTGGTTCTGCAACCCGGCTATTGCACTCTGGACTGGACCACTGGACTTTGACCCCAAACTGTTTACAGGCAAGTGTCATCCTGGAATGGACCCCTGGACCTCGATCTCCGATGTGTAACTGGCAAGTATCACCATAGTGGGTTTCAGGCTCAAAAAATAAGCTTGTAATAATGAATGTCACTTCCCTTCTCCCTCTTCATTGGTCAGAGTCTGCTCAAACCTGGAAAGCACCTGTAATGTAACCCGGCCAAACGCAAGCATGACCAGAAAAAAGTAAATACGTATACAGCTCCAAAAAACATCTTTCTAGAATCCCAATGAGTTTCGCAGTGTCTGGTAGCTTATGAGAAAATAATAAACAAGTGCTACATGACGATATCACAAGCAGTCACAAAATGTTGGTGCGGTACATAAACAAAAAAAGAAAATCCAAAAAATAAAACAGAACATTGTAACACAGTCCTGAAACAACAAAAATCCCCCAAAACAGCAAACCAAAGGAATCCAAATCTGTTACTTTACAGCCAGAATCCTTCTTTCAGGGTAGCCAAGACTCTTCCTTTTTCCTTCTCTTCCTTCCATTTTAGCGATTCCAGCAACTAGTTTTCCTTCAGCAGCCACAAGCAGGCTGCTTCCCTACACCACTCCCTCCTTCTTCCTGTCCTTCCTCTTTTATATCCCCCTGGATACTCTCATTCGCTTGATTGGGTGTGGGGCAGGACTTCCTTCTAATATTGGGAAAGTGCTCATGCAGATGGCAAAATAGTGTGCACACAAAAGTAAACAGTGATTTAAACATGCAGATTCCAAAGTGCAACAACAAAAGAAAAACAAATCAGGTAAGGGTACATCATAAAAGGAAAACACAATAGTAAATCATTTCAGTGCACAAAATAATAATTGATAAAATGTCACTTGTGACATAGCCAATGAGAGTTAAAGTGTTGAAATGAACAGAACAACAAAAGTTATGGATAAAAATAAATCTCTGTATACTAAGTTGCTTTTAGGATGTCATTTTTTTAAACCACTATGTCTCTTAAGAGTGATAATAATCTTTCTTACAATGCAGGTCTCAGATGGAAGGAATTTGTATCTGGAAGAGCAAAATAATTAGGTTTGGCTGCCAGTTTCCACTGATTGTTAGTTTCCAGGCAAAATTCCTACAGATTCTTCAGGCATGACCTCTGGTGAAAAAATAAACCCCTTTAAAACGTGTTGAGGAATTCTAGATCACTTTTACAAGAGATTTTAATTTGGATCATTAACACAGTTTTAGCGAGAGAGATACAACTGTAATCCAGTTTTATTTGGGAGAAGTCATTACTTCACAGTGAGGTCATGCAAACTTTTTTTCCCTTCTGTCCCTTACCCTGTCTCTACTGTTTGTTTGTGTCTTAGCTAATTTGACAGTGTACAATATTTAGCCAAAACACAGCGTCAGTGCCCTTTGATAATGGAGTTAAACACTTTTTAATATTTACTATTTAATTTTGTTTCCATAAATTTAAAGGCACCACTGTTTTATAGTGCCAATAAACAGCTAACCAGCTATATTTTTTACAGTATATTCAAGTTATATTTTGTAGTATATTCGAGTGCTAACACCTGGGAGCCTGACAATTATCATGAAATAAAAGGTGAAGCATTTAATGGCCGACCTGTGGGAGGAAACCTTTTATTACCTCTAGGGATCTCCTCAACCATAATAATTAGCTTATAATCCTAAAATTTAGTTTGGCTAGAAACATCTTCTGATAACAATTGTATCAGAGGTCTGTAAATGTTGAAAAAGGACAAGGCTAAATTCAGGAATCCAGGAACCTTAAAGTGATTGTAGCAAACAAAATATTTAAATAAATCATACGTATTTAGCACTCTATTAGGTACATAGGTCTCAAATGTGCAGTTTTTACACATTTTATGAAACACTTATTTTCATTTTAAAACAAAGTTCTCAGTTTGCGTGCCTTAGTCAAAGGATATCTGTTACACTTGCAGGGTCATTTCACCTAATCAGTGCTTTCTGAGTCAAATTGTTAATCACTGAAGGCATGTCACTAAAGGGAAAGCTGATGGTTGGTTAATGACAGAAAAGAAGCAATTGAAGAGATGAGGACAATTTCACTCTCCAGTTTAACTCCAGTTGAAAACAGATTTTGTTAACCAAGTGTAGTACCAGGTAAGTTTTAAAATAAAAAGGACATGTTTACTGTCTGTTTCTTTAAAAATTGGATATTTGAGACCTATGTAATGTATGGGAGTGCACAACAGGTAAAATCTATGTTATCATTTTGTTTGCTGAATTTCTTACCACTTCAAAATCTTGATCTTTCACCATGCGGATGCACAATGGTGAGCTATAAATATTCATCATAGGCCCTGGATCTCATTGCTAATGCAGCAGTGGAATAGCCCTGACTGTTGCACAGACTTCTGTGTCCCTGCCTTGAAAATGTATTGTTGCAATCAAGATGGGTTATATGCAGCTTAACGAGGCAGCCAGAGAATGAGCACTGAAATGCAAAACTTGACATCATAATGGCAAATGAGGCAAGTCTCTCATAAAAGTTATTAGTACCCTGCTGCAGCCACTTTTACTGAAACTTTAGTGGAAATGTATGTGTTCTTTCTAGTTGCCCTGATAATACTTCAACACAAACCACATCTTGGTTCTCTGCTGTTTAGCTGTTAATGCATTGTTGTTAGTAAAAATGTAAGCTATTATCCTAGTAGGATATACATTTAATTTGTCCCATGGTATGGTTTGACTATTGTCCATGTTTACCATCTTATAGTCTCTGTATTTAATTTGTCCCTGGTTGCAAATAAATGACAATTGCATTCAATTAACAGACAATGGACTGCAATTTCAATTTTTATTTCAGTAACACGTTATAAATTATTTTTGCTTTTCACAGAGATGCTTTCTTAGAAGTGACCCGTTTTTGTTGCACGTAAGTTTTTGTTTCCGTGTTCCTGATTATGCTTTGCTGTTATCACCAACTTTTATTTCCTTTGGAAGAAGAACCCAGCCAATAAAAGAGGTGCTTGCAAAAATAAGCCAGTTAAGAAATCACTAGGTGTAATTTTCAATATCTACAGTATACTGCACTTTTTGTGAATGTAACTGCAGAGATGCATGTGTTTCCAGCTGCTGGCAAAAACAGCATTGGAATAGCTAAGTGAGTTATAGTTCATTTAACTGTTTAAATCGTTGATTGCTAAGGTAACCAGACTGCACTTAAAAAAGGTCATTTAGATTTCCTTTGTGTGCTGGGCTGTGTTGAATTGGGAGGCTAATTAGAAACGCGTGTTAAGTGTATGGCTCCAGGCCTAGAGGATAGTATAAATTGACAATCAGTGTCTTAGAATGCCAGCCGTTCTATGCGCCAGCCATCTAAAGGCCCGCGTCCAGGGCAGTCTGAGCTGTGGCAGTCAGAGTGAGGACAGATGGAGTGAAGACCTTTTTTCAAATCTCTCCCAAAGGCTACTAGAGGCCTCATTCCTACTATGACACCTAAAGTCTGGATCCCCTGGACAAAGCAGGCTCACTCGTTCTCCACTCCCAAAATGAACACAGGTAAGTACCTGCTCCACATACCGTTACTAAATCCTTCTCCCCCTACGCTGCCTGTTACAAACTTGAAAATCTCCTTTTTCAATTGTCACTCTCTGACTAACAAATCTCTGCTTCACAGCAAACATATAACTGATACCAATGTTGCTCTTCTCTGTCTAATTGAAACTTGGCATTCTGTAAACGACATGCACTCGCTGCAACTAGCCACCCCAAATGGCTATTCCCTCTTTGTCAAATCTCGCTTCACTGGCCGAGGCTGCAGAACTGCTGTTATTGCAAATTCTGTGCTTGTTTCCTCAGTTCTTTCTTTGCCTGCCTTTTCTTCATTTGAGCATCACGCTATTAAGCTCCCCTCTCCCATGTCCCTCACCCTTGCTGTTATCTACCGTCCATCTAAAATCAGAATTCCTCTGCCTACTGACAAAATCCTACTCCTAGGTGACTTCAACATTCATGTTGACTTGCCTTCCTTCCCCATAGTGACCGACTTCAACAGGCTTCTGAACTGTCTTGGACTTTCAATCTGTCAACGTCCCCACACCGGTGGACACACACTGGATCTGCTCATCACCAGGGGCCTTGATATCTCCAGTCTCTCCATCTCATATCTCCCTCTCTGACCATTTCTTAATCACTGCTAATCTTAATCTCCCTGCTCCGTCTGCTACTGATATCGTTCTCTCTTTCCGTCACAAGAATCCTCTGAAACTCTCAGAATGTGTCTCTGCATCCCCACTAACTCGTACTCTCTCATCCTCAGTTGATGATGTGGCGACCCTCTACAACGGCACCATTATTCATATCATCGACACTGTTGCTCCAATTACAACTAGAAAAGTCAAGAAAGATCGAAACTCCCATGGTACACACTCAAACTTCGAGTGCTTAAGTCCGCCTGCCGCAAGCTTGAGCGCATGGAGGTCGTCTGGACTAAAGGCTCACAGAGAGATCTGGACCAACCATCTTGCAAGCTACAGGCATGCGCTCACCACGACCAGGGTGAAGTAATTCCCTGAAATCATAACTATGGGAGACAGTAAACCTAATGTTCTCTTTAACACTAGAAGCCCAGCGGCAGTCATTTTGGCGGTTTTTGGTTTTAAAATGTAAATTTCTCTAGTCGCGTAACATATATGGGGCTGCGCGTTCATGTACATTTCTGTATGTATGTATTAAATATTCTCACAAAGCATGAAATGCGGGAGTGCAGAAATAAAGGAGGTATATTACATTATACCTAAAAGCCCCCGAAGCAGTCACATTGACGGCCACACAGAAAACAACTGTATTTTGATTATACAGAATGGTATTCTACTTTGTGTTTAGCTGTAAGATTAGTCTATAATCTCTGCCTGAGTGAATGACTGACAGTCTAGTGTTTTCACTCAGCCTTTTGAAGGCTTGAACCTACTTGCCAGCTGCGCTGATTTGGAGTTGATGTTTTGGATCAGATGGCACGGTAGTATTCCGTGAAGCTGGCTCCTGACGGTGGCCTGTTCAGGTGTTTTACAGTGTATTGCTTCTAGCAGCCATCAACTCTTGGGTACTTTACAAAGAATGAAGAGAAGAATTTACCAAGGAGAGAATATATTTTACAGTTAGCACAGGACCTTCACAGGGAGACTGCCAAGCGTGTACCCACAGCTGGCAATCCCGTTGAGAGCCGCAAGAGACACCAATGCCAGGTTGGCAAGTGCAATAAAAATAAAACTTTGGACAGCTGTGCTTTGTGCAGAAAGGCGGCGTGGAGAAGCACATTATCTGTGTTGATTGTGAACAGCCTTAGACTCAAGGTAAAGGAATACCCTGTTGAAAAAAAAAATAGACCTTTTTATAACTTCTTGTGCTGTGCACTTCTGTAAAATGTTTTTTTTCTAAATTTATTTATCTACATTGTTCAGTTGCTTTTGCTCATCTGATAATAAACTGATTGCTGTTGAAAAGTAAAACATGTATTGCTATTGTTTCAGTTTTATAAATATGTAGGGTCTGTTGTAAACTGATGTCTGTTCAGATGTTTATTTACATTTTCTTGTTTTGTTTTGAAATATATTTGTGGCCTTCTCAATAAAAAAAAAAAAAAAAAAAAAAACGAATTACGTGACTGACAGTTTCTCCTGTCATTATACTATTTACAGTGTTTTGAGTACAGGCTTCTAGGTATGAGTATATCTTCCGTCCTTCTAGTGTTAAGACCATTGACCAAATCCTACATCCAGCCACTGACAGATCCATCTCCCATTCATCCTCCTTGCTTACCTGTCCTGATTTCTCATTTTTCTTTTGGAACAAAACTGACAACATCTATTGTACGCTCTCCCATAGGGATGCGGACCAGACTAGGTTCCATGAGTGGTCAGATCCAAATCTATGGAAGTCCGGTACAGAGAGTGGACTAGTATGTGGTTGGTCCATCACACAAACACTGGGCCAGAAACCCTTTTTTCTCTCAGTTTCAAAAAGATTGGAACTAGTGCAATGAAGGAAACATGTGCAATGTATAAAACACTGCATATTCCTAAGACTTTTTAAAAAGCTCTACAGTGAAAAATTAAATAAAAAACACTCATAGAAAGTCAAATCCCACAGAGGCTTTAATGAGAAGTTATGACAGTATACAGCACAACAAACAACATGTGGATTTTATATATCGTCATGTATTAAACCAGAGCCTCTGAACATGTGATATGATCTTTTAAATAATTTTTCCCATGTGACATGGGACAGTGTTTACCCTCAAGCAATTATCTGTTTATGATACAATATTTTAATAAGTTGTTCTCTCTCAAGAAAATTAACAAGATAGAATAACATTCAAAATAGTAGTACATTAAAACATCAGTAAACAGAAAGCCATAGACTAAGATATTGTCAGCTGTCTAATTTGATATCCCCTGTGTTTCTCACTGTAAATACACCCAATACCAATCAAACCCTTTGTGTGTGATAATGGAGCACAGGTAGACACACTGTGCAAGTTTGACATTTCTAGGAACCCCACTGCCTGAAATACACAGGGGATACCAAATAATATAGCCATAGACTAAGATATTGTCAGCTGTCTAATTTGGTATCCCCTGTGTTTCACACTGTCAATACCAATCTTGTGTGTGTACTATATATCAAATAAATATATAAATAAATAACTGTATAAAAAATATATAAACATAAATATCATTATATGTAGTACATTATGCATTTTTACATCATTTACACGACTGGTGTTTATTCCAGACATAACAGCATAAACCACAGAGCAACAACATTTATGAAAATTTTCGTGATCATGTACTTTCAAATTTCAAGTTTTGAAATAGGCTACTTTGAAATCAGCACAATCATTTATAAACAGGTAGGCCGCGTATCTCATACATGAAGCATTATTTCAAGATTGTTTTAGCTGCGTATGTCAAAGAGGTTTTTATTGAAAACAAACTATAACTAATTTTACACATCACATGATCTCTGATCTGCTCTTTCCGCTATGTGCACTCTCAACCTGTCCCTGCCCAAGTTACGATGGTACTCAAAAAACCTCCCTCGACCCAGCTGACTTATTTAATTTCCTTCCCACCTCCAATCTCCATTTTCTTTCCAAAACTCTAGAAAGGGCTATAGCCAGTCAACTGATGAAACATCTCACAGACAATAATCTGCTTGAATCTCTATAGTCTGGCTTCCGGCCGCATCATAGTACTAAAACTGCTATGCTCCGGATTGTATATGATCTCCTGCTTAATGCTGATGCTGGTGCTCCCTCTATGCTTGTCCTCGACCTAACAGTCGCTTTAGACACTTCTTGATCACCTTCAGAAGTATGCTGGGATCTCTGGAACCTGTCTCTCCTGGATGTCCTCTTACCTATCTGGATGCATGCAGTCTATTTTCTATTCTGGATGTAGTGGTATTGCAAACCCAGTCACTTGTGGTGTCCCCCAAGGATTTGTTCTTGGACCCATTCTCTTCAATATCTACATGCTTCCCTTGAGTCACCTCATCTGCCAACACAGCCTCATGTTTCACTCCTATGCTGATGACTTAAAACTCGACCCTGGAAGCCCCTCTGCCATAGTCGGGCTCTCGGCTTGCATTCAAGACATCGAGGACTGGGTGTCTGTCAATTTTCTTCAGTTGAACACTAGCAAATCTGAACACCCTCTAGTAGGATCTAAAACACAACTTAAGTATCTCAATATAGCTGCCCTGAACCTCGGAAACTGCCTGCTGCTGCCTTCCCCCACAGTACGAAGCCTTGGTGTACTTCTTGACAGCAACCTCTCCTTTGATGCCCACATCTCCTCCTTGGTCAAATACTCCTTCTACCATCTTCGAAAAATCTCCAAAGTCTGTCCCTACCTTTCCCTTCCGGATGCATAGTTACTTTGTCATGCATTTGTCTCCTCTCGAGTCAAGTGCTGCAACTCTCCATATGGTGCTCTCCCGACACACACCTTAAACCAACTGCAGGTAGTTCAGAATGCCGCTGACACTTACCAGATGTACAAAACATGATCACATCACCCCCCCATCTTGCCCAGCTGCACTGGCTACCTGTAAAGTTCAGGATTATTTTCAAAACTCTCCTGCTCACCTACAATGCCCTTCATCACTCTGGTCACAAGTACCTCCTCAAATCTGTTAACCTGTTATGTCCCTGCCCACAAGCTGAGGTCCTCCTACTCTGGCCTACTTGTTATCCCCAAGCAAAAGTGCACGAAATTTGGAGAACATTCGTTTAGCTTCGTGGCTCCAACTCTTTGGAACTCTCTCCATGTTTTGATGCGTGATGCTCCCACCATCACTTGCTTCAAATCAACTCTCAAGACCCACTTGTTTTCTTTTGCTTTCCTTGCTCTTCAAGTCTGATATCTACTATCATGTATTATACTTTTCACTGTATTTAATGTATTATGTTTTTTTTTTTTTTTTACTGTATAGTATATATTATGGATTTCTCTGTATTTAAAGTATTGTGGATTTTCTTGTTGTTACTGCATCTTGTAAAGCGCTTTGTGATGGTGGTCCACTATGAAAGGCACTATATAAAATAAAGATTGATTGATTGATTGAAGCAATATAGTTCTCTTTTCCTTGTTAAAGCTTGAGTAAAACAGTGAATCCCTTTTTTTCCTAAAAAATATTTACTGTAGCTAAATGTATTATAGGCAGTGGCAGCTGGTGGCCAAAAAAATGGGGAGGCAGAAAAAAGGCAAAGCTCACAGCAGCAGTAGAATTTTATTATTATTGTGTTCTGACTGACAACACTCTTCCTATCTTCTTAACATTTTACCCCAATAATTTAGCTGTTAAACATTTTCTCCACTAGCCAGCAGAGAAAAAAAAAAAAAAAAAAAAACAGTAGCCCATAGTTATTTTAATAAATGTAACTGTTACACACTGTCAACGTATTTTAAAAAATCCACTGTATACAAAATTAGTATAGCACTTTAACATACTTTGCATAACATATTTTATAAACAAAGTTGTTAAAGAAGCAAAATAACAAAACAGGCTGGGCAATCCCCTCATTGCTCTGGAAATGTTCACTTTTACTAGCAACCTTACTCTCTCAGACTGCAGCCCCGCTCAGACCTTTTATAGCATCCGGACCCCCGCCCCTACCTAACGCTGGACTACAGCCCTACTTTTGCGCCAAAACATTCACTCACTCAAGAGCCCCCAACTCCTGCATTCACTCACACTCCCTACGACACACTACCACTCACTTTCACGTTCTCCCCTAACAACCCTCCACCCCATGAAACATGCTTAAATGTATCCCCCAAAGTCCCACTGCTATGAAGTGAAAAAATAACTGGATAACACAGTATCTTTACAATGTAACAATGAGCAAATGGAGCTTGTTTATGTACCTTTCTTCCTGTTCCTTTCTCCTGCCAAGTCAATTGTGTCAGCTATTGTCCCAAGGGTTGTCTGTTCAACTGAAATATATGTATCTAATGTATATCATTGAGTGTTATAGCGTTGTCCAATTTATTTTTAGATGCCCTATAACTAATTATTGTATTATGAATTACTTTCTCCTTTCAAGTAGATGACTATAAAAATGGCCTCAATGGATAAAATATTGCCAATCCACCAGCGTTATTAAAATTCACAAAACACAATTGTGAAAAGCTGCAAAATGTGGTTTTGATTTTTCAGTCCTTCTCAATATTTCTTGATATATCTTTGAAGTGTAACTGACAGTAGAGAAAATTCACAGCAGCCTAAAGCTCATTTATAAACAGGCAACATGATATGTTGTTTAGTTGAATGTCTGAATTAATTAATTAAAGGCTCTTACACTAATAACAGATTATGTATCACCATTGCTCCTACTGTACATTCAAACATTCAGTTTATAATAACTTTTTTTTTTTTTTAAATCACCGACTATGGTTGTAATATTACAAATCATACATATTAAAAAAGTCATTTGGAAGGCATTATAATTTCAACTTGTCACCCTCTAACATATCCTAGCAGAGCAATTACCTTTGAAAAATGTGAAGTTGTTAGGTGTTAATTAAATGGAATAAAATGTGTTAATTAATAAACACAATGCAATACCTCAGGATCTATTGTTTGCACAATTACACAGTACCAATCAGTAACAATCTGGCAATGTTATTTAATATAGAACTTGTCGTGATCAAACCAACGCAAACTCATTTATATTTTATAAGTGATTATTTGTCTTACCTTTCTTTTATCCTCTTGTTTCCTTAGAACTGTGTCATCTCTGCAGTGAATTGTGGGATTGTAGTCCTGGGCAAAGTGTTAGCTCTGATTAAACACAACAAAGAAATGCATATCCCAGTTTCCACAATTTAAGGAAAAGGTTACGTTTATGTGACATATCAGTTGCATTTGCTAGTTGTGCAACACAGTTTCATTGTCACTTTACGATCTTGGTATAGCAGTACAGCAATAAAAAATTTCAGCATCCGGCACGAAAGGAAAATTTGTTTCCAACTGGCTTTTAAAATACTCATGCAGGAGTTAATTGCCATTGATTGGTACTCAGTTATAAAGGTGATGGAATGTCAGCGTTTCTTGTTTTGAAATCAACACATTAATGAATGGATATATTTAATACCTGCTGACAAATACTTTTTAAAGGTAATTACTCAGAATACACAAGTATGAGCACACCCCTTATAAGCAGCCCACATCATTACCAGCAATGGCAACAGAATTGATTTGCACACTGGTACCAACACAGTTGTCCTCTTGGGCACTTAGCTCTTCTGACCTTGTTTACTCTCCATCCCTGGGACCATGCGTTGCACTCAAGGTGACATAGATTTTAGCTGTTATCCTGCCAGACTGTGGAATTCCCTCCCTGTCGGTATCAAGGACTCTGGTTCAGTGCATGGGATTCTGCTAAGATGGCTTTTCTGTCATTTTAAGTACTACATGTTTATTGATGTAAAGCGCTTTTAGTACAGCTTCTCCTGTGAAAGGTGCTATATAAGAAAAATATTTTTGTGTTTGGTACCGAGTTGACATGGTACCAATGTACTGAAATGGTTTACAAGGTCTAGGTATTTCACTATAGAATTTTTAAATGCCCAAACCAACTGTATTCACAGTACATGGATTACAAAAGAGCAGTTAAAAAGTAAACATGAGATATTACACTTTCAAACAAAATCATTGTTCCATTTTTTATGGGACTTTATCTTAAAAAGAGAAAAGAAGAAGGAGAAGTAGAAAAAGAGGAAGGAATAGATAAGAATAATAATAATAAAAAGCCTTGAAATGTTTCTATAAAAATAATTAAATGGTCTATGAATTTTGTATCGTCATTGTGCTTGCAGTTTAATGTTTTCACTGGTTTGATATTTATGCATGAATTCCCTACCAAATCAAACTGTCAGAGAAAAGGGATGGGATTTATTTTAGAAATTACATTCACCACAGGTAATAGTCATAACCACAAAATGACACAGTCACAGACTGCATTGTGTCACAATTAAAGAAGTTTCCAGTGGAAGCAGGTTTAGGTCATGATGACTTGGGCATCCCAACATTCACTGTTATTTACAAATGAGGGGATCAGAAACAGACATATAAGTCATACATATAGAAACTTAGAAAGGGGGCTGGGTAATGATGTACAGTTTCTGGTATGATTTACTGTAAATAACCCACCACGGGTGTGAGTAACTAAGATTTTTTTTTTTTTTTTTTTTCCGTTTGTATGAGTAATGTTCAGCCAAAGTTTTTCTTCATACCATATACATACAATGGTGCCCATACATATTGACATCATGAGGTTTCAGATACTAAATCATTTATCTGTCTTAATGTACTAGTTAATTAAATACTTATTTTTTCCATGACATAGCCTTCAATGCCAATATGTATGTTTTACCATGTGTCCACAATAAAATAATAAGCTAAAGAGCTAGTATTACAATGTAACCTCTACAATGTTGTACAACTGTTCTTTCTAATATCAAAAGTACCTCTCTGGAATTGTACATATACACCATACAATAATTACTGTATGTAACTTTTCAGTATATCAGTTTAGGGGATAACCAGTTGGAAAAGAATAATGAATAAGTCAATACTTACTGTAACAGGGATAAAATGCTTGCACAAAAAACCTAAATTCATAATGAATCTTCCCTCATTTAAAAGAAAACCAACCTGTTGCCACTTTGTGCCATTACAACCCATTACAGAGTGACACTAGTCTTAAGAGCTGCCAAACCAGCAAATTATAAAACAGTAACAATAACAGTTTGCTGTTTTTCATTGCAATATTTAGTACTACACAATTTACAGCGCTTTCCTTTTTTTTAACTGAAAACAAAAACATTTTTACAATTAAATTTGAAAAGATATTGCAAAATGTATGCCAAATGCTGACAGCAAATAAACTTTTTTTGCCAGACTACCTGAATCTTACAAATTGGGTGCATTAAACAGAAGGCTACGTCATTCCAAAGGAGGCCCCCAAACTATGCATTACAGGAGTATTTGGCAGATCTTTTGATATTTTACAATTTTTTCCACCTTATCCTTCAATTGCAGATGAAGTCTTTAGGTGTTTCATAATAAGCTTGCAACCATAATAAATATATTTAATCAGCACCAAATTCAAGCTGCAACTGTTAAAGGCCTTGAACTATCCTTAAAAGTGTATCAAAACATCAGGGACATCATTTGCTATAGGGCAGGGACGTCAAGTATCCAAGCAAAACTAAATATTTTGTGCTCCACATTGAATGCTAAACAATGTGCTGTCACTCTGCTAAGCTGAAGCTGCAACTCCAGGACTATGCCTAAAACAGGCCCAAGATGAGGAAGCAAGCTACAAGCAAGTCAATGATCACAAGCAAAGAGACTGAGGCCCAGATGGAGGACTGTCGTAAAACTTCCAGAGACTGTTATCAGACAAACCAGTCTGGGTCTGCTGTACACCTAAAACCACAGTATCCATAAGAACCTGTTCCCTGCTACCTGCTTAGCAAAAAGATTCAGCGAAGAGGACAGAGCGGACGGGCGCGGTTGTGGATCCTATACTGAGGACTGAAGACTTTGTTGCAGCTGTTAGTTGATTCTGTCGAGAATTGAAAGCTTTGCTGCCGAGTTTGATCCAATGTGGGATTGAAGACTTTCTTGCTGAGAGGATAGCATTTTGTACTGGACACTTCAACTGATTTTCCAAACCAGTGGACCAAAAGTCTAAGTTCCAAGGAACTGCTGAGTATAATTCCAGTTGCAGTTTCCTTTCATGGATCTATTAATTGTAACACATTCACATAGAATTGAACTGTTAATTATTTAGTTTGCACGCTTTGCGTGTAAAATAACTTTTAGTGACACTTGATGAAGTATCTATAAGTAATCTACCGCATACTGTTGTATGAAGAATTTCTTTAAAAGCAAACTTGTCATATACTTAATCTATATACCATTAATAAGCTTAATGTGATATTTTCTAAGATTGTCTGCATCATTTCAGTTTAGGCTGTGTGTGTATGTGGGTGTGTATGTGTGTGAGCAAGTTACTATCTATGTTACTGGTGAAGCTGGTGAAGTTGCTGCTTGGTGTGTGAGGAGATAGGCATGACATATTTAAATTGCCATTAACCGCATGAATGCAGTGAAAGCTTTTAACTTGTGTTTTGTATTTACAGACTAAGAGATTTACTTTCTGATTTATTTTTAATATTTGTGTATTTAATAAAATACTACCATTGATTAAACATTCCTTGTGTCTAGCGCTTGTATGTGTGTAAATCCTCGGTCTTTGTAGCACATCATTTAAATATCATTAATAAGAGAACTAATCAACCCAAATAAACTCTGAATTATCAATTATTAAATTGTTTCTACAATATAATCACATATAAGGATTTTTTTAAATCATTATTTTCTAATCTTAGCCACCGGAATGAAGTCGGTGACGGTTGTTATGTGATGTAATTGCTAGCATTCAGAGTCTCAAGCCATCAAGTCATTCATTCATTCTGATTGATAGTTCATCTTTGTCCTGTGATTATATCGACAATACAGAATGGCATTTGCATTATAATGTTTCTATAATGTAATATTATTGATAACATGAGTCAAAAAGGGAAATGTTGGATATGTTTGCCACAACAGGTGGAAAAGGAAAGAAATTTAACACAGCGAAACAACAAGGAGGGATTCGCTTGTGGAAGAAACTATTAATTTTGCTGATGCCCAGGCTGAATTTATACATGCTGTAAAAAAAAAAAAAGTTCCATGGATTGTAAAATGCGATTTAGGCTCATGTGTAGGGCTGTGCTGTGTGTTTTCAGGGCTAGTACAGGAATGCATAGCTGCTCTATGTCTTTTTCACAATGGATTGGTGGAAAATGATATTTAAATTAAGGTGGCACACTACAGTATTAGATACACTCTGGTTGAAATGTACTATTATAATTACTGTTGTAAAATGATAGCAATGTTATATATATTTTTGCCGTACACCAATGTTGGTATTAGTTAGGCAAATGAAAGGTCCTTTTCGTGAATGAAAAGGGTCAAAACATACTTGAGTATATGCTACTTGGGGTGAGTGATTGAGCGATCCTTTGGTTATTGTGAACTAACCCAACAAAGCAAAAAACATTAGACTTATAATCTTTCTAGTGGCTTTAGAGCTCTGTAAACATACTTAAATATATTAAGACTGACGTGTAGTGGACAAAATGTAATAAAAAAATAAAATACATATTTTGTAACTGATGATTACTGAGATAATTTTACATCGATTTCATGATTTGCACACTTCCCACTCTTTATTTAAATCTAACCGGGTTACACTTAATGACTTCTTAATGGTTGTTTTAAACTCTGCAAGGTTGGTCAGCTTATCCTTTTTTTGTTCTAATGAGACACGCTGACAGGGCATGCCAGTGGCATTATAAGTCTTGCCAAGCTTCTAGTAGCGGCAGAAATTGAATCAAAAGTACAGACAAGTGGTAGTAATGTGATCTGGTGGGCCACCCTGAAATACAAAGCCTTGCTCCAGCATTTTAAAAGAATATAATCCATGACTGAAAGAAGATGAACACTTTTCCTTGATGAAGCAGGGTTTATTTGAAATGTTAAAGAAGAAGCAGTGTTCTAAATGATCTAATAACCATTTTGTCTTATTACATAATACTTGTTGAGCCCTGTGCTGCTTTTTTAAAAGCTCAATTTCTGCATTACAGAGATTTATAAGACCTGTAACATGCTGAGTGTGGCCTGGAACATAAAATTACAGCAGACAACGAACAATGTGCTTCAAGCACAAATGCATATTTGGTCCGTGCAGAAGAAGAACTGGAAAGAAGGACGTAGAAGGACTAATGCATGCCTACAATGTTACGGCTCATGCATCCACAGGTTACTCACTATACTTCCTAATGTTTGGGCGTCATCCCAGACTCCCAATAGATGAGATTCCAGCAGTGGTTGAACTACAACTTTGTGGAAAGCTTGAGAAAGCAACTAGAGCAGGTTTATGACAGAAGCAGAAAATGTTTTACGACAGCAGAATGAAACTGTGCTCTGGATGTGGGAGATTGCATCCAGGTAAGTATGTCAATATATTATTAACCTTATTTTCTTTCTCTTTTCCTTTACACAGATCATTTTTAGATTTTGTTGGACACCCCCAGACCACAACAGATGTACAGGAACCACAAGAACAGTAAGTAGGTATTTCAAAGATTTTATTACACATTCAAGATAATACAATATTGCAGCAGCCACCCAGTGACACGGAGAAGGGGTTTCAACCCCACAACTGGGGAGGGGGGGGGGGGGGGGGGGGCACACCACTAAACTAAATTAACAGGTTTATGGAATAGAGGTGATGTGACAAGGAATTGCAACAGAATGAAAGAGGCAGAATGAAGGTTATATTTAAAAGATAAAAGGCCTTAGACCAACTTCCAGCAGCAATAGTGCTTCTCATTAAGAGAAGTAGATAGTTGGAAACAGCTCTTCCCGACAAGGGTTTTACAACAAAGCCAGATTGTTAATAAATACAAACAGGGTTCACAGGATTATGGGAAATTAGCAGCAAAATACCAGGTATAATAGTATTAGACAAGTTAGCAGCAAAGTACAAGTTGAACTGTATAGAAAAATGAACAGCAAGATACATGTTTAAGCATTAAACCAGTTTTGCAGCAAAATACAGAACCCAACACAAATTGTGGGTTAATCAGTCGTTAACAAGACTAGCAGGACTTCAAGATTAAACAAAGAGAACACAATAAGAATTACATTATCTTATTACATTACCTAATTAGCAGGTCAGCCTGATGTGGTGGGTACACCATGGACTCCTGTTTGGGGGAGGTAGGGATAGTGAAGTGTTTTTAAGGGAATGGCTGACTAACTTACGAGATGTTTTAAGAATGCAACCAGGATCAGAGGAACAAAAGCTTTACTTGGTTACAGGAAGTTTAGAGGGGGAAGCTAGTACAAAAAGTATGAAATACATCACTGGACAAATTAATAAAATATGGAATGTGCGTTGGCTTCTTAAGAAGCAAAAGTATCACTTCAGGGTTTGTAGTAGGTTGCTTATGCATTAAGATGCATCATCCAGCTACTGTGCTTCACATATTTGTTCAACTTCTTATTTCATATAGAAAAATTCCAGTCATATAGATTTTTCAAACTTTCTTTACTTACATCCATAGCAGTCTAAATGGTGGAAAATCCTTCCATTGTTGTACAGCATTATGTTCAGCAACAATAACTCCATACAACTTTATACAAACAGTCTTCAGTTTAACTACAACTTATATCTTCTTAAAGTCTTATGCAGTTACAATTCTCCTATTTGTTATGTTTGTCTGTATTTCTTACTCCATGTATGACTTTAAAGCATATCTGTATGGTATTGTGACAGGCTGGCGTGTGGATAGAGGCCCAGATACAGACTGCAGTTCAAAAAAATAATACTTTTATTATAAATCAACACAAATTAAAAGGGCACAAGGGCCAAAAACAGGCATTTAAGCACAAAAACACAATGCAAAACTTACAAAACTAAAGGTTTCCAGGCTGGGCGATGCCTTCACTGGAACAGAAAATTCAAAAACCACAAAACAGCAAACCCCAAAAACAGGCAAGCACAACTATCTGCTTGCTTTCTCAGCTCCCTCCTCTCCCTAATGGGAAGCTGAGGTCTCCTTTTATGTCAGATGGCTGGGTGCTGATTGATCGTTAATTACTCCAATCAACCCCAGCCACCTGAACACAATAAACCCAGGCAGGTAGGGGAATTTAACCCCATCCCTGCCAATCTATAAAGGCCAGAGCTCTTTTCTGCCACAGGTATATATTGTAACAGGTATATATTGTAACATAATGTAACAGCTGCCAGGCAGGGATTTACCCGGATCCCTGTGCTGGGGAGTTTCCCCACAGCTTCCAGGCAGGGATTTACCCGGATCCCTGTGCTGGGGAGTTTCCCCACAGCTGACAGGCAGGGATTTACCCGGATCCCTGTGATGGGGAGTTTCCCCACAGCAGCCAGGCAGGGATTTACCCGGATCCCTGTGCTGGGAAGTTTCCCCACAGCTGACAGGCAGGGATTTACCCGGATCCCTGTGCTGGGGAGTTTCCCCACAGCTGACAGGCAAGGATTTACCCGGATCCCTGTGCTGGGGAGTTTCCCCACAGCAGCCAGGCAGGGATTTACCCGGATCCCTGTGCTGGGGAGTTTCCCCACAACTGCTGTGCAAGGACTTTCCTGGCTGGTGAAGTGTCCGCTCTGGATTGGCTGAAGCCAGCACTGCCTCCCTCCACTCCCCTATAAAAGGGGCTGGGAGCTGGACATCGGGGTTAGCCTGGAAAAAAGGGACTGAGACCTGGAAATTGTTTAAACTTGTTATTTTGATCAGTGTGCGAAATAAAGCCAAGTGTTGTACCTCGAGAAGCTCTGTTTTGTCTCCTTCTTGACATCGCTACAATATGGTAGAAAAACTATACTTGCTGTAGCTACAAACTGTGTTATCTGTCCCTCTGTTCTTTTTTTTACTGTTTTCTTTGGCACTCGAATTTAACAATACTGCCTGAACCAGTGTTGTTAAATAACAGAATGCCATATTACAAAAAATACATTCTGTAGGCATTACTAAAATAACGGTGGAGGATGAGCTCTCATTGTATATGGGACTTTTTCTTTCGTGCGCCTCAGAATATCATTCCGTGTTTTCTTAATCTTCTCTACCGTTCTTTTAATAATACCTATGCTCTAATAAGTAAAGGCTCTCATTAGAATCTTGCTTTGCCACTGTGGGGAGACCTTTAGGTGCTTCTAAGAACCTTTTTTACATGGATTCTATATTCTCTTTTTGCAGACTTTCTGTTTTGTCGTATAAGCTATGAAACATGTATTGAAAATTGGAGAAAAACAATACGGTACCGGTATTATAAACCTGCGCAATCCTTTTATAAATCTGGGTCTCTGTTTTATAGCCCAGCATTTGCGATCATAAGTCCCCTTCCAACAACAACCCCAAGTCTCGTGTCCGTGCTAGTGTTGTAACAGGTTTCCCCTCATGTGTAACAAGCAGGCTGCAAAAACTGTGTCACAGACAATATCCTGAAGAAAAACAAACAATAACATCAAAATGTCTGATTTACAAAGAAATTATGGGAAAATACAAGTGAGGAAATCAGAATTAAAGGTAAGCACTATGTTTAGTATGTTAAAATAAACACGCTGTTTTTACTACATTTAACACACAACAGTTTCGTAGCGTGCGACGCTGCAGTAGTTTTATATGCATTTTTTAAATATAATGTAAAAAAGACCACTGCAGTAATTCTAGGTACGTATGTAGGCCCGGTAGTTCTAATGTTAAATACTAAACCATACACAAATACACAAACATGCACTCAAATCCAAATAAAAATAGAATAAACTGGCTGTACTTTTATTCTTTACATGTTTTACAAATAGTTCACAAACCATGTTTGCTTTTATACAAACCCCTGAGGGGTCAGTTGGGCTCTGGGAAATATTCTGTGAGAATTAAAGCCCAGGTTATATTGAAACTCCAGTACATTACAAGCTCAGAGGAAACGTGATGCACCACTTCATGTACCGCTAGAAAATGAATCAGCTGCTGCTACTGGTAGACAGGTCAGGGAGGGTAGTTAGTATTTTACACTTTACATGTAGTAATGTCAATATCATGAAGCATGGTTTATGTATTGTCAGCGAGTGACCTACCACTTGCTGTTCCTTTCTTTCTTGCTCTATGCTACTGACACTCGACATGATCGCCATTTCTACATTCAAAATCTGAACCTTGCTGTGACACAAGCGCATTCTGTCTCTTAAAGGGATTGTTGCCTGATCCTGATTGGATAGCAGATTCCCCAACCTACTCAGCGTTGATTGGCTGGATGCTGTCAGCGCGCCACTAAACATGTTTGTGTTGGGTTTTTAATTTCATCAGAATCACATTTTTAGAGAAGCCACTCCCTGCAGGGCAGATGAGATTGACTTTAAGCACTGTGTTTGCAATTGCACTCATTTCATCAGAATAGATCCCCAAGTGTTAGCTAAAATATAAATGAAGCCCATCTGTTAAACATATATGCCTTTGATTTGTAAGCTTGATGCACAGAGGCTGACCTAAGCAGGTTAGAAACAAACGGAATCTAACACCCTATTTAAATATAAAACTTTTTACCCAAGCTTCTGTTCAGAATTTAAAAGGGACTGGCTAAATGTCTTACACATCTGGATTTCATCATGGGGCATATTATACTTACTATGGAATAGGCCTTCATGTTTATGTGAAATTAAGGCAGCTGCCTCAGCCACCCCTGGGTTTTGTTGTCATCAGGAGAGTAAGTGAAGGTTTAAGTCAGGATATGTTTGCAATGTCAAGGAATCAAGAAGCTTGCTTGAAATGGAACACAATGTGATAAATTCTGTACTAGTAGTATTAGTACTTTGGCACATTCTCTTTACGACTATGGAACATATAAAAAATAGGTAAGCCTAACATTTCTTTTTAGAGCTTTAAAGAACAAAATTACAATATTGATATTTCACAACCCCCTTATTGTATTGCTGATGGTCCTTTAGTTTTTACTTTGGCTCTGGTGAAGTTCTCAGTCAAACTGAATCACAAGGAAGGAAGAACTGCAGGTGCTGTACTGGTACACTGATTCCTGAGTGTATCAGGTTTAGGTAGGTTTAGGGATTTAATCTCCGGCACCGGGCAAAATGCTTATCACATACTCTCTGTTTAGAAAGACACTTCTCTCATCAATTTCCTTTCTAGATGGAATGAGAAACAGCACCATCATTTACAAGCTATTTGTTAACAAATTCGACCCTAATAAGGACTAATTTCTCTACTTTATTGAAAAAAATGTACATTTCACAAATAAAATACTCCACACCTACTGCTCCATGTTTCCATTTTGCCAGCATGTTGTTGTATTGTAATGACTAAATCATATAATTACATAACTACAGTGCAATTACATAGTAGTTAGCAACACATAATGTAACATGTTACATCTAAACTGATGAACCAACAAACAGCATATGGAGTTCCAGAAATTAGTGCATATTTATTTAGCAGCATGTGCCTACCTTAAATGTGATGTTTCTTTGGTCAGCCAATCCCTGTGTATTTTAAAGCATAAAGGAAAATAGTTTAAATATGGTAAAAGTTGGCCAGAATGACATCATCTTATCCGCCTGGTCTGCTCTTTCAGTCTGAACTCAAATACAGTGGTACCACTGCCCATATTCCACATGGAGTCTGGAATTTAATTACGGTTTAACAATTTATTTTACTTCTTAAATGTAAGAACAGAATCTTCTCTTTGGCACCAGATAGTTGGCACCAAGTACTATTCTTAACAAAGGAAACCTCTTGACAGTACTCTGAATGTAGTGGGCATCAGGTTTGTACATTAGCCTTGACCACCTGTCTTTCTCTTGGAAAGAGTGCTGTGGCTGACTTAAGAAGAACAGACATTAATGAAGGTTAGAGTTTGAAATTCAGCAACTGGCACTGAAAAAGCTCTGAACCAGCTGTGATGGCTCATCCACAGAAAGTGCACGACTGACATCTGAGGGCCAGCACCATTGTGCTAAAGACTCCATAAACATCCCCAACAAATCCTGTATGATAAATTTCACTCTGATTAGTAAAACAGATATCAGAACCTGCCAGCGGAAGGAGGCTTTGTTGACACAGAATCTCAGGAGACATTGGTATGTTTCCTTTTGGTATTTCAGTGTTCAGCAGCTGGAACATTCAGAGTGACAGAAAATCAGTCAACATTATTCACTCCTGATGATTTTTTTTTTTTTTTTTTTACTGGTTTTCAGAGAAAATGTTCATGTCATGCAAACGCAACCAAGCAGACTAGATTAGACTAAATATATTGTTCACTCCAATCACAATAAGGTTAATCACAGAGTATTTTATACTTTTCTCAATTAACAGCTCAAATCATAATGACATTTCAAAATACATTAATTTGGTTCTGAAAGGTTGTTTCATTAACAATCCATAAGATTAAGCATCTGCTCAATCTGCCACAAACTGGGACGTCTTTAACACATTCCATTATCTTTTGGACAGAACTCCTTATCACACATTTACTAGAGTCATTTTAAATGAAGAAAAACACTTAGAACTTGACGTCATTTGAACAAGTTATCAAAGTAAGTAGTTTAAAATGACTGAAGTTTAACATGTATCTTACATTGTACAAATGTTACATTGTGAAAGAACTAAATTGATTTTTTTTTCCTAAAAATTATCAAAAAGTACAGTTTGGAAGAGGTTGGTCGAGGTAACCACTGTTTACTTTTGCCACCTGGTTAATTGAGATGGACAGAACTGCTGTTTTGAATGCAGTAATGAAAAAAAAAAAAAAAAAAAAAAACTGTGCACTATAGAGTGGTAGATTCTAAAATTTCTGAGAAATTGTGAAATATGTGAAGTCTTGCTATATTTCCCCTTTGCACTGTTACACCTATTAAAAGGCTACACATGGTTAACTCCCAATTTATTACAGTCACTGGTGTACTCTATTAGTAATTTGGTACTGCTTTAAAACACCCAAAAACAAGCAAAATAGGCCTCAACAACAGCCTTATATGGCAACAGCATTTGCTGTTTGTGTTACACTTGTATTTTTATGGCATGTTATGCTCTCCCTAACTGGTCTTTAGTGAAATAAAACTATTTATCTATTCTTATTTGTTCACAAATCTTCCTACTCTGGCCAAATATGCAGCCCTATTCAAATGAAATTTCACAGAAATTTTCAAACAAAGTAATTCCCAGCAGCTGCAATGGTCTATAAAACAGTTTACTAATCCACAATACAATAATTAGGCTATTCCAGCTCTGCATGAGGTCTTACCTTGCATCTGGAATTGTGTTTAACTAAAATAATGTCTGAATAAGAAAAGGAACAGGTGGCGAAACCTCTAATTATTTCTTAGTACTTATGTTTTTGTTCATGGAGCTTGGAGGATGAATCTTTTAATCTTTTTTTGCTTCTGATGCCCCCCCCCACCCCCGGCATATAAAAGGTCAGCACAGCCCACATATATATATATATATATATATATATATATATATATATATATATATATATATATATATATATATAAACACACACACACACACACACACACACACACAATCTCAGGGATGGAAATATGACCCTACCTTTATACCTGTTCAAGTTTACAAGGTCCTTGAAACTCCAGTGTCGAACTAATTGAGGTCACACTTGTTAAGTCTTAAACAGAATAATTTGAATATGATGATTTTGGTTCTTACCTGCTTTAACGATACGAGTACCCTCAGAAGAAGGTAGGGCAATGTAATTTATATATATATATATATATATATATATATATATATATATATATATATATATATATATATATATATAATATTTTGTTTTTTACTTACTCAATGTGAAACTTGTTGCTGGTGCTGAGCAACAATTCATCGACTTATGTATATCAAAACTCTTTGCACATGCTTATGACATGTTAAGCTAATAGGTTTCAACGTGTCATAAGCATGCAGGGAAAATAACACATTCTCTGGTTTATTTTTGAAGGACCCCTTGAAACCTCCTCAAGGCCCCCTAGGGGATTGCGGACCCCCGGTTGAGAACCAGTTTTAAACCACAAATAATTTACTTAAAATAAATAGACAGTAATGTGTAATATTGCAAAAACTAAATTAAAGTTGAAAGTTATCTGAGTGAACAATCTCAAAAATATGACTAAGATAAAAAAAAAAGATTACGCTTTTTTAGAAATTGATATTAAAAAACATTATAAAACCTTATGCCAACAAAAGTTGTATAGGTACGCATGCATCTACAATGAAGGGAACTAAAAGCATTTTTGGCACTAATCTAAGATTTTCTCATATGGGAATAGTGTGCTTCTCGTCCTTTAATTTTCAGTGTCAGTGGATTCATTTTCAATATACTCTCCACTGTTTTCATGTTGAAGAGTTTTCTGTCAGTACAAATAACACTTAACAGACCCTACAAACTAAAACAAAACAGCTGAAAGATAAAATGGAAACATACATAAATTATTGCCAAACAGGACTAAAATTACCAAAAAAGCTGTCCTATAAGGCTTTGAGTTTACACTCTCAAGAGCCTCCTGGTACCATGCATGAATGTACGTTTATTGTTTATCAGGAAAAGGTGAATGGAGGAAGAACCCATTTTTAGATACAACCGTGGGTTTAGGGAGTGAGCACAAAATTCAAAGACCATACATATTACGATGACGCACTGTAATTTATATATACAGTGGCTCTCAAAAGTATTCACCTCCCTTGGACTGGGGTGGAGGTGGTGGTGAATACTTTAAGAGTCTCTCTCTCTCTCTCTCTCTCTCTCTCTCTCTCTCTCTCTCTCTCTCTCTCTCTCTCTCTCAGTCAGTCAGTCAATCAATCGCACGGTGGTGTGGTGGTTAGCGCTGCTGCCTCACAGTGCCAGGGTCCTGGGTGCGATTCTGGCCTAGGGGTCTGTCTGTGTGGAGTTTGCGTGTTGTCAGTCCAAAGACAAGCTGTTCAGGTTGATTGGCCATAATAAATTGCCCTCAATTTGTGTTTGTGTGTGTGTGTGTGTGGTGCCCTACAATGGACGCCCTGTGTCTGCCAGGTTAGGCTCCTGCTCACCGTGAAAAAAGATTTAAGATTAAGACTGTAAAAGATTAAGCAGTTAATGATAATGGATGGATAATATATATATATATATATATATATATATATATATATATATATATATATATACACACACACACACACGGCGGCTCTCAAAAGTATTCAACCCCCTTGGACTTTTCCACATTTTATTGTGTTACAACATGGAATCAAAATGGATTTAATTAGGAGTTTTTGCCACTGATCAACACAATAAAAGCCCATAATGTCAAAGTGAAAAATAAAATCTACAAATTGTTCTAAATTAATTACAAATATAAAACCAAAAATAATTGATTGCATAAGTATTCACCCCCTTTCCTATGACACACTGTCACAAAGACGGCCGGAGTGGGGGACGTCAAACCAGAAACAGGAACCAGGAAATAAACAACAGAGAGGTGGAGTTGGGTGGAGCTGAGTGCTTGCTTGTGCTCAGCATTTAATGAATTAACAGAACAGTAAATAAAAAGATTGTAATGAACAAAAATCACATGACACGGCACATTCACCAAAACAAACAAAAAAAGACTACACAGACAAACACGGTGAGCTTCTATTTTAATTTACCTTATTATTTTAATATTACCTCCGTCTCCAATCCCGTTCTCCACTCACCGAACACACAACCCCAAGTGAGTGAAAACATGCAGCTTTTATGCAGCTGTACCGAGACTCGATTGCTAATCAATCATTCAATTGGAGTCGCGGTACAACTGCACGTGAATTAATAAAGTGCTGGAAACTCCTGTCTGCCTTGACATTTCTGCCTGGGAGAGACCTTGCTGATGCAGTATAACTACCTTTTGTCTTGTTGCTGTGCTCAGTCTTGCCATGGTGTATGACTTTTGACAGTAAACTGTCTTCAGCAACCTCACCTTGTTAGCCGAGTTTGGCTGTTCCTCACCCAGTTTTATTCCTCCTACACAGCAGTTTCTGTTTCAGTTAATGATTGTGTTTCAACCTACATATTGAATTGATGATCATTAGCACCTGTTTGGTATAGTTGTTTAATCATACATCTGACTATACGCCTACAAAATCCCTGACTTTGTGCAAGTGTACCTAGAAGAATTGATGCAGTTTTGAAGGCAAAGGTTGGTCACACTTTTGGTTCACTCACTTTGCATTTTATTAATTGATAAATATAATCTATTAACATGTCTATTTTTGAAAGCATTCTTACTTTACAGCATTTTTTCACACCTGCCTAAAACTTTTGCACAGTACTGTGTATATATATATATATATATATATATATATATATATATATATATATATATATATATATATATATATACACACACACACACACAGCTCTGGAAAAAATTAAGAGACCACTGCAAAATTATCAGTTTCTCTGGTTTTACTATTTATAGGTATGTGTTTGGGTAAAATGAACATTTTTGTTTTATTCTATAAACTACTGACAACATTTCTCCCAAATTCCAAATAAAAATATTGTCATTTAGAGCATTTATTTGCAGAAAATTACAACTGTTCAAAATAACAAAAAAGATGCAGTGTTGTCAGACCTCGAAGATTGGGCTGGCCATGACAGGGTGTTGATCTGGTGGTCCTCCATCCACACCTTGATTGACCTGGCTGTGTGGCATGGAGCATTGTCCTGCTGGAAAAACCAATCTTCAGAGTTGGGGAATATTGTCAGAGCAGAAGGAAGCAAGTTTTCTTCTAGGACAACCTTGTACTTGGCTTGATTCATGCGTCCTTCACAAAGACAAGTCTGCACGATTCTAGCCTTGCTGAAGCACCCCCAGGTCATCACCGATCCTCCACCACATTTCACAGTGGGTGCGAGACACTGTGGCTTGCAGGCCTCTCCAGGTCTCCGTCCTACCATTAGATGACCAGGTGTTGGGCAAAGCTGAAAATTGGACTCATTAGAGAAGATGACCTTACTCTAGTCCTCTACGGTCCAATCCTTATGGTCTTTTGCAAACCTCAGCCTGACTCTTCTTTGCTTCTCATTGATGAAGGGCTTTTTTCTGGCTTTGCACGACTTCAGCCCTGCCCCTAGGAGCCTGTTTCGAACCGTCCTCTCCGTGCACTTCACCCCAGCTGCCGTTTGCCATTCTTTTTGTAGGTCACCTGATGTCATCCTACGGTTGCTGAGTGACATTGGAATAAGTTGGCGGTCATCCCGGTCAGTGGAGAGTTGTTTTCGCCCTCTGCCGGTCTGTAGCTTTGTTGTCCCCAATGTGTGCTGCTTGACCTTGTTCTTATGAACTGCCGTCTTTGAAATTTTAAGGATGGAAGCAACCCGACGCTCACTGTATCCCTCTGCCAGTAAAGCCAGAATTGAACTCTTCTTTTCTTCACTCAAAACTTTCCTTTTCAACTCTCTGGGCATGGTCAATAGTTATTTTTTGATTCCAATTACTTTTGAGGTACTACTAGTGCTGTTTTGCCATCCAGCTGGTCCTATTGCAAGAGGATAGTGATGACCACAGGAGTGGTTTTTATACTTTTCCTCGTTAAATAATATTTGGTTCAGGTGATCCCCTAATCAGTATCTCATTCAGTAGAATGAGGTGTGTCTGTGTTGGAATTCAACAGACACTGGAATGGAATGGCTGCCATACATGTAGAGATGCTGATTTAAGAAAAAATTGCAGTGGTCTCTTAATTTTTTCCAGAGCTGTATATATATATATATATATATATATATATATATATATATATATATATATATATATATATATATTATATGGAATATATATATATCCTATATACTATTTTGAAAGTAGAACTAATTGAAACAGTTGCCACTTAACAGATGATGTTTCAGTTCCATTTTAAACCAAGACAAGTCATCTGTCTCTTTCAGACAATATGACAATGCTGACCATGACAGGACAAGTATCATCTGCAAATTCAACAACAGAACACATAAACTAGGAACGTGTAATGGCTGTAGCAACAGGAACAAGGACTTTTCACTTTTTCATTATATTTAAGACCATAGTACCCCACTGCATCAGGGGTAAGAACATACAGTGTACCTATAATTGCTAGTGATGCATAGTAACAAAGAAAATAAATAAGAACAAGTGTTATCAAAGTTATCAAAGTAGGGAGTTTAAAATGTTAAAGCATGAAACCCTTTTATTCATAGCTAAAACACATTAAGCTTTTTTTCTGGTTTAAAAGAGGGGCTTACAGGTATAACAACAATTTTGATTGTGAACAAAGAGTTCTCTGTATCATTCCAAACATAATACAAGTTGCAATCGTCTTGCTGTATTCCAATTCAGATAAATAGCATCAGAGTATACAATTACAGGCATCAGCGTATGCGTTCCATTAGCTATGACATTCAAATAAAAAAGACACATGTTACAGTGATGTCAGTAGAAATTGTGATGCAGTTTCACCATTGGTGGTTTTGTTTGTATAGTACTGAATGTTAATTATTGGGTGGTACTCAGACCTCTGTAAATTCAGTATGTGACTCACTGAATGGTAACCACTAAGAATGATACATCATAATTAGTGTCTAGAATTACTTATATAACAATATAGTGCATTTACCAAGCAGACAGTGTTGTATCTATATGTACTGGAATAACAGTTTCAGTTTTACCTCTGTTGGAACAAATTACCAAATTGAAGAAAAAAAAAAAAAGAATCAAGATGAAAATATCTTGTTTAAACTAGTCATGGGGCTTCCAAGCCAAAATGCATTATTAAGGTGTTTTAGACCATCTTCTTGCTTGCACTGGATGAACTTCTTGTCCATCTAAAGTGTTCACAGTATTTGCATTGGTTGGTAAATTCCTCTTTTGATTCATGAATAGTTTAGGTTCCTAAATGAATCAATACATTTGAGGTGTTTCCCCATGCCTGGGATGAGACTAAAACATGGGCTATCGGGTGTCTAGAGAATATACTCTCTTAGGTAAGCAGAAGGACATTCCTTTATACCACACCACTCATACAGTGCATACATATACCAGGAACCATTACAATGTACCATTTAAAAAAAAAAAAAAACCTTTAAAGTTGGTAATGGAATTCAAATACATTTTTTAGTTCAAGAGCACTTACCTTAATCATGTCCATTCAACACACCACCCTGTTAATGTACCAACTTGAATATGCAAGCTCCCACAAAAATGCATGGCAACATCCTGTGTTTTAAAAAATAAAATGTGACAAGGCTCTAAATCAATTAACAAACTTGAATACACAGCCTACAGCTGCATACACTTTGTGATGTCTTAATGCCAAATACAGGTGCCTGTATAAGCCTACCAGTGGATGAATTGCCAAAGGAAAGGAAAAAAAAAAGAAATGGCAGACTTGTACAAACCTGCCAACATCTGGCTGAGCAAACATAAATGGGTACCAGATATAGGTACACTATGGCATGGGTACTCAACAGACGGACTCCAGTATGCTAGTAAATAGCAGAAACAAAATGTACATGTCGACAGTATTAGCAGCTCAAATGAAGTGAAACTGCGTTGGCTGCTTTGGCCTGTTTTGTAAGCGTCAACATACCCTTTCCCTATGGCTAATAAAAAAACTGTCATTGGTCATTTTTTGTGAAAATACACAATTAAGATACAATTTTCATACCTTATGTATGAGTTCAGAAAATCTCACTTCACAAAGACCAAGAACACAATGACAGATCGCAGTGCTTTGTATGTTTTGTACACTCAGTGTATAATACTAATGTTATTGTAATTCGGTATTCACTTCTCAACTAGCTTATTAGCAAATACATTTCTCTTTACCTTATGTAGACATCAAGTTTCTTCTGGATGCTGCCAAATAAGTTGGCTCCCATGTAATCTGCTTGTGCCTGTTCTCACTTCTACTTGCGTTCCTGAGAGGACAAGTGAAGGAAAGGTTGGGGTCCACGGACATGGCTGCTTTTACAACATGGTCCAGCACTTGCAATACAATACAAAAAACTGCTTATACACTAAATACTTTATTATTTAGTTATGAAAAATGAACAAATGACAAATAATTTGACTACTAATTCTCTGAATTTTGCTTTCAAGATGTCTGAACTCTGGAGCCTTACAATTTCTAATTGAAAGGCACCTTCATCAATTGAATGAAGAATGTTCTTCGCGTCAGAAGGCCTAGGTCCATCAGCAGAGACAGCAAACTGATCACAAACAAATAAAAGCATATCCTTTGGAATTTTAAAGTTCTCAAATCGCATTTGAAAATTTTTAATGATATTGTTCATGAATTCTTGTATCATTTTCATCGAGGTGTCATCTGTAGCAACAACACAGAGTGTGGGAAAGTGCAACATCTTTCCTGTTAAGTCAATGTTAAAAATTTCAATGTTCCTCTGAAACGCGCACTTCTTCTCAAACAGATCCCCGACACTGCTTGCATGGCCTTGCAGCTGCAGGTTGAGGGAATTCAAGTGACCAGTAATATCACAAAGAAAAGCTACCTGGGATATTGTAGGAACATCATTGATAAATTCCAGCAATTCGCCAGCCTTGCTGGTCTTCTGACTTGAAAGAAATTATATTATTTATTTCTGAAGTGCACAAACCCTCTCTAACACACGCCCCCGGCTTAACCAGCGAACATCATTATGCAGCAACAGACCATAGTATTCTGCTGAAATGTCCTGCAAAAGTGCTTGAAAAAGACGATGTTGCAAGCTAGAAGTTGAGCGTATGTAGTTCACGAATCTCATCACAAAATGCATTGTTTTTTCAATTCACCAGACAACTTACCACACTGGACAGTTTGGTGAATGATGCAGTGAAGAGTGGTTAATGAAGGGTGTATCGCTGCCAAACAGGAAGCAAAGCCTTTCTCGTTCCCTGTCATGGAGGGGGCTTCGTCTGTAACAAGCAGGTTTACTTTCTGCAGATCTAATCCATGCTGATCAAAAAAGCCTTTTATCTTTTCAAAAACAATCTCTTCTGTAGTGTAGGTTTCTAATGGTATTAAGCACAAAATCTTCTTCCTTGAAGATTTTACCGTCATAAAATCTAACAAACAACAATAGCTGGGTTAGTAAAATTGTATGATTTGTCAACTGCAAGAGACATTTATTTGGTATTTTTCAATTCGAAAAGCAATCCTGACAGACAATCCTCGCCAATAATCTTCACTCTTCGTGTTGCTGTGGAATCAGACAGTGGAACTTGCTTCAGGTGGTTCAGAATGTTGTCTTTGTTTTTATCTCTGGCCAACAGCTCATCCAGCAATTCCAACGAGCACTCCTTCACAAGCTCAGAGTCCAGAAAAGGTTTTTTTTCTTTTTAGCTAGTGCCCACATTACCCGAAGAGAAGCAGCTGTTGCTTTTTCCTTTATAGTCGGTGATGTTGTGAGAATAAAAATTGACATGTGATATGAAGACTTCAGACTTTTAAAAAAGAGCTGCCACAGGTTGGTGACCTTGCAGACTGCTACAGTGGTTTGGCATATTAAGCACAAAGGTTTTGCATTTAAATGAGAGGGCATAATAAACAGAATATCTACTGTCCAATTTGGATTATATGCATGGTTTTCGCTGTCCACTTGGTAACATTTACTCCTGCTTGCACTCATTTTTGGCTCCATTTCCATCACACTAACAATGAAAAAAATGGGCGGTGTCCTAGCTGAATGTCTAATGCAATCGCGAGAGCATAAGATCCGATAGGCAAATGAGAGAGAAAATTGATAGGCAGCACATTATACTGCTTGTAAATTGTATATGCTTATTGTTACTGCTAGACGAGACCTGAATAATTTATTATCATACAATTTTTTATTTTTTGTTAATTTTCAAGGTGAGCTGGCGGGCCGCACAAAAAGCCTTGGTGGGCCGTATTTGGCCCGCGGGTCATCTATTGAGTACCACTGCAGTTGTATATCAGATTCTCAAAAAGGAATCTCAGTATACAGCATGTGCTGTTGGTATCCATTCTTAGATGGTATTTTCAGCAATATGGAGAATACTGCATGTAATATTTCACATTTGGCAATACAACAAGAGTGTTTATTGGAGTCAATTTGTTCTTCACTATCAATGGGTGTTACTCGTGTACAGTGAAACAATGTATGGCAAAATAAAAAGATAGCAGATAGGACTGTATAGATGGCTGATTCTAGGCTCTCTGTTGGTAGATGCTTTCACATATAAGACTGCACACACAATATTTTACAAAGAAAAGGTAAGAGGCATGATCATGTATTCCTCCACAATAATCTAAACAGCCCCAGTCTGTGACTTTACACCCAATTGACAGTGTGATGGCAGGTGTTTCTAATCTTGTTGTTCATGCCCTGTATCAGTTCATTAGAGAAGGGTACACCACTTTCTTCATTGCATATAACTGTACTTTGTAATGCTACTTTGAAAGAAGTAGTTCACAAAAAGTATTTGTAAAAAAAAAAATGTTTCTTAGGCTTTTGGATACAGGTACCTGTTTTTATTGTACATGGAATATGTATTGCTTTGTTCTTTGATTGCATTATTTTTATATTCTTGTTTTATTGTAGTTGTTGAGTTATTTATTATATCTACTGTGTGTGTGTGTGTGTGTGTGTATATATATATATATATATATATATATATATATATATATATATATATATATATATATATATATATATAAAATTAACTTTTTTTTATTCAAAGCTGTAGTGGTTAAACTGAACACTGTTATATGAGGAGAAGGCTAAATGTCAGCAAAACCTGCAAAGAAAATGTACAAAATGAAATTTACTGGTTGCATAAGTATTCAGCCCCTTTAGTCAGTACTTGGTAGAAGCACATTTTGCTGCAATTACTGCTATGAGTATTTTTGGATAGGTCTCTACTAGCTTTGCACAGTAGAATGGTAAAATTTTTGCCCATTCGTCACAGGAAAATTGCTCCAGTTCTGTTTGTTGGAGATTGTCGATGTAGTGCAATCTTCAAGTCTCGCCATAAATGTTTGATTGGATTCAAGTCAGGACTTTGACTGGGCCACTCAAAAACATGAATTCTCTTCTTGTTCAACCACTCCAGTGTGGCTTTGGCTTTGTGCTTTAGGTTGTTGTCCTGCTAAAATGTGAATTTCCTCCCCAGTTTCAGAGTCTTGGCTGACTGAAACAGGTTTTCCTCAAGGAATCACCTGTACTTTGCACCATCCATTCTCCCCTCTATCCTGACAAGCTTCCTAGTCCCTGTTGAAAAGAAGCCAAATACATTTGTATCTCTTGACCACTCAGTCTATTTCTATTCAGTGGAAATATACATTGACAGCAGTTTTAGCTTTTACAAGTGTAGAAAGTTGGCTTATACATTTCATATTAATTTACAGGTGCAATTAAATTGTGTAAATCAACTTGTGCATTTACATTTATTTAGAACTGATAGGTTAGTGTTAAGGTTAGCTTTACAGATTATAATTTTAAAAAACAAGCTAAATGTTTTCCTCACAGACTACAAACAAATTTTCTAGCGACTTCTGGCTTTTTCTCCTTCCTTAATCAATTTTTTTTGTGTAATAACCAATACCATTTGCTGTGTAAGACTACACACAAACTATTACAACCAAACCTAAACAAACAAAATGCACAATACGTACTTACATAAAATTAATACAGTACTATACAATTTCTTTTGGGTATAAAAAGCTTGATGCATTTGGGCCAGTGAGACACTATTGACATTCTGCTTTATAGAAAACCAGGAGAGAATGGCAGGGAGTTTCCAAGTCAGGAATGTGGTGCGCTCTCGGATCCAGTGTACCTCATTTTAGTAACTAAATTATAGCCTGTGATCTACACCACATTTTGTGATACATGCTAATTACAATGCACTGATCTACTTCTTCTGGCTTCCCTCTATCATTTTATTGCTGCCATCTGTCCTGACCAGCTTGAAAATTGTGGTTATTTTTAACTATCTGCCTCTGCCGTCCCCGATTCATAACATAAGAACATAAGAAAGTTTACAAACGAGCCATTCTGCCCATCTTGCTTGTTTGGTTGTTAGTAGCTTACTGATCCCCGAAGCTCATCAAGCAGCTTCTTGAAAGATCCATGGGTATCAGCTTCAACAACATTACTGGGAAGTTGGTTCCAGACTCCTACAATTCTCTGTGTAAAAAAGTGTCTCATATTTTCTGTTCTGAATGCCGCTTTATCTAATCTCCATTTATGACCCTTTTTACAATTCTGAATGTTTGAATTAGATCACTGCATAGTCTTCTTTGTTCAAGACTGAATAGATTCAATTATTTTAGCCTGTCTGCATATGACATGCTTTTTAAACCCAGAATAATTCTGGTCGCTCTTCTTTGCACTCTTTCTAGAGCAGTAATATCCTTTTTGTAGCGAGGTGACCAGAACTAAATACAATACTCTAGATAAGGTCTTACTAATGCATTGTAAAGTGTAACATTACTTCCCTTGATTTAAATTCAACACTTTTCACTATTTATCTGAGCATTTTGTTGGCCTTTTTTAATAGATAATCTTAAAGCTGTGTCATGTTCCTCCACAAGCCAATCTATTTGTGAGACCTCAACCCATTATCTACCTTTAACCAATCTCTTTGAAGTGTATTGTCAAACCCTGTTTTAAAAACATGCACTACATAATGTGTCTACAATTTATACAAGAGTAAAATGTACTACAGGTTTTAAAAAGTGAATGAGTAAATATGCGTAGATCAGTTATGAGACACCTGGCTCCTACAGCTTTGAAATTTATATTCACATATGCAAAGACTTTGCAACCAAACTGCTAAACCAAATTTGTCAAATTGCCCCAGATTGGCTTAAGCTCACAATATGTAGATAAACAATTTGGAGGACTGTGAGCAGCTGCCTCCTCAAATGTCAATATATTAAAGCCATATACATAGTTAAAAACATGAGTAGAATTCAATATTTTCTATTATCACACTGGGACTTGTGCCTGTTCCAGTATGCAACTGGTCTTGCACACAGGTCAAAGATCCTTTACATATACATTGCTTTGTATGAATGCTACTGTTAAATGAACCTTTTCAGGACCAATCATTTTTCAGTGGGATACTACCCCAGGACTGTATATTTTTTTGGCTGTATTTGATTTTCTTCCTGTACAAATTAACAAAAAAACATTATAAAGTACTTAAGAAACCATTCAAAATTGTTGCTTTTTTTTCAACACAATATTTATTTATTTTTTGTTAAAGCTAAGTATTTTTTATTTTGTATTCTGCTTAGAGATACATGTATAAAAATGTGTTATTCTAGGACCTGAGGGGCCTTACAATACTTCCTGAAAGATTTGTTAAAAAATATTGATGTTTGGGCAGATTACATGACATCGTTTCACCTGAGTGATTGCAATGACATAATACACGTTTATTCTCAGGATCTTTATAAGCAATAATGGTCACTACTCTCGATTCTTTTTACAAAATAAATATTTAGACCACAATGAGGTTAAGTGACTTGCTCAGGATCACGCAGTGAGTCAGTGAGTAAGCCAGGATTTGAACTGGTTACAAGCACTTTTCTTTAACTACTGGACCACACATATATAATAACTATGTCAAATACATTGGATTTACAGCATTTTTCCATGTCTTTCTTACAAGGTTCTCTGAAGCTGCCAAAGCTTTATCCATCCTTTAGACACTAAATCCCTCTCTCAGTGATGTCACATGGGAAAAAAAAAATACCAGGAAGTGACCGTCAGTCCCTTCACTATCTAATGATATGTGTACATGTATTAAATACCCTGATGGCGTTTGAAAGGCAAAATCGCAAAAATAAAGGAGTTATAATCCCCTCTACCTAGAACTGCCAAAGCAGTCATTTTGACTGCCTTTTACAATAAATTATTTTATTTTCAGTATAACCTACAACATTCTAGTTTATTTTTATATATAAGCCTGTTGTTATCTCTACTAGACCTGGCAGCCATCAATTCCTTCATGTTGCTCAAGAAATGCACCAGGGAAAATAGCAGCAGGAGAGATTTTATTTTGAAGCTATTTGCAGTGTTTCGGCAGAAACATTTCGATCAGAAAACTGGAAAGAAGCAGGCTGAAGCATCTCAAGTGGACTCATGCTGCACAAGAGTCACACACACACACACAAGAGAAAACATGCTACTTTTGTTTGAAATTACAAACTGCTTTTGTTTACACCTGATTTCACACATTATTTTTGAATGTTTATTTTATAATAGTTTTTTATTTTTTGAAGTAGAGCTTTATATGTGGTAAGTTAGAAAATAAACACTTTTATGTTTAATTGTTCATTTCAAAGGGCGTGAGCTTGGGGTGTAAGGATAGGGCAGAAGAAGCAGAAAGGAGCCGTTAGTAGTGACGGCTAGAAAGGATCGAACTTAGGAGTGGGCGAGGCCCTGACTGTAGTAGCAGACCAGCAGAGCCTGACATGGAAGCTAGGATAGAAAGTGGTCGCTGACTGAAGGTGACGATGCCGACACATCCCAGGTACAGAGGACCCAGCAAATGAAACTGGATAGAAAGATGGAAGCTGACTGATGGCGGTGATGCCAACACATCTCAGGGGCCAAGGACCAGCAATCGAAAACACATACAAGGGTTATGACTCGGGGAGCCGACCCTTGGGAGGAAGACGTTCCCGGTAGACCGGGACACGAAAAGAGATAGAGAGAGAGAGAGAGAGAGAGAGGTACCCAGCATCTGAGACTTCTGTAAAGGGGCGATCATTAAACCCCCAATTGGCCAAGACTTTACGCTGCCTGGGACCTGAAGTAAGGACAAGGCATAAAGGTTAGTATGGGATTCGAGCACGGAATAGCCATGTCCTGAATTGAGGCAGAGTATAGAACAGAGCCTCGAGTCAGGTAAGATAAGCACAGCAGCTGCGAAAGGACAGAGTGTGGCCAGGGGTCAGCCTGGCTCACATGGTGAGGACCCCCCTGAAGGTAAGGGAGGCGGATGCCTAGCCCTGAAGTTGGGGAAGTGAGACTCAATTGCCTCCCAGAGACGACCGATGCAAAGGCATGTATGAAAAGAGGAGGAGGAGGAAAATGAAACGCTAGAGAGTGAAGGTGTAAGTGATCAGGGTTTAAATAGAAAATAGGTATTAATTGACAGGAAGTTGGAAGCCCCCGGTTCCATACCCCCCGAACTACGCTAGGTAACATTTGGTTATTACCATAACCTTGGTTCCCTGAAAGAGAATGACAACCATTACCAAATGGGAAAGAGCCCTCTCAGACCGTCAATCGCTGAGCATACATAAAAAAACTGCCCTATCAGGGCCCTGCTGTGAGAGGGAAATCCCTCCCACCCCCTGTTGAAGAGGGATTTCCTCATAGTAACATATCGACATTTTCTTTGTAGAACGACGCTGTGAGCCCTTACAGCACCAGAACAGCTCTCCACATGGTATCTGAAACTACACAACGCCTCGTGTAGTAAAAAAGAGTAATGGCCGCTCGCCATTCTCGCAAGAGGGGTTGAAACCAGGTCAAGTCAGTAAACTGACGGGAGAATCAGGCAAGAGCACTCTTAATAATGCTTGAAAGCATGATTTTACCGTGGAGGTCCAAAACATTTTTAAGGTATAAACCAACAAATCAACTAATTTCAGACAAGAAAGCACAAAGCAATCTGTGACCTGTCTCAGTGAAGTGAGAGAGAAAATGGTGACATGTTATTGTTAGAATGTCCCTCTTCAGCATGAGGTGGGAGGGACTTACCCCTCACAGCAGGGCCCTGATAGGGCAGCTTTTTTATACATGCTCAGTGATTGATGGTCAGAGAGGGCTCTTCAATTGTTGTCATTCCATTGAAAGGGAACATTTAAATAGGGTGTTTCGGCTGTGCTGATGTTTAATATGATGTTGTGGGAGGGTGATGTTGCGACAGAAAGTTTCTTTGATACTTCCTCACCCTTGTACCGTAGATCAAAATACCAACAATGGTAAGTTTCTTTTCCTTTTTCAAGCACATTATCTTGTACACGCAGGTGCTGAAAAAAAATGTTAAAAGCAGAAGGCAAAAGAAAAAAGGAAAAAAAAACCTACAAATAAAAGACTGGGGGTGGACGCAGGTGGACACTGTCCACTCACTTTTTGGAAGGGTGGACAGAGTCCACCCACTATTTTTGGTGAAACGCCATTTTTTACATTCTAAATGACATCTACATTGTCATTTATCTTGAATAGTAGCCTATTTTATTTTCCCCAATACTTAATCGTTTAATGTTCCCAACGCAACTTTTGCTTTCATTGCGTCTGCATGTGCACTCTAGAGAAACAGAAACTCGAGCTGTACTGAAATTGACAAACGGCATTTTTTAAAGAATGTTATCACATAAAAAATAACATATGTTGATTCAGTTCAACGTTTCTAACTAAGTGAAAATTAGTATAACAGCTGCTCTTGTTTTTTCCTTTTCATTTTCTGGCTTCAATGGAAAACTGTATTGACAGTCACCTGTCTGAACGTCTATATCTCCCATTCTACAAGCCCAAGTGTTGATCTATAACTCACCTGAAAGCTGAGAACTGGGACTAACTAGTCACTTTTTTATTTTGTCATGTTATTATTAAAAATGAACTTTATATACGCTTTTTTAAAAATTACTTCCAGAATGTTTTTCGCCCCGCTGTGTGTCTGTCTCTGTTTGTGTATGCGTGCAGCTGCAAGGCACATCAGATGCTGACTGAGACAAACAACTAATTACTGAAAAGACATCAAAGATAGCCCTCTTATAAATGTTTTTACTGTTGTGTTTCATTATATACGTTTTATTTTATTTTGTGTCCTGTTTTTAAAATATTTCTCTGGATGCATGCAAAAGTAAATATAACATCTGTCTGATCTCTAGCTAGCTAACTTATTTGCCGTGTCAGTGTTGTTTTATCATTATTTTGTTTATTATTATTAGTTTACTTCGTTTCTGTGTGTGTAAACGATGGATAAGTATTTTGCTGTAGTCATTACTTTTATTATTATTTTGCTGTTTATTATTGGTAGTTTTTTTTTTTTTTTTATTCGCAAGTTTCTTCTTTAAATAAATAAATAGAAAATAATAAACATACTCAACATCTTGTGTAGCATACATATTGAGACCTCTACACATAAATAATTGACTTTAATCACAAATGGGATTATGTTATAGTTCCAAGTTTCTTCAGTTTCAGTTTTCATCTTTTATGCACATTTTTTTGCATTACCAAACCTTATATAGCTCTACAACTGTTATGTAGAAATTTCAATTCTGATTAAATGTTTGAAATCCTCATAAAATTGCACATCTCCCATATACTCTAACTTTAACTAAATCGTTTAGAAAAATATGAAAATGTGTGAAATATTATTATTAATATGTCATATTTCAATTTTTTTTGGAGGTGTTGCTTATAAGATTAAATCTATAAAACACCCTACAACAAAACAGATGAATTGGAAAGGTCTACTCAATACCTTTCTATTGATATATTGGGTTTTAATTTGTGATTTATGGTTATTAAACTACTAGCATTAAAATAGAAAGTTGTTGGATACATGCACAATTTATAGTCATTCCTTGTAGGCGGCATAGGGTTTAGAGCTGAAAACAATAAAAAGCATGTAATTAAGCAAAACACGAGTTTGAGAAGCCCTGCTATAGATAAACTCTTCAGAGCGGCAGTAGATGGTGATTAAGGACCCGAATCAGTGTTGAATCTCACTGTCGAGAAGCAAAATGTGAGAAAACTGACTGCTCTTCATGTTACCCCAACATTTGTGATGTGGATTTATTTAATGTGTGGTCTTTTATTATGTTTAGAAAGGCATTAGGTACTGTAATAAATGTGTTGAGAGGGGTTATTTTGTTTGTTTGTAACCATTGTACACATTTTGCTCTTTTTACATTTTAAGCCAGTGTTATTTAAATTGAATGATTAAAACATCAAATTTTAAGGCAGAAACTCCATCGATTTTTTATCAGTTAAAAACCAGTTAGTTTACATGAAGACATTCTGACAGTATTAATATGTTTCCAACCATCCTGTTCTGATCCTTTTTAAACATGTTAATCATGTTTTATTTTGTGTTTTAAATATTGTGATATTACATATTAGAATATTGAAAATTTTGAAGAAGATTCTATCTGGAGTGGCATGCAACGATAATATTTCTTCAATTGGATATATGCTGTTAGTGAGTAGGCTATATTGTGGTCATTTTGAGGACTTGAAAGAACTTAATGTCTTTGATAGTGTATTGTGCTTGACTGTGCGTGTCAAAGGATAACAGTGTGCCATCCTGAGGTGTCTGCAGTATGTTGATGCCATACTTTCTATTTTGTGGATGAAATATCTTTGTTCTCCAGTTTAAAATTATTGTCTAATCCTAAAAAAATGTAACCATTACACCAGATATTTAATGTATACAAAATACAATTTATTATAAATGTTTAAACAAGTTTTGGGGGACCAGTAGATGTGAATAGTCAGATTATTTTCCCAAATGGTTTCATGTGGTGGGTACATTCTGCATTAACATTTTTTAAAATGCAGTATTGCACCGATAGCCTTGCAGCCAAATAATATTTCTTAAGAATAGACAAAGATAGCCCTCCTAGTTTAGAGAGTGAGTCTCTTTTTCTTTTTTCTGGGCTGGGAACCTTCTATAGAATAGAAAATCTACCCAACAGTATTAGCATATGTTCCACTAGTAAGTCTAATTATTATATTGATTATTGGTAGCCTTAAACGTAATTCCAATCTCCACATAATATCATTATTTAAATGCAAATAAAGGTTTTCCCATTCACAGTGTTGATTGTCATATAATAAATCCCTGGATCGGCCGGCAAATAATATATATATATATATATATATATATATATATATATATATATATATATATATAGATCAATGTCTTCATCTTTTTAGGTGTAAAATTGACTTTACTGGCACTGTAAACTTCACCCCACTGGTGCATGGGATCACAAATTCCCTTGCGGGTAGGAAAATGTGCACCATTGTTCAACATTGGTTAAACCTACAGAGTCCACTCATTGTTTTCTGTCTAACCCTGATTTGCAGGCAGATCCCGCGGGGGTTCCGACCCCCCCCCCCCCCCCCCCCCCCCCCGGAAGGATCATGCATGCACCTGATAGCCAGCACATGTCTCCCCTATCACAGATGTGCTTGAATAAAACTTTTGAGTAGTTTGTCTTTCATTTTAATATTGATGTTGTTTAAAATGTAACCGTCATCATGACTGCCAGCGGCAGTTTTAGGTACAAGAATAACTGCGGCGGTTCAAGTGTTAAAGGGTTAATTAACCTTTCTACCTGAAGCAGGACAAAAGTGTTTTTTGTGTTTGTTTAAATAATTGTGTTGTGTTTATTTGTGTAAATATTTAATGGAGACCCTGACGCTGTATCTGGGACATCCTACCTAATGTCTTTGGTTGCAGGGAAAAGCAGTTGTTAATTGACCAGCTGCTGATCCTTAACCAGAAGATGGACGTGTCCCAGTGGAGCATCAGGTATAAAAGGGTCCTGATTAGAAACCTCAGGGCTGCTGCAAGGCCATACATACACCAAAAGACTGAAGATTGTCCATGCTACCCAGACCAAGAAATCCTCCAATCACTGTGTCTCCCGGGATCTGAGCTTTGTGGAGCAGACGACGACAACCGGGTGTGCAACTGGGGTCTGGGTTTAATTATTAAAGAAGGAATCAAAACCACAAGCACTGTGTGTGTAACTGGGGTTTGTTTACTTTTATAATAACAAAGGATTAGCTCAAGATCTCACAAAAGTATACAATAGTATAGTTGTGTAAGCGGGATCACCATTGTTTAGCGAAGTTGCGCACGCTGTGTTCATGACACCTTTTCTTTTGTAGTGTGTTTTATTTTGCTTTTCGTACATTTGACTTATGTCCTCCATGAGCTATTATTGTTGGTAGCATCACATGAACTTGCCTGTGTAAATGTAAATAAAACTGTGTTTTATCTGTGGGAGTCAGTGTCCACTGCTTTGCTGACTGGAGTGTGTCAAGTGTCAATGTTTTTTTTCTCCTTCAAACTTGGTGTGGGATCAACATATCTTTAAAATATTGTGCTCCTTCTGAGATTTATGGACCAGTTTGGAAGCAGGGTTAGCAAAATCAGTGCTGGTGTATTTAAATGAGGTTGAATAAATGAAAGGTAAAGTGTATTGAAGATAATACAAATAAATAATGATTTCTTTATTTATTCTGTTTTATATTGGCTATATAATATCATGCATGGACATTATTGTGTAGTACCAAGTGATCTTTGGTTTTGAGAAAAAGGAATAATAATCAAAAGAGATTTTTTCTCTATATATAGAAATGCGGACACTGTCTACACCCAGAGATTAAGATGAATTATAATTAGTGCCTGGATTTTATCTGTTGGAGTCAGCGACCCCTGCTTTACAGACTGGAGCTGTTAGGGTTTAGAGAAAAATATAACAGACTGAAAAAATGCTGAAACAACAATAGTCTTCATCTGTTATGGCTCCCATAAACGTCTACCTGGTGCCTGCCAGTCTATCACCCCACCGCAATGAACTTTCTGCTAAATAAAAAAAACATGTTGACTCAAAAGAAGAGTCACTTGACAATCAGGCTTATACTTGAGAATCTTACTATTAAATGTTTTCTTCTTCCTCTTTTCTCTTTCTTTTTTTCCCCACTATAGCTAACAGTACACTCACACTTGAAATGGAAAATGTACTTAATTTGAGACGTTGTGTTTTTGAACTTCCCTAATACAATATGAATGAATTGGGTATCGTACAGTTGCTACCTTGAGGTTTGGCATGCTTATCTCACAATAATAAACATAGTATCTAACACCTCTTAGTACCTCTAAGTAGATTGGTCTGATCAAAAACTACACTTTCCCTGCTTTTTGTCACTACCCCTTATATACATTTTACAAGGTATTTTAGTACTCTATTTTTGCAATTTTCCCATGCTTTTTCCCCATAGTTATTAACACTTTACCATACATTGCTGGTCTTACATATACTTTACCATGCTTTTGCTTTGCTTTTCTAGCCCTCATTTCACCAATGAGAACAATAAGACAGCTTTAGCATACTTAAAACTCTTTTGTTATAAAAAAAACTGGCTGTGATTGGGGGACCAAAATGGGGGTACCGTGTGGGTTATATTCTAGGATAACTATTCCTAATATGCATTATATATGGCATCTTATAAATATGCGGCACAACATTTGTTTTGTTTTTCATCATTTTCTAAAGAGAATAAATCATATATAAATTCCATTAGCCAAACATTATTTTTTGTCTACTGTGCTTTTCTACCCTAAATAATTTTTTCTTACTCCTGGCTGTATTTTCAAAAGCGTTCCACTGCTCTTTGATGTATGGATTTATATGCAGCACGGGTGCCAGAATGAAACTTTCTAAATCAATGCCTGCCTCAGTAATATTTGCTTCCTATCCCCTTATAAGAAAACAAACCCAAACAAAGAGAATGTTTAAAGCCACTCTATTATGCTTTATATATAATATTCATCACTCATAACCAAGTGTTCAAGGCAAAACAGTATAGTAAGATTACAATATTTGTATATCATAATATTCCCACTGACTGACTCCAACTTTGAGAACCCAAGAGCTTACTGGAAAGGAAGGGGGCTGTGTGTATATACTGTATATCTTTATTTGGATTATTATGAGGCTGATTGGAATTCCAACCATTTTACATTGTCTTCATAATGGCCTCAATGGAAAAGTCTGGTTCATATTATAATGTTCCCATAGAGAAACCTGTCAAAAAACTTCTCACATGGCAAACTACATCTGCCATTAAGGGCTGTGTTTAGCCCACAAACCGATAGTGAATAAAATAATAAATGTTATATTGCAGGTAGTTAGGACACAGAAAACCTGTGTTTCTAAACTCCACTTACAGTATCTAATGAGAATAAGTATAGCCACGTATATCAAAGCAGGTATTATGTCTTATTGGCCTTGCAGCTTACAAAATAAATGAATATACATTTCATGAGGTGAAGAAAACCCAATCTCATTTCCTAATAAACCTCCCGACGTATGAATGGGCCCTGAAAAAACAGTTTTATGCCCGTTATTGAGCCCCAAGTCTAACACCAAAAATATAATTTAAAAATTAAAAAAAAAAAAAAAATTCAGAACTGTAAGCTTGGATCCAGAAAAGGTCCTTCAGCTTGTAGGATGTTGAGGATTTCAACTACATTAATAAGGTAAAGATTATATATATATATTGTTTTATTTTTTTTTTCCTGTCAATTTTTGCTGAAAATGTAAGAGTCATCAAAGGAAGTATTTTTAGAGCCCTGTCAATATTTTTCCTGGAAACCCAGTAAACAGACTTTATTCAGGTAGACAGTGTGAGTGTCTGAAAGACTGAGGTGTCCTTCACTGCAGAAAACTGTTTCCAGAAGAAATACGGTAAACAGGAACTTCTGCGGCTAGGCAGTTCCTGAAAAAAAAAAAAAAAACATTTCCAAATCCATGGCATTAAGAAAGATTTTATAGCTTTGAGAAGAATCCCTCTTGCTTAACTTGTCTTCTCATAATACATGTCATTCAAATTGTACTGTCAACTACAATTAAAAAAAGAAAGTGTTGTCACGCTGTGTTATGTTAAAGTCAGATGGACAGGCTATGTTCCCCAAGTCACAAAGATATGACTATATGATAAGCAGTCGCCTGAATTCCTTCTTGTGATGATTTAATCAATGGTAACAGAGCTTGTTTTTTGTAGTTTTTGAACAGAAGGAATTACACTAAAATGAAATTCCTATTCAGTTTATACAGGTTCCTTAGCTTACCATTGTGTTTATTGTTTCACCAGTGCTACCATACCACAAGGCAAATTAATGTAATGTTTTGCGTGAAAGCCACATGAAATTCCTACCATAGTTTGCATTGTGGTACTTATGCAATGTGAATGTAATACAGTGGCTCTCAATAGTATTCACCCCTGTGAGGCAAGAGTGTATTAAATGGAATGTCCAGACAGTAATTTATGTGTACAGAAATAAAATAATTTACTTTTATTATCTATACACAACAAAATAATTAAATAACAAAAGAAAACAAAACGGTGTGAGGGAAGGAGTGCAGGAGTGAAATCCAAAACAGATCGTGAGAACTCGTCTTTAATCTTCTTCGTGGCGAACCGTACATAAACAAAAAAAAGACAAAAGAAATGTTAGTGTTTTCAAAAAATCCCGCTGCACCAAACTAGTCTCTCCCTCCACCCGTTACTCCGCCTATTTTACTTTCGGACCAACCCCGAACACAGTAGGACGTTCCCTTTAGTATGTAATGTCCCGCCTCTGTAGTCAGTGGAACACCAATCCCCAACTGACAAGTGTCCTTATCCTTCACTTGACTCCAGTGGCTGGAATTTACTTACTTGTACTTCCGCCCCTCACCAAGGTGCCGCCCCTCAAAAAGATGACTTTTGCAATGGTCACGAGATCTTGGTAAGGGAAGTCCCGAGTTGGTTTGATGCCATCTACTGTCGGGAGGCTGAATCACAGACCGAAATCCCTTTGACTCATCACAACCTTTGGACTTTTTCACATTTTATTGTGTTACAACATGGAATCAAAAGGGATTTAATTAGGAGTTGTTGCCACTGCTCAACACAAAAAGCCCATAATGTCAAAATGAAAAGCAAAATCTATAAATTGTTCTAAATTAATTACAAATATAAAAAAGAAAATAATTGATTGCATAAGTATTCACCTGTTTGAGTCAATATTTGGTAGAGGCACCTTTGGCAGCAATTACAGCCATGAGTCTATTTGGATAAGTCTCTACCAGCTTTGCACATCTGGACACCACAATTTTTGCCCATTCTTCTTTGCAAGTCAAGTTGGATGGGGACCTTTGGTGAACAGCAATTTTCACATATTTCCACATTTTCTCAATTGGTTTGAGGTCTGGGCTTTGACTGGGCTACTCCAGGACATTGACCTTTTTGTTTTTAAGCCACTCCAGTGTGACTTTGGCTGTATGTTTGGGGTCATTGTCCTGCTGGAAGATAAATCTTCTCCCAAGTCCCAGGTCTCTTGCAGACTTCAACACATTTTCCTCCAGGATTTCTCTGTACTTTGCTGCATCCATTTTGCCCTCTATCTTCAGAAGCTTTCCAGGCCCTAACGCAGAGAAGCATCCCCATAGCATGATGTTGCCACCACCATGCTTCATGGTAGCGATGATGTTCTGAGGATGATCTGCGATGTTAGGCTTGCACCAAACATAGCGCTTAGCGTTGAGGCCAAAAAGCTCTATTTTGGTCTCATCAGACCACACAGTCTTCTTCCACTTGGTCTCAAGAATCAGCAAATAGAATATTGAACCTGTAATGCAACCTTGCATTGTTTGTTTACCTTCCTCAAAAGATTATGTTCTGATGCTGACTTATCAGTATGCATGAGGTGGTTGTGTTTCTGCTGCTGTCCTGTTGGGAACCACAGCTTGGGACTTCAGGCCAAGGTAATAATAACCAAAGTTAGTCTCCCTTAAAAATGAATGACTTAATACATGCCTACTGCAACTGTAATTATAGAAAGTAAATTAAAATCAAGACTGCTCTAGAGTGAGCTGAGGTGTTTGTTTGTTATTTCATGCCCTGTTCTTAAACAGAAGACTTGTTATTCTGAACTGTCATTACAGCATTTTCCTAGACTATTTATTAAGCATGTGCCCTAATCTGAGTTAAAACGAGTACTTGTCATGAGTATGGCCATTTTTTCCGAGTGCAAATAACACATGAGACATGTATATATTACTTGTTATTTGCAAGGAAAAAATATATGTAAAACAATGCATTAAATCAACTTCTGGCTCCAATAGGGCACTAACAATTGTCAACCTCAAGTCTGCAGATAGAAAGCAAATACAAGGTAAAAAGAGGAGGGACCAGTGTTACACAGTATCTAACTCAGTGGAGCTAAGTGTCATTCTGTGATTTATGAGTGAAGAGGTAAGGCTGATGGTCAGGTGCAGAATCAAACTCTTTTCATAGATATATTACTTTCACTTTGAAAGGGATTTCCTAACAACTTTTCTTAAAGAATATCATTTAGTAAAATATACTTTAAAAAAAAATGTTGATACTGGGTTACTATTCCTTTAGTTTGTGCATGTGCTCACATGCAAACAATTGTATTTTCATTAAAAAGGACAGCTAGTGTGTCATTTATTTAAATATATTCTTATGTTAGATTTGAGACTTGTTTGTGTTTTTGGGGATCTTCTCTTTGTCTCGCAAGAACAATCATTTTGTGAGTATATTTATGTGTTTTTGTTTTTTGTACCACAGTGTCTTTAAACGCAGTCTTTCTGTTCTTTGTTCTGTTTCAACCAAATTAATATAATGCTTTTCAAGGAGGTGTTTATCACGGGGGTGTTATTTTCCTTGTTATTTTATTTGAGATCAGATGTACAATAACTAATTCCTCTGTTTTTATTTATGTTGTACACAAGCTATTGGGGTAATTCCCATGTAAAAAGAAAAGTAAATCTCACCCTTTTCTCATTGTATGTTGGTAGTACATTCAGGTTGTTTATATAAAAATAATGGAGGGTATACTTAAATGCTTCTGTCTAACTTCCTATTTGGCTTTCTTGACTACTGACATTTGCTAAACATTTTTTACTGCACATATATTTATTATAAACCTATTATACACATTATTATTATTAATTAGTCATTGAGCAGACGCTTTTATCCAAAGCAACTTACAAACACTATGCATCAACAACTGTGACTACAGAGTCACCTACAATAGAACATCTATCTTAGGCTACCCTAATCGCCTTTATTATTCTTATAATAATAATAGTCAGCATTCGGATATACTACACTCAGATACACATCAGTCACATTTTACCTTCATTTTATTAAGAAACAAGTCAATTCCTATTCAATATATGTAACAAATGAATGCACTTACCTGTCACATGCAATTTCTGACTCCATCACCTGTTTTCTGATACAAAGCCCATCTCTTCAATGTTTCAATTTAATTGATTATCCATCACAGCCTGGATTCCTGATCACATAATATTGTAACACTAGGTTTCTGTAACACCTTTTATAGGTCTCTTGCTCCCTCTGTCAGATATTGACTGAATTACATATAATAAACCAATTTAAAAAAACGTCAACAGTGTTTGTAAACAGGGGAAAATCACTCAGTGAGAATGAAGTATTATTAATACTGAATTCAGATTCAAATTTAAATTCAAATACATACATTTCTTCACTGAATCGATGTCAGTGAGTGTATTAGTGAAGACATAAGTGAAGAATATTTACCATCAACATCAATTGACAGCGAAGAGGCGGTGCCATGCTCTGTGTGCTGCTCCATGCTTCAAGGAGTATTATACGCTGAAGCATAAGACTCGCTCCCTCTGCCCCAACAACCTGTTTACACGGATATGATTTCTTCATCTCTCTCTCTCTCTCTCTCTCTCTTTGTTAGGTGTTGTTGTGGTTGTTCCACTTTGTTGTTTATTGCCTACATGTTATTTTTTTTAGTGAAACCTTTTCCTATGACTAAATAAAAATATATATTTGTTTTATTTATTTACGGTAGAAGTGATTTGTCTGTATTTCATTAGTATTCATTACATACATACATGATTTCCATTACATGAGAGTAGATGTTGAACTGAACTCGGCTCTCGTCGAGATAAGCACCAACTAAGACGTAGCTTTGCAGTAAACTAATGTGATTCATCTGCGTCTCTATCCATTTGCATTGTTTTCCATTTGATGATGTAGATATCTACATCATCTTCTGTCTGGTGTTCATTGCTGAAGTGTAATGCTGGCTCCAGTGATCAGCTACATACAAACATATATCAAGCGCATGCAGAAAACAGATTAAAAAAAACCTCACTCTCGTAGGACCAGCGGTGCATTTTAGAACTCACTACTCAAAGGGTTAAACAGTTTTAGATACTGTGAAGTCTTTTTTTTTTTTTAATCTGTTATCTTGTGTGCTTTTGTCCATTCTCTGTTGCAAGTGAACTGTGACATTAGGTCCTCATCAAGCACTATATTCTGTGACTTTGAATACTGACTGTGGATACTGTTTTATTCTGGAAACTGTTTTTTTTTTTTTTTTTAAATCTTTTGCCAAATTGCATTATCTTTCACGTTTTATACAGTTCTGTGCATGGGTAACATTTTGATTTCATTTTGCTGTACAGACATTAATGAGGAATTTTACATACTGTTACAATACATACTGGATTTAAAAGAATGTACTGTATTACAGTCCACCTGTCTCTTTTAGCAAGTGATATTTTCTGAATCATATCGTTCTGAATTGAAATACTTTTGTTGAAAATATAGAACTGTACCAACAAAACCAACTACAGTACATCTAAACGGAAGCTTACTTATTTTAAACACAGTCCTTTCATCTATGTATCTTTACTGCGTTCCCTGAAAAATGGACCTGGGTTGGAACACGCCAAAATTAAATAATCAGATATGCGTCACACTCATTTCAAGGTCACACAATTAATTATTCCTTTACCACCTGTCCACATTCCACACTTTTCTAATTCTTCCATAGACCCCCTTCCCTTGGTCTTCAAGCCCAGCTACATGCCCTACAGTAGCCAGGAACTCTAGTTCAATGCCTCCCCAGATCGACCTCCCTGGGGGCAGTTCTGGCAAACATGACCCCCACAACCTCAGGCCAGGCAAATGGGATGCCCTTCATTATCCCACCTAAAGTCTGGTCCAGGCCAGGGCCAAGACTGACTAGGTTCAAATCCCCTCCATCTTCAAAAGGCGGGGGGAGACCTCGGGGGCCGCAGCCTGCTGTTGGACAAATAGATTTTTTATTTCTTGAGTCATTTCCTTACCCATAGCCATGAGTTGCTCTTGTACTTCCTCCTTCCAGTTGCCAGATCAACTGGGGCCATCTGAGAAGGTGCAGGCGACAGTACCTGACACACCAGGGTCTTTGTCCCTCTCCTCTCTTTCCCTTTCTAGAGCCCAGGCCTCTCGGAAAACATCTAAAAAAGGCAAAGTGGGTGTACGACGTACCTGGTGTTGTAACTCCTGTCTCATAGTCCCTGGAAACAAATCCAAAATGAACTGGTCCGGGAGCTGTTCATCAACCTGGGCAGATCCATCTGGTTCTCTTTTTCGCCACCTGGAAAACAGTTCACGGAGCAGTAGAGTAAAAGCCCCCACATCCTCATTATTGGTTTGATTACAGTTTGAAAATCAGACTCGTAATTGTGCTACCAATGTGTGATCTCTATATAACTCATGTAATACCTCTCAAATTAATGCACTAGTTGCTTTCTTGGCTGGCTCCAATAATGAGATTTCATGTTTAGGGTTCCTCTCTAGAGCTCCACAAAGAAAATTTACTTTCTGTGCTTATGGCAAAGTGCCCGCCCCTGTGTGTATTTTGTGTTGTATGTTGTGTGTTAATGTTGGTGTATAGACATTGGTACACAGGATATAAACGGGTCTGTGTAAAACGAGTGTTTAAAATGTATATATGTATTTAGGCACAAGGATTGCACAGCACTTCATGCGCAAGTAAAAAGTAATAATATGTGAGCATGGGGAATTGCACTTTATTAATTCACGTGCAGTTGTACCGCGACTCCAATTGAATGATTGATTAGCAATCGAGTCTTGGTACAGCTGCATAAAAGCAGCATGTTTTCACTCACTCGGGGTTGTGTGTTCGCTGAGTGAAGAACAGGATTGGAGACGGAGGTAATAATAATAATAATAATAATAATAATAATAATAATAATAATAATAATAATAATAGTTAAATATCAGCTCACCGTGTTTGTCTGTGTAGTCCATTTTGTTTGTCTCTTTAATTTGGCGAAAGTGCCATGTCCTGTGTTTTTGTTTGTTACAGCCTTTTTATTTACTGTTCTGTTCATTCATTAAATGCTGAGTGAAACCAATCGCTCAGCTTCCCCAAAACTCCACCTTTCTGTTGTTTATTTTCTGGTTTCTGGTCTGACGTCACCCACTGCAGCCATCTTTGTGATAGTGCTTCACTAACGCCTTGAGCCCTCAACATAGCCTGTACGTAGGCCCGCCATTCCTCATACTTAACTCCACCCATTTCTCCCCCAACCTTGGGCACCCAAGGCATCCCCATAGACCATTGCATCATAATTGTATTAATTTGTGAATGGTTTCCTTCCCCTCCTACTGCCCCTGCCTCTTGCATATTGAAGAGTATGGTGTGGTTACTGGGACCTTGCCGACTATGCCAAGGCAGCTGAACTGCGCCACATGGTGGAATATGTGGGCACCAGGTCCTGAAATTTTAGTATACTTCAGTGATTAAATCTTATACTTAAAAAACTTTTATCCAAATCCTTCTTTGCAGGTTCTTTTTTATCCCAGGACCACACAACACACTCCACACAATATTCTATTACAAATAAACTTTAGTTACAAATTTCTTTAAAAGATAAAACTTCATCAGTCACAACAATCAGTATTATTCCTTTTTGTTGCTCATCTGGTTAACACAGGATAGTATGCTTAGTACACATTTTTAAAACATGTTATTCGATAACGAGGGTATGGCAACTAATAAGATGAAATCAGAATTTGGCAGGACAATTGAATAAAGTCCACTATTTGTGGTGCAACTACTTGTCCAAAGCAACCAATTAGAAGTCTTAGTATGCAAGAGAAAAAAAACAAATTCTAAATCTCACAAGTCTCTGCCCCGGTTTCGTTGATAGGTGTGAAAAGGTCCGACTCATTACACCTGTGTCTGCACCTGTGTCAGGGCTCTAGAAAGAATAATCTGTGTTCAGCACAGCTCACTCTGGCCTCCAGGAACACTCAAATATTCTTACAGATCTTCAGTGAATTCTCCCATGCAGCAATAACAGTCTTCAGCACAACTGGTATAAGCACAGATTTTAGCCCCATTCACTTTTCTCTCCTCCCGTCTGTGAGTCAAAGCACTGTTTTTATTGTCTGTGAGGGATAGATTAGGGAGTCGGGAGTCAGGGATCCCAAACTGTTTCAGGTGCGGTGCTCAATCATATTAATGAAACAATTAGTGACTACAACAAAAACAAACCAGGTAGTGATAACAAAAAGAAAAACTTAACACACACACAATAATTATAATAATAAAAATCAAACACATTAATAATAACCGTGACTATATATATAAAAAAAATGAGTGCACACAATAATAATAATATCTAACACTTGCTCTCCCCCCCACCCCATTTTAACAGCTCTACTGTTAACGGTACTCTGTGCAAGTGATCCCTTGATGCACTCTGCCTGTCGATGGTGCTCCACTCCACTGTAGGCTGTGTGACTGCACGTAGTCCAGGCTAGACACCCTTGTCTAGTTGCTGGGATCGAGCCTGTGTGAAACAACTCTCTCTCTCTCTCTCTCTGGAAGTTGGCTTGCCACTTCCCTGGAATCAGAAACTCTGCATCTGTGAACTCAGCTAAACACTGCACAACTGTTCTGTGTTTACTCTTTTTTTCAACAGCCTACATCGCTTTGCGATTGCAGTCTGCTTTTCTAAAATTACAGCACTCGCCGTTTTGTGTTTTCTTCTATTGCAGCTAAAAAAAGAAAAGTCTTGGCAGGTAGCCTCAATGCTCCCCTCCTGTACTCCTGTACAGGACAGAATGCGAAACTGGCATCCGCCATACTTGCCAGTCTGGCTGGCTGGGCGAATGATTGACAAGAATGGATCGAAAGGACGCCTATTCCACGTCCCTATGCATACAGAGAACAGGAAGTATCTCCGCTTCGCCTTTCAGGGGAGCACCTTTGTGTTTTCCGTACTGGATGATCTGTCCCAGTCACAGGAAAGAGCAGTACAGTGATTGTGAAGAAGCATCTGTTGAGGCTGGGTCTCACCCTCACCGATACCAGAGACAATTAATACCGGTGCACAGTACAGTCTACTTGGGTCTCCGGCTGGATTCCCTTACATTGCAAGCCTACCTGTTGGAAGTAGAGTAGCTGCCATTTGCAACTGTCTGGCTCTGTTCAACAAGGGCTCACAGTACACCCCAAGCGTGACAGGTACCATCGGCTGTGTCTCGCCTATGCTTGGAAGCCCTATGCCGTAAGGATGGGAGTTATAAACAACTGGCAATTTGGTGATGACAGACGCATTCAACTTTGGTTGGGGGGCAGTCTGGGCAGGCAAAGGAGTCTGCAGACCCTGGACAGGTCACTGGACATCCATGCATATAAATGCGCAGGAGCTGAGAGCAGTCTATCTCACGCTTCAACATTTTCTTCCTGTGCTCCAGAAAAGACATGTCCTTGTCCGCACGGACAACATGTCAGAGTGGCGTACGTGAACCACCACGGAGGGCTTCAGTTCCTGGGATTACACTGCATAGCCCTTCGGCTGTTGATGTGGGCACAGAGGCAATTACTATACCTCCAGGCTGTCCATCTCCCGGGAGTGGTGAACTAGACAGCGGACCTCCTCTCCAGGGAAGGTCCTCATGTCTCAGAATGGCAACTGCACTTTCAGGTGGTGCAGCGCATTTGGGAATGCTTCGAGGAAGCCCATCGATCTCTTTGCCATGGCAGAGATGATCCATTGCCCCCTGTGGTTCTCCCTCCACAGCTGCGGGGGTCCACTAGGCATCGACACCATAGCCCATGAGTAGCCTAAAGCATTTCAGGAGAGACAAAGCGACAGTTCTGGTGGCCCCTAGATGGCACAGGATATTTTGATTTTCAAACCTCTTCCAGCTGCTGCAGGACCACCCTGGGAGACCCTTCTGCACATGGATCTCCTCAGTCAGGCACAAGGCACCCTCTGGAATCCAGAACCAGGCAGACTCAAACTATGGGTCTGTCCCTGAATGGGACAGTCTGTCCATCTTAGGGTTCTCAGGCGTAGTTGTTAGTACATTGCAGAATGCTAGGTCCTCCTCCACAGGAGTGTTTCATGCCTATAAGTAGAAGTATTTAAAAAATTGGTGCATGACCCCAGTTATTGCCCTATAGAAACTATTTTGCAGTTTCTGCAAGATCTGTTAGAGGCGTTGAAAGTGTACCTAGCATCCATATCTGCATGCCATGTCCCCATTGACTCAGTGTCCCGGGCATTCAAATACTAGCGACCCATTTTTTTAAGCCCCAGTTTGAGCCCATACACTCCACAGAGTTGAAGTATCTGTCTATGAAGACAGCCTTTCTCTTGGCTATCACCTCTGCAAAGCGGATCTGTGAGCTATAGGTGCTGTCACTGCACAGCTCCTGTATGTGTATTTGGGACAATAGCAGCAGGGTGTCGCTATGTACAAACCCTGCTTTCCTCCCTAAGGTGATCACAGGCTTCCACATGAACTTGTCTGTGGAACTGGAGTCTTCCCGTCCACCTCCATTTTCTTCGGCAGAGGATTGGAGATTGAACTTCCTCTGTCCAGTGCAGGCATTGAGATGTTACGTGGATAGGAAAAGAGCTCAGCGTCATTGTGACCAGCTCTTTGTATGTCACAGGATATAGACCCTAGGACAGCAACTCTCAAAGCAGCAACTGTCACACTGGATTGTAGACACAGTCAACTGCATATGATAGTGCTGGCTTGCCCCCATATGGGAGGGTACCAGAGGATTGATTACATCTTAGGCCCTCTTCAGAGGAGTCTCGCTGTCCAATAACTGTACTGCAACTAGCTAGGCTACGGCGCATGCTTTCTCCAGGTTCTATCACCTTCATTAGGCACGAGGGTCCTTGAGGTTGCACGCTGGCACCGCTAGCCTTGGGTTATGCAGTTCTCATGCGTCCCTCATATGCTGCCGTTCCTTCTCCCTCGTGATGGATCTGGTATACTTTCCTATAAGTAATATTTAGGTGGTCATCTTTGAATTGAAAGGGAACGTTAGGTTACTTATCGTAACCCTGGTTCCCTGAAAGAGAAGAAGACCACCAACCAGCGAGGTCGCATTGGTCACCCTCACGGGTTTGATGCAAAAAGAAAACGTGGCTTCTGTGGGCTGACTTAATCCCTCGGTAGGCAGGATCAAGGACGTCACCCCAGGATAGAGCTTATCAGCAGCTCTGATATAAAGAGCTCAGTCAATACCTATCAATAGGAGGTATATCCCATAAGTAATCTTTTGGTGGTCGTCTTCTCTTTCAGGGAACCAGGGTTATGGTAAGTAACCTAACATTACGTAGGACAGGTGATGTCAAATGTGGAATTGTATTTAGGAACTGGAATTGCACAATCACTTTCAGTTCACGTGCAGATGTACCGAGATTCCAACTGAATGACTGATTAGCAATTGAGTCTCGGTACAGCTGCATAAAAGAGGCAGTGTTTCACTCACTCGTGATTGGGTGTTCGGTGAGGAGAGAACAGGTTGGGAGTGGGGAGGTAGAGTAAATATTAATAATAAACATAAAAATTGCCATTTCGTGCTGGAAGCACCAGCACAGTACTTTTTTTTGTCCGTCTGACCGTATTTGTTAGTGTCTGTCTGTTCGTTTGGCCAATGTGCCTTTTTCTTTTGTGTTCTGTTTAAACTGTTTATTTTGTTAATAAAACACTGAGCGCCGTAGTGTCTTGCTTTCGCCCACAGTTGCTGTGTGTTTTGGTTTAATTTCCTTTCGCCCGCAGTTGCTCTGTGTTTTGGTTTAATTTCCTTTTGCCCGCAGTTGCTCTGTGTTTTGGTTTAATTTCCTCTCGCCCACAGTTGCTGTGTGCTTTGATTTAATTTCCTAGCCTGACGTCACCCATACAGCCAGCCTGTTCACAAGGACCCTTAAAGTTTTACATTTATTTTGATCTCCTTTACTGTCTTTCAATGGAATAGCATTTGCATGGGAATTTGTATTAGCTTCATTTAACACTAGCACTGCCATAGTCACTTTTTGAAAGGCTTTTGCAATTCAAATTTAAATATCTCTGCGCATGTGAATATCTCGTGCATGTCTGTTCTTAAGTGCTACAAAAAATTTGAATGAAATACCCATACAGTGTTTCAGCTGCAGAATCGTAAACATGAATAAGTGATAAGCACTTGCTTCTTCAACCGCCAGACCTGCAGTTTATGCGGCATATTGAAATCAATACAATATAGCCGACAATTTAGTCTGGGCTTTGTAATAAAATCAAAGTCATTGTGAAATAACATAGTATAATCCTGTTGAGGGCCTGAAACGCTGATGAATGTCATACTACACCTCATATATTATTGTTATTTAAATTTCTCAGGCAGAACAACTGTGTCACCCTGAGTGTGACGGTGCAAAAAAAAAAAGTGCTTATTCTAAGCTCTGTACAGATCAGTGACCATCGGAACTGATGGTAAACGAAAGCCAGAGACTGTTGCATTTTCAACACTATGAAGTACGGTGTGGATATACTGAATCAAATGACACGTTGTATTCTGTCAAAGGTGGTAGTTGCCGGTGGCCTCTGTTTTGCTAATGCTTTGGTTTTGTACAAGGAGTGCACCTGCAACACAATCGCTCGGAGGGACTTCATTTTGCAGCTAGCCCTGGAGCTATGGCAGAAACATTTTGATAAGAGAAACGAAAGCTGGCTGGCAAATGCCCCTCAACCTTCAACCAGTGCTGCACCCGCTGGTACATGGAATAAAACACAAATGCAAATGTGGCAAATGCACTGGTACAGTTGAAAAGTGTGTTTTCTGGGTAGACTGTATTTAGAAAGCTGTAATTGAACTCTGAACAGACAGCCAGAACCTTTAAACTCTGTTTCACTCAAAGCACCTTCACATTGCAAAAGTTATGTTATATTTTTGTTTTGTGCTATTTTTATAACTAGTTGTTTATGTTTTATAATTGTATATGTGAATATAACTTTCTATACCTGTTACACAGAAGTTTATTTTATTACAGTTTTCTTGTTTATGTATGTGTGCTCTTTTTGAAAAAAAAAAGCTTAATTTTCAATGTAAATACGATGTTTCTGCTCTGAAAATGTTATGCATGATGTTCATAAATAAAAAAATTTAATATTAATCCGATTGTTTTTTTCATCAACATTCAAAACCTGGATTTAAGGTCTGGAATTTCACTCTCATTTGTTGCACTAGGCTCACATTTTCTGAGGAAAATAATCCATTGTTTGCATTGACAATATGTACCTGGGATTTAAGTTTTAATGATTGCAATAACATATAGGTATGTACAAACAACAAGAAATATTTCAACAATGCAAGTTGTTCAAATTAATATATAGGGAGACCATAGATGCATATTTAAAAGTAAAAGCGGGGCTGAAGCATCTCGTCTCCCACAGAAAGCCGCAGCTCCTGTCGCTGCAAAAAAGTAAATACATTAGGAAAGTTAACCACATAATAGGCCTAATACTTATTTAGTTATAAAACAAATGCTGAATAAGATGTCTGTGTTATAAAGTGCCAACGCAGCTTTTCTTCAGTTCAGATACAATATCAAAAGGGAGAGACAGAAACGGAAGTTAGACTAAGAAGTTGTTTACAGTTTGAACAACACAGGCACTGTATTTACTGTAGAAATATTGCATGAATCACTAGCATATGGAATTGGGGGACATGCTGTAGTAACGTTTTATCCGAGGCGCATTATAACAGAGAGCCTTATAGTCAGGGAGCACTGTATGTACAATACATCCAATAAATACAATATTGTTTTCACTGTACAACCCAAAAACTAAATCTAGTAGAGACCCCTGTTATAATATAATTCATACTTCATTCAGTACAAATAAATAAATGAATGAGTAAAATTACTAGTTTATCTAACAATGACACAGTTGAGTCATTAATTGGCCATTAGTTTTCATCACAAAAAGTTCCACACACTGTTCCAATTCTAAAGATAGTTACAAAGAGTTTTTTAGTGTGTGGAACACTTTGAAGCAGTCATATGGACACATTGGGACGTTACAGTTTGGACAGTATGACTGTGTCTGCTTCTGGCTGCCTGGTCTACTCCTGTCTGAGCAAACAATACAATCAGGACAAAAGCGGGGATCTTCAAACCGAGCAGGGAATGCCTCTCAGTGAGCCTAGAAACAGCCTGATGATTTTGTGCTTACCTAGACCTTCCCTACAGCACTCAATCTGACAAGCTGCCTGCTATGCCCTTCACACGCGGACATTGAAAACTTACAAAGTTATTTTCTTGATCAGTTATTCAGCAAAATATTTTTGACACATAGTTTAATAATATTTGACTTTATTGTAAATCAATCAGAAAAAAAGATGTAAACATTATTTTAGCAGTAAGCATTTAAAAGTTCTCATTAACAGCGATTTAAGGAATGACATACAGTAATATTTATAACTTATTAAGTATCTTATTAACAGAAGCTGTTTATAAAAATAATTTTAGATTTAATCAAATAACTATCAGAAACTAACCTCAATTCTTAACAAACAAGAGAGATGCTGACGGACTGTACGGAAAACTACTCATATCACTTCACAGCGCAAGCACCGCCTCCTTCTCTTCACTTTCACGTCACTTTCAAATGTTATTGCTAAAAAAAATCTTGACAGCATATATTAAATAATAGTGCAATCAAAATCAGAAGTTGTGTTGCTTATTGTGGTGACATATTTTTTCAAGTTTCTTGTTGTTTTAGCCAACAGCTTCTGTTTATTACAGGTACAGCAGTCTTTTGCAAATTCTAACCACTGGCACAGAGCGATTGGGCGCTGATCGGCACCGTTGGCATTCAAAGTATTAAGGTTGTGATCTGTCTGGTCATGAACGTAGGATTGATGGTTGAATGCACCTTTTGCAGTACTGTGAATGCAACATAGGCAGGATTATTGAAATAATCTAAAATTTACAACATAATCAGTAGGAGTAGCTATTCCCAACCAACAATATTGAAAATATTAAGCGTGTCTTATGACACAAATCAAGCCAGAATTTCATAGATACAGCTGTGTCCTGGCTATTATATTGGATGCTGCTTTTTGGCTAACCTTAAAGTTAAACATGCTTTCCACTTGTGCTCAGATTGTATTCAAATGTGGGCAGGGCTAAAAATGGAAATTTGATAATTTTGCTCCTTATGAATAGTTGTTTATACTTGTTACTTGGCACACCCATATGCTTTCCACCATAACACAATGTGCTGTGTGTGAATGCTGCCTGCTAAAATGTGAGCTGGCCCCTGTCGGTGGGAGATATCATCTCTCTGTGGCCAAGCTCCTAGAACTAATTTTGGGCCGGGGGCCTCTCAGTCTCCCAGTACGGATTTCCATACCCATACATCTGATATTTTCTGAATCCTCTTTTCGGTTGGGGCTATGTGATTTGTGGTTCATTTAAAAAAACAAAATAAAGATGTGATGGTTCTAATGAGAACCTTTTGTGCCTTTCTGAACAATAGCTTTTAACGAACATGTGATCATTGTTGAAAACTAACTAGTTCAGCATACTGTGACAGGGAGGACCTTGTTGCTGGTTCTTGCGCGGATGTGTGCAGCTGGGATGCGTAACAGGAGACGCGTTGCTAAGCAACCAATTGAGCAGGTAGGCTTGCCCGAACCTGAGCTGATCGGGAGATCTGGATGGGCTGGATGAGTCTATTTGGATCAGTCTCTACCAGTTTTGCACATCTGAACTGCAATTTTTGCCCATTCTTCTTCTTTGCAAAATTGCTCAAGCTCCGTCAAGTTGGATGGGGACCTTTGGTGAACAGCAATTTTCAACTCTTTCCACATATGCTCAATTGGATTGAGATCCGGGCTTTGACTGGGCCACTCCAGGACATTGACCTTTTTGTTTTTAAGCCACTCCAATGTGGCTTTGGCTGTATGTTTGGAGTCATTGTCCTGCTGGCAGATGAATCTTAAAGTCCCAGGTCTCTTGCAGACTTCAACAGGTTTTCCTCCAGGATTTCTCTGTACTTTGCTGTACTTCTTTGCATTTTGCCCTCTATCTTCAAGAGCTTTCCTGGCACTGACGCAGAGAAGCATCCCTATTGCATGATGCTGCCACCACCATGACTCACGGTAGGGGTGGTGTTCTCAGGATGATGTGTGGTGTTAGGCTTGCGCCAAACATAGCGCTTAGCATTGAGGCCAAAAAGCTCTATTTTGGTCTCATCGGACCATATAATCTTCTTCCACTTGGTCTCAGAGTCTCCCACATGCATTCTGGCAAACTCTAGCCGAGATTTCATATGAGTTTTTTTCAACAGTGGCTTTCTTTTTGCCACTCTCCCATAATGGCCAGTTTTGTGAAGCACCCAAGCTATTGTTGCCGTATGCAAAGTATCTCTCAGCTCAGCCGTGGAAGACTGTAACTCCTTTACAGTTGCCATAGGCCTCTTGGTGGCCTCCCTGACTAGTGCCCTTCTCGCCTGGAAACTCAGTTTTTGAGGACGGCCTGTTCTAGACAGATTCACAGTTGTGCCATATTCTCTCCATTTCTTAATAATGGACTTTACTGTGCTCCGGGGGATATTCAATGCCTTGGAAATGTTCTTATACCCAACCCTTATTGGTGGTTTTAAAGAACCTTATTCCGTATTTGCTTTGAATATTCCTTTGTTTTTATGATGTAGTTTTTGTTAGGAAATGTACTAACCAACTGTGGGACCTAACAGAGACAGATGTATTTCAGCTGAAATCATGTGAAACACCTTAATTGCACACAGGTGGACTCCATTCAACTAATTATGTGACTTCTAAAGACAATTGGTTGCACCAGAGCTTATTTAGGTGTGTCATAGCAAAGGGGGTGAATACTTATGCAATCAATTATTTTCTGTTTTACATTTGTAATTAATTTAGAACAATTTGTAGATGTTATTTTTCACTTTGACATTATGGCCTTTTTTCTGTTGATCAGTGGCAAAAACTCCTAATTAAATCTATTTTGATTCCATGTTGTAACACAATAAAATGTGGAAAAGTCCAAGTGGGTGAATACTTTTGAGAGCCACTGTACATAGCCAATTGAAACTCAGCAGAGATTTAGAGATTGTATTATGGGCCCATTCTGAACTATGACCTTGTGGCAAACACGGTAAATCGACACTGTTTGTTTAAAAGACGAAAATAAATTGCTGTATAAAAGCTGAGCAGGGAACTTGCTCAGGAGGGCTCGCTAGTGGTCACTACGGGTGCTGTATGGAGGTTGGCGGATTTTGTTCTTGTTTGTCATGCAGACCATGAAGGAAGGCATTGTGTGATGTCATCAGGAAGATTGAAGCTGTGAGGGAGAGGGCAGAGTGTCTGTGTTCAAACAAAACTGTTCTATGTCGTCAGCGGCTGCATGAGGACAATGTTAACTGAACCAAACAAACAAACGACGATGCCGGAAGCCGAATGAACAGACTGGTTAACTAACCTGTGTGTTCCAGCGGAACAGGTTGTACAGCTTTTGAATTTTGTTGGCTTGCTTTTAAGTCATTAAAAGAACTCCCTCACAATCATTTAACCAGTTGTTAAAGGAAAATAGACTTTTGTGTGACTTTGGTTAAATATCCAATACAGTCTCTGCAAGGAACAGAAAACACAGTTAACTCGCAGCATGCTAAATAAATACTATTTTGTTCAACAATGCTAGGTTTATGTTGTGCTGGAAAATTATTCTTTTATTCTCTAATTGATGCAGTATTACCACCAATTTTGTGCATTACAAATGTGTGTGTTTTTTTCTTTATTATTTTTCTTTTAATTCATTTATTTATTTTGTTATGACCAGTATATAGTTTTAAATACTGCTTTATAGTTAGGTGTTTCTTTCCTGTCTTATTTTTGTAACTGTTAATTTATTTTGTTTTGTTGTTTAATTGTTGGTGGTGCATATCGCGTTGCATATGTGTGTTTGCTGAGACTATTGAAACCCGGCTAAAGAGGTTTCTTTGGTAACATAATGGTGAAGTTAATCTGTCTATTAGTCTGTCTATATAAGGGCCATGTTTAAAGCAGGTTTTCAATAGGGGATGAAACACTTTTCATTGTCTTGTATGGTTTGTTACTGCCATACAATTTATTGTTTGTTTAATTTTATTTTGATTAATTAACATTTTCCTTATTTCTGTAATTTTGAAAATTAACATGCTTTGTTTCTCTATTCTGTAATTTGGTTTTGTTATTGGTGATTCAAAGTTGGAGCCATCTAAATATATTTACTTCATAAGCAATTTGTTTGGGTATTCCATTAATTAATAGTCCATGCTTTCTCTGGTTAACTACCCAGGACTTGAGTAGGTTGATTAGGTTTTCTGGTCCTGGTAATGCATTTAAGTTAAATAATTTGATAGGGCATCGATTACTATCTGGCACCTCAGAACTTGACGCTGTTACAATCTTCCTATTTTGCAGTAGGAATAGGCTCCTTTAACTGTGATCCAGTTGTTGTGGCCCATAAATAACTAACTGAATCATCAAGGCTACATTGGGAGTGTTAGGATAAATATATAAATATGTGGGGTTTTTTATGAACTGCCGTGCCCTGTGTAGGTCTCACATTTTTGTAGTATGTGATTACAGATATTCCAAACCTTCTGGCAGCATTATACTGCATCATCAGTGTATTATGCAGTCAAACAAGATATTTCACAATAAGAGTGCTCTAGTTTGTTTTTACTGCTTAATAACCAAGCAGAGGCTGCCCCTAATGACTGACATGTCTAGAAACCAGATATTTCCACCAATTGGACTACATATTCTGTTCAAATTAGAATCACATTGACGGTGCAATGGCATCATGTTGTGAAAATAGCAACCAAATGGCCTACATAAGAAATGGAATGCTCTGGGTAAGATTTAAAGCACAAATGATATCAAAAAGGCCTGACCACTCATATTACAGACCTTGGAAACCCAATGGGGGCCTGTTACTATTTAGTTAAATTGTACACTTTTTGTTATGTATGGAAATCCCCCCAGTTGGCAAAAACTGTCATTGTACATTCTTGTGGGAAAAGGGGATTAGAGTTTAGCCCTCCAAAGATTAAGTGAAGAAAACTGATTTAAATGATTGAACTATTGCTACAATCCTGGTCTCTCATCCACATTCGTTAAGATTATAGGTAACAACAGTTCAAATTGGTCAGACCTTTTTTTATATGAAGTTGCATTTGTGCTCGGCTCTTTATAAATGCTCTGTCCTCTTGCTACAGTACAAAGGTGTTTTGGAGAAATGTAGATGTACTTGGGCCAATACTCCTGCTTTTCCTCAACGAGTGGCATCTAATATTTACCTTCTGAAATAAAACAGGTCCTGTATTCTGTATTTCATCTGAAAGATTGCTGTTTGTGGAGCTTGCACCTTATACCATCTTGTTTCATTGCAAGATGGTACAGCAGGCTAATTCACTAGCCTTTCTTGCAGTCCACCGCTGGAGGCCTGGGTACAAATCTGCTTCAAGTCAGACATTAAATGAGACTCATCAACCTAGCCTATAGTGGACAAAACACCCCTCAAAACCAACACACACTTTGACATGAGAGACCTAGGATAAAATGGCAGGGTGGTGTTCAGGTTTAGATTGAGGTGAGCTTTAAGGGAAAACTCATTAAATCTGCCAGCATGAGCCTTTCAATTGCCAGTTCTATTGAAACTCACCTAAATGCATCAAATAAAGAAGCTGCAATTAAAATTATTCATCCTTAAGTAAAACACTCTCCACAAATAAGAAGGCCAGGAGATAAGAGTAACTAGTCCAATAGGTCACCAGCTTTTTTTAATTAACAGGAAAAGTATTCGTTTGATTTGCTTCCAGTGTTTCTCTACCCTTAAACCATGGACCGAAATAAAATAAAATAAATATATGGAGACCTAATCATAAAGCAACTGAGGCTTCTTCATGACCGGGGATTTATTAGGGAATTTCACTGGCATTGCAGCAATGCAAAATATACAGACAGATGATGATGATGACAGGGAAAATAAAATCACTTCCAAGTTTTTAAAGGTGCCTGGCAGAGGAAGAAAGGACTGATTCAGTTAGCCATCACTTCAATATACAAACCTCTGCATTTCAAGGGAATTATGTAGAGAATGGGGGGGGGGGGGGGGGGGTTGGGTGTGATTTTGTATGTACATTGTCTTTAGGAAACATCTTCTAGGACGTAGCAATAGGAATTTGATTTGAGTTTTACTTGGCCATGACTCAGCAAACAAGCAAAAGATGAGCCCAATTAATAATAATAATAATAATAATAATAATAATAATAATAATAATAAAAAAAAAAAAGTCCAACACCAAGTCAAGTGACTTAACACATCTTGCTTTAAGAAGTACAGTAAAATGAACAATACAAATATTCCACCATTTCATTCTGCTTTAATAGCAACTGGGTAACATACAGTGGCTCTCAAAAGTATTCACCCCCTTAGACTTTTCCACATTTTATTGTGTTACAACATGGAATCAAAATGGATTTAATTAGGAGTTTTTTGCCACTGATCAACACAAAAAAAGTCCATAATGTCAAAGTGAAAAATAAAATCTACAGATTTTTCTAAATTAATTACAAATACAAAACAGAAAATAATTGATTGCATAAGTATTCACCCCCTTGAGTCAATATTTGGTAGAGGCACCTTTGGCAGCAATTACAACCATGAGTCTATTTGAATCAGTCTCTACCAGCTTTGCACATCTGGACACTGCAATTTTTGCCCATTCTTCTTTGCAAAATTGCTCAAGGTCCATCAAGTTAGATGGGGCCTTTTGGTGAACAACAATTTTCAACTCTTTCCACATATTCTCAATTGGATTGAGGTCCAGGCTTTGACTGGGCCATTCCAGGACATTGACCTTTTTGTTTTTAAGCCACTCCAGTGTGGCTTTGGCTGTATGATGTCAAAAAGCTCTATTTTGGTCTCATCAGGCCATAGAATCTTCTTCCACTTGGTCTCATAGTCTCCCACATGCCTTCTGGCAAACTCTAGCTGAGATGTAATGTGTTTTGTTCAACAATGGCTTTCTTTTTGCCACTCTTCCAGAAAGGCCAGTTTTGTGAAGCACTCGGGCTATTGTTGCAATATGCACAGTGTCTCCCAGCTCAGACGTGGAAGACTGTAACTCCTTTACAGTTGCCATAGGCCTCTTGGTGGCCTCCCTGACTAGTGCCCTTCTCACCTGGATGGCCTCACAGTTGTGCCATGTTCTCTCCATTTCTTAATAATGGACTTTACTGTGCTCTGGGGGATATTCAATGTCTTGGAAATGTTCTTATATCCTACCCCTGATTGGTGCTTTTAAAGAACCTTTTTCTGGATGTTTCTTCATCTTTATGATGTAGTTTTTGTTAGGAAATGTACAAAACAACTGTGGGACCTCCCAGAGACAGGTGTATTTAACCTGAAATCATGTGAAACACCTTAATTGCACACAGGTGGACTCCATTCAACTAATTATGTGACTTCTAAAGACAATTGGTTGCACCAGAGCTTATTTTGGTGTATCTAAGCAAAGGGGGTGAATACTTATGCAATCAATTATTTTCTGTTTTATATTTGTAATTAATTTAGAACAATTTGTAGATTTTATTTTTCACTTTGACATTATGGACTTTTTTGTGTTGATCAGTGGCAAAAAATTTTGATTCCATGTTGTAACACAATAAAATGTGAAAAAGTGGGGTGAATACTTTTAAGAGCCACGGTATATGGATACCACCACTGGACTTAATGTCTTGCTTCTTAGAATGTGCTGTCTATTTTGGGTGCTGACTCCGAGGCTCAAGCACCTATGGAAAAAAAATTAGCAGGTGCTCAGCACCAATGAGCCACGACCATTTTAGTTTTATATGATAAAAGTGATTAATGATCTGCCATGTTAAAAACATTGCCCTGAAATCAAGCTATTAAAATGGTACCATTAGGTGCCAGTAGTATGGTGGCCGCAGTGTCAAACCGGCAGGCAAAATTAGACCAATACACCACGATTCATGGTGAGGCGATGTACAGTAATCAATGAAACAAGATAGATACATTTGTGTTTAAAATCAACAGTGGGAGAACTGCAGGAACCGAAAGCACTTCAGCAAGTACAATAGACTCTACAACCAGAAGTGACGAGCCGACTGCTGTATCAACCAGGTTGGACACTAGTGAGAGCAGAAAAAAACAAAAAAAAAACAAGGGAAAGCAGATCATTTCAAGAAAGCTGGGGGACTATATAATGGATTTAATATGATATTGAGAAGGATCATGTATTTTGATCTGTGCGTTGCAAAGCTGCTGCTGCCGAACATCCCATCTACAAAGGACAAAGAATCATTGTGCTTTTTGTGAATAACGGTTTTTAGCTGCACAGGGCATGCCCTTTTGTGGACACATAGATAAAAAATTGAAGTTCATTCAGGTTCTATGTATGCATGCTGAGGATTTACCTGAGCTTAAAAAATGGCTGCAGTGACCATCTTACAAATATATGTCTCATGAAATTGCGTTTATTTTTCCAAATTAGCTGCCTAAAATAGTTATTTCAAAAAGAAAAAAGAAGGTTTTACAGTGTTCGTATGTTCCAGTGAATAGTTTATTTTTTTACATAAAATAGCAATCAATTTCCATAATCCATTACATATTTAAGTCAAGTAAAACATTCCTTCTCTGTGGGCATTTTGTTTCTGGACTTATGTTTCCATGGACACCCTGAATCGCGATGGACCAATAATTTTCGAGCTTACAAGTGATGTTGGTGATGAAGGCCGAACGATGAAGCAGTTATCAAGTCAATCATCAATTTTTACACTTCTTTCCCCTAGAAAACAAAGGACAGTGGAGGTGAGTAATGCCACAACTTATTGCGATTCATAATTTTTATTGCAACTTTTCAGTAGCTGTGAACTTACGTGTCGACTCTTCTTTTTGAGTGCCATCAAAACTAGGGTTACCAGATTTCCATAGTAAAAAACTGGAATATTTTTTTCCCTAGTTTTTCTCTTGTGATGAGTCAATGGGGTTTCGGTCTGCAATTCAGCCTCCCAACAGTAGAAGGCATCAAACCAACTCGGGACTTCCCTTACCAAGGTCTTGTGACCATGACAAAAGTCATCTTTTTGAGGGGCAGCACCTTGGTGAGGGGCAGAAGTACGAGTATGTAAATTCCAGCCACTGGAGTCAAGTGAAGTTAAGGATACCTGTCAGTCTGGGATTGGTGATCCGCTGACTACCGGGGCGGGGTTTGCATACTAAAGGCAACGTGCTACTGTGTTCAGGGTTGGTCCTGAGGCGGAGAAAAAAAGGCTGGAGGGAAGTACGTGTGGGGTGGACTGTGTTATTTACTTTTAATTACGGACAGAGGCCTTACTAACTTTGCTCTTTTCTATTTTTATTCCTTTTTGTTTCATTTTGGATTGAGCAGATCACGAAGAGGATTAAGAGGCTTCCGTTCCTTTATTTTTGATTACTCCAGCACTCCCTCCCTCACACCCTTCTTTATTGTTTTTTTTTTTTCTTTTCCGTGTAATATTAAATAAAAATTTTATTTTTTTTCACACGTAAATCGCTGTCTGGAAAATCCATTTTTACTCACACGCCTCACAACTCTTTATTGTTGAGAACCGGTTCGCTATTTTGATTATGAATGAAGCACTGTTTCGTTTTAGTAATTAAGTACATACCATTCATTTTCTGTGACCAGTTGAATCCCGTTGTCAGCAGCTTAAATTCTTCCTTTTAGCTGTATCAACTGCTGTTTTGTTAAAAAGACTGATTCTTTGCTGATTTAACTGTACATATTTTTTATATTTTACAACATAATGTATACCGAATACGATATGTCTTAACCCATTAATGAATATCGGTTGCTAAAGCTACCAAAGCACTTACATTACAATTGAAAAATTAGCTAACATAATTTAAAAAAAAAACCTTACCAGAGAACACACACACACACACACACACACATTTAACAACACCCACCAGCAGAAACAAAAGTCAGCGCCTATGTACCCAAGTATATAGTAACTAAGGGGTCTGATTGGGGCTAAATAATTCATTATTCATAAAACATGGAAAACTTCTGGGTAAATGTAGCACTGAGATAGCCTTTTCATTAAAATGAGTTATATTTATAGAGCGGGATATTATCTATTAAGGCATATCGAAATATTTTGTAAGGACATGGTTAGAGAGTGGTAAAAAGAATAACAAATTATCTCATTGTACCACAAACTGGTACAGATTTAAAATTGTTTGATAGGTCAGAGTATGTTCTGTATAATTACTTACTTTCAACTGTATTGCATTTTTTATATATGCTCATTGGTTGATCTGTCTTCTACTTTTAACACTGTATAAACACCTTGAATATTTCCCAGAGGGACATAAATTCCCCTTCTTAACCTTCAGTGTCAAACACAGTGATATTTCACAGTTATTCATTACCAAGTTTAGTTATCCAACCTTGAAGTGTCAGCCAGACACACAGACTAAATATTGTGTTGTATATCCCCACGTGTTGCTACAACTGTTTAAATACACTATCTGTAATTTTTCTTTTAATTGTTAACATCTTGATAAATTTTTACCCTTATAAATGTAAAGTCTGCTTCAAAGGTCCTTTCAACAGGTCCGATCAGGTTTGAAATCAGGATGTGTCCCGGAAGACCGATTCGAAAAAAGAAAACAAAAATGCCATGCGCTCTGGTTTTTGCGTTCCATATGGCATCAATGGTCAATATCACTGTTACCTGTTTGGCAATTTTGGCAATAATCCTTATCCCATCAGCTATAATAATAATAATAATAATAATAATAATAAATGTTTGTTTCCTGTACACATATTACAGTTTCTGCAAACAAGCAAAACCAGCTTTCTGTTAAAAGTATATATATGCAAAATGCATTTGGTTTACCTGAACATTAGTCAGGATGCAGTATGATTAATTAAACATTTTTAAAGTGCCTTTCATAGTGGACCACCATCACAAAGCGCTTTACAAGATACAAGACTAGGGTGTGTGAACTATGCATCAGCTGCAGAGTCACTTACAACAACGTCTCACCCAAAAGACGGAGCACAAGGAGGTTAAATGACTTGCTCAGGGTCACATCACGCAGCCTCCTATTTATCAGATATGTTGCCTGTAAGGCCGCACATCATTGCCGTTGGTGTCCCTCAGATGTTTCCTAAAGACAATGTACATACAAAATCACACAACCCCCCCCGGCCATTCTTTACATAATTCTCTTGAAATGCAGAGGTTTGTATATTGAAGTGATGACTAACTGAATCAGTCCTTTCTTCCTCTGCCAGGCACCTTTAAAAAAAACCATTCACAGCCTTGCTCAGCGTCAGCTGGCCCAGTCTCTCTGGCTAATCTCGACCTACAAGAAAATGACTCCTTTTCATAATGTATTATTACTGCCATTATTTTTCCTGTGCACCTCCAAGCACTAAGCCACTAGAAAGACATACTGTACCATTGGTTAATGACAGGCAAACAGAGGGAAGGGCACTGTTATGTTAGACTGAGCTCATTGTGACCCCGCATCCAGATATTTTGAATCACATGTGTTCACTGGCAGTGTCACTGTGATTTTTCCAGCACCATGCCAACTGAAAGACGTGTAAAAAGAACAAGAGCTGCCTAAAGCAGCAATAAAGTGTTCTAGGATGTTCAGGTAAGAAATGGGTGCACATCAATTCATCGCCGCCAATCGGCTAATAATATCAATGTGGTTATAATTGTCAAGTACTGTACTGAAGAAATGGGTTGTGCCATGTTATAACCACTTGCACAGTTTGCAATCCACTGTGTTTGGATCATTTAAACATTTCACAAAAAAATATCAAACACCAGAGGGTTTTCAGGTAATTTCTTTAGCAGCTGCAATTTAATTTCTTTGTGATGCTTTGCTGTTGTCCACCGTCCACCCCCCAATCACTAAAGCACAGGTGCTGATACTAGAAAGCAGGTCTAAAATGGTCCAGCAGCTGTTTAATAAAAAAAATATCATAAATGTGTATTTGTTATAAGACAAAAATTAACCTAACAATCCAAATTATTATTACTTTTATTCATATTCTCAATGGAAGAAGAATAAAGGTTAGGCTTCAAAGTTAAAAACATATGTATAAAGAAGAAACAAAATAAAACATTCAAGGAAAAGTAATGCATTGTTAAATGTTCATAATGAATCCTTGCTGTGCTCTCTGGTCAAAGAGTTATGCATTAGTGAAGCAGTCTTAATAGTTCATTATGCATTGTTTGGTTGAGTCACGCATTCCACGTGGCTAAGTACGCATGTAAAATGTTCCAGCATCTTGTTGAATAGACGCACACTACGTATTGTGATGATATCAGCAGCATGGCTTCAGTTCAGTTACTTGTAAACACACAATATAAGTTTGATACTTATTCTGTTGGTGCAATGTTTAAAACAAAGTCTTCTTAACACAGCTGTCCTCTCTGTGGAAGTTAGTTGTGCAGCAGCACAGAGCAGCATCTCCGTGAAAGCTGTAGGCAAAAGCTTTTGTTGTTCCGGAGGGAGCCCATCTTCTCCGGGAAAGCTTTGACATTTACATCATTGCATCTTCGTTGAAGAACTTCAGAGTTTTATGAGTTGAGAGCAATGAGATTGAAGAGAGAAAGAGCAAATCCAGAGAGCGTGAATCCAGAGTGCCACAAAAATTCTTGTTTTGAGTTTAAATAACACAATGTATAGGAGTTCCCTTGTAAAACAAGTCCTTGTCAGTCCTTCTATTGGTTCACAGTATTTAATAGACAGTTGCTTGTCACACAAAAAGGGTGTGTTAGAAATGGAATGTATCCACCTATTTCGTTATCAATTTTTTTTTTATCATTTAAACCTACTATTCAATATAACTTTAGTTACATTCATTAGAGAAGCATATACATTTCAGTTTAATTCTCTATACAAAATTATGATTACAAGCATATAAAACACATCATAATGCAATTAAATGATAATATTCAAAAATAGTTATTAGTTTATAATATTCATTTAAAACACAATAAATCATTCAGGTTTATTGGGAAACGTGCTTAAAATAACTATTAAACTTGTGTCTACAAGTTATGTAATTAAAAATTATTGTTAAAGCATTTTAACTAAATTTTAACACAATAATGGTACAAGCTGTAGCTTGGCTTGTTGAGTTTAATGACACCTTAGGAGACTAGACAATCAGACAGCATTTTGGTAGGCGAGCTTCAAAGTTTGTCCTGTGCCTTGGTCTAATCAACAAGCTTTGAAGTAGATCTGGTTAAGAATGTTCTGGATCGGTGTTAACAACCCAGTCACCGCCTCTGCCTTACCTTCCAGTGACTCTGAGTCCAGCTGTGCTGAGCCTGAAGCAGAAGAGGGGGATCTCCGAATAATAAGTGCAACTTAGTTTTGTTCAACTGTCTAATGTTTTGTTCTGTTCATATTATTTTCACTTGTAAATTTATGCTATAAAAGTCTGTGTAATATACTTTTATGTGCTGTGTTTTCAGTGTTTTTTAGACAATTTTTAATTTGTATAGGATCTATATCTATACAAGATACAGCTCTGCTGTGAACAAACACTATTTCAATTAGAGTGTTGGTAACCATGGTTTTGTTGCATGTTGAATATGAGTTTTCACTAAATAAGACATTTCTCAATGTAATAAAATGTCTTTTTTTTAAAGTGTAACAGTCAGTTGCACCCATTGTCTTCTTAAATGAAAAAACTAAGATCTAAAAAAGGTATATTTTTTCCTAAAAGAAACATCAATATTAATCTTCGATTTGGCAAAAAAAAGTAGCAAGCCTACATATAACGTATACCCCATTACACATCATCACATATTCTATGATGATACATGGTACAGTACATCCTGTCTATAACGCCTTTCATTACAAACCTGCTATAACGAACCAGGTCCCTGGACCATTAAATAAATATTATTTTTAAAAAAGATAATACAGTACACTATGTTGGGGTTCAAGCCTTTTGTTCATTATATCGAGGGGTTTCTTCTAGCGAAAGGACAATCAAAATGAATGATAAACTGTTTGAGTATGTTAATGAGATGATAGCAGTAATTAGCTTTGCTAGGCTCTCTGGGAATTGTAGTCTCTTCATGAGACGTGTGTGTTGTTTACCGTTGCTGTCTCTTCTGGACTACAGGTAATACTTTGATCACTATTATTTTCATGCATTTTTACATTTATAGTACATAAGTCTATGACATTCTCTTACCATGAAATAGACTGACAAGGTGAATGCAGGTGAAAGCTATGATCCCTTATTGATGTAACCTATTAAATCCACTTCAATCAGTGTAGATGAAGGAGAGACAGGTTATAGAAGGATTTTTAAGCCTTGACACAATTGAGCCATGGATTGTGTATGTGTGCCATTCACAGGGTAAATGGGCAAGACAATAGATGTAAGTGCCTTTGAACGGGGTATGGTAGTAGGTGCCAGGCACCTACAGGAACTGTAATGCTGCTGGGTATTTCACGCTCAACAATTTCCCATGTGTATCAAGGATGGTCCACCACCCAAAGAACATCCAGCCAACGGCAGGCCAGTGATCAAAAACGGCTCATTGATGAAAGAGGCCAAAGGAGGCTGACACAAATTGTGCAGAGCAACAGACGGGCTACAGTTAGTCAACTGACCGTCCAGTACAACATTGTTGCCGAAAGACCCATAAAAGAATACACAACTCGTCATACCTTCAGATGAATGGGTTATGGCAGCCAACGACCTAACAGAGTTCCACTTGTTTCAGCAAAACACAAGAAACTGCGATTGCAGTGGGCTAAGGAACGAAAACACTGGACACTGGAGGATTGGAAAAAACATTGCCTGGTCTGATGAATCCCGGTTCCTGCTGTTTCATGCTGATGGGAGGACTAGGGTATGGAGAAAACCACATGAGTACATGCATTCATCATGCCGCATGTCAACACTGAAGGCTTGTGGTGGTGGTGTGATGGTGTGGGGTGTGTTTTCATGGCACACATTGGGCCCCTTGATAAAAGTGTAGCAAAGTTTGAATGCCACAGGATATCTGAACATCACTGCCAATCAGGTTCATGGCAGCAGTGTATCCATCAGCTAATGGATTTTTTCAGCAGGATAATGCCCCATGCCACAAGACTAGGATTGTCCAGGAATGGTTCCACAAACATGACAGTGAATTCAGCTTACTATAGGGGCCTGCCCAGTCACCAGATCTCAATCCAATTGAGCATCTGTGGGATGAGATGGAACGAGCTATTCGGAGTAGAGATCCACTACCAGCCAACTTGACAGAACTGTGGGAAGCATTGGAGTCAACATGGGACAGCATCACTGTGGAATGCTTTCAACACCTTGTAGAGTCCAGGAGCTGACGAATTGAGACCGTTCTGAGTGCAAAAGGGGTTGTAACTCATTATTAGGAAGGTGTTCCTAATGTTTTGTACACTCAGTGTGTGTGTGTGTGTGTGTGTGTGTGTGTGTGTGTGTATATATATATATATATATATATATATATATATATATATATATATATTAATGAATGCTGGATTGCCATTTCGTTTGGGATTACATTTAATAGAATGACTTAAAAGAAGTTAAAACTTTTGTGAAGAATGAGCAATATGTTAAATCCTTGCTCTCAATTGTAAAAAATAATTATTTGACATTTCTTTCATGTTCATGATTTACTTGTTAATTAAGATTGCATTATAAATGTTTCATTAATAGACAATAATGAATCAGTTTTTTATGGCCAAAACATTTGTCCAACATTATGGACAAGGCATTTTGAGACCTTGTGAAATTAACCTCATGTCTTGTCTGTTAAAACCTACTTAAACTGACATAAAGGGCTACTACGTAACGTTAAGTCACTCATGTTGTCTAGCGTGAACCCACCTTAAGAGACACTTAATTTCTTACCTTACAATTATGTATAATAGATTTCGAAGACTATTTAAATACAAACAATCAACATTGTTTTACTAGAATTACTGAGTTTGCACTCTTTGCATTTACATGTCTAATACAATGTGGTAAAATGCAGCAGTCATGTATGGAACATTCCACAGAAATGGTGTAGTTTATAATGAAAATAAAAACAAAAAGCAAAGAAATTCTTGCAAATAATGACATTTATGCAGCGTTAGAGTTGAACTCATAGCCAGAAAAGCAAGAAAATGCGGCATTAGGGTTTTTAACCTTAACTCGCCATTCCCAAGTTATCTGCCCCACAATAATACTTGCCATGATCACCCATCCCAGTGTGTGCAGTAGTGTTGTAGTGAGTGATAACAATTTATTATAGTTTGTGACAGTTTTAGTGCAATGGTGCTGGTTTTGTGCTGGCCCAAGGCGACAGCTCCGGATTTGTGTTAGCCGTTTGGTGGTTCAAAAACACAGACAGTTACTAAAAATTACAAACAAAACAAACAAATCACAAATATCTATCAACGCACAACTCTCTGTGTTTCTCACGTTCCTTCCAGTCTCTCAATAAAAACCAAGTGAAGGAAAAGATTCTCAAGGAAAAGATTAGTAATTCTCTGGCCCCTTTATGCTATCATGCATGACCCCTTTGTAAACTATTGCAGCTGCCATCAACACCAGACAGAAGGATGTCTACATCATCAGAAGGAAAACAACTCAAATGGATGGAGATGCAGATGGATCACATTAGTTTACTGTAAAGCTATGTCTTAGTTGGTGCTTCAAATCAGCATGAAGTTTTTACGTCTACTCTCATGTAATGGATATCATGAAGATCTGGATACGTCCATTGACTGCTGTGAAAAGTGCAGCTGACAACAAGGGAAAGACCTTTTGACAGCATGGAGAGACAGCTGACAGGAGGAAAGAGACCCCATTCGGGCTGGCAAGGGTTAGCTACATTGTCGGCAGTATCCAGCTCTATGTTTTCAAAGGTAAACAGGATGCTGGAAACACCCGCTCAAGGCTTCTAAGAAATTAAAGAGAAAAATACCACTAGAGTCTGAGAGAGCAGGGATGGAAGATGACTCAATGTTGGATAACACGGTTAATGACTTAGGAACAGAAATGGACATGAGAATGGAGAGTACTTCACAAAAGACTAGTTCAAGATCTGCTGTTAGCAAAGACATGGAACTCCAGGTTTATGTCTGTGGCTGGAGCAAGGTGACAACAGTCAGGGGTTTGAAGATTCATCAAAGGGAGAATGAAATGCTAAGGGCCTTGCATTGATCAGTACTTCTTAGGAAGTCAGTTAAGTCAGTCAAATGAAATCCAGCGACAGGAAGTAAACCACAGTTCGCAGGATATCAGCACCCCTGTCATAGACGTGAGGAGGACTTGCATGGATACAACTAGTGATGAACCTAATGATCCTTGCGAACGTGCTTCTGGAGTTCTATGAATCCTGTGGAAATTGATGAAAGTGTCTTTGGAAAAACAGGTTGTACCCAGAGCATGGTGCTGAGCAGGTGGAGTCTTTATACCAATAGAAAAATATTTTATAAGCATTAGTCAGTTTTGTCCTATTTCCGTATTAAATGTAAAAGGCAAGATTCTCTTCAGCATTATTGCTCAGAGATTGTCAGCCTACCTATTAAATAACTGCTTCATTGACACTTCGGTACAAAAAGCAAGCATTCCAGGTTTCTCAGGATGCTTAGAACACATCAGCGTAATCTGGCAACAAATTCAATCAGCAAAAAAGGAGAGGATGGCACTTATTAAAGAACTGCTTTATTGACAATTAGGGCATCAAAATGGGTAGTGGGAGGAGAGTGCTTTGCTTCTGGAATGGGACTACCACCAATTCGAGCATACATGGATGGCATGACAACCATGACTACAACAGTAGCCTGCACTAATCGGTTATTGGGCAAATTAACCAGTAGCATTGAATGGGCATGAAATCAATTCAAGCCCACTAAATCAAGGAGCATCTCTATAAATGTTAGCTGCGTAGTTCAGGGGGCGTGCAGCAGGGGGCTTCCAATTTCCTGTCAATTAGTACCTATTTTCTATTTAAGCTCTGATCACTTGCACCTTCGCTGTCTAGTGTTTTGTTTTGTAGCAAATGCTCAGACGCCGTTTTTTCGTGCTTCACCGCTAATCTACACTACGTTGCCTTTCACTGGAGGTCAGTTCTCTGTGAAGCACTCCCAAGATATTATCAAATATTTTCCTACCTGCTCCGGTGCTGCTTTTTGTCATTCAGCTTCTCCATTCGGCTGCAGGAGCTCCAGCGTTAGTCTTTCCTGCTCTTTCCAGACTCCAGCCCAGCAACAGCACCGTCCAAACCGCAGCTCCATTTCTCAACTCATCTGGGTCTTTATTAGACAGACTGGCCCTCCACTAAAACCTCTAAAGCTCCTTCAACAAGACATCAACATTCCCGACGTCAGCGTTTGCCTTGCCATAATTTCTCTTTTTAATCCACCACAAAGATCTATCAGCTGAACATTCCTTTACTCTTCGCTTGCAATCAAGCGCCCCTCCTCCGCTCCCATAGCCAGCACAAATTACCTTTCCTTCAGAAGATCCTGCCCTGGATTTCTATTAGCTACGTTCATCGTTTTAATGACCTATCCAGTCAATTTCATACTCCATTTCAACGTGTGGCAGTTTGTGCTTTCGACTGGTCACAACATGCTCCAACAACACTGCTGTTCTGCAACTTTTCCACCAGCGCCTCTCAGTCCGTGGCTACCATGACAACGTCTTCTGGCTTGCTGCTGCTGCCCTTTCACAATCTGTGAGGGCTCGTTCAACTCGTCGAATTGTGACATCTAAATACTGTGCTAACGTATTTATATACATGACTAACTGTCCTAAAACATGTAACGAAGATATTCAAATCTAAAAGAATATGCAATTATTCTACACCAACAAGGATTTTAATCACAATAACCAAATATATTCTACCCGGCTTCAAACCAATGGTTAATTCTAGTCATAACCGCTAGATGGCAGTATAACACCACACATTTTATACAGTCTCTAAGTTGGTTTGCTATCACTGTGAAGCTCGCACGCTCCAGCTTTTCTATACATTCCTGCAGTTTGTTGTCACTCTGAGAGATTCGCATGAGTCCCCCTCCTCCTCAACATTGTGTAGCAACTGATGTTCTCTGATTTCAACTCTTCGCCTCTTCAAGGACCTGGTCATGAAGCATCCTTATTCAGCTGTTTTTGAGATGCTCAGTATCTACCATCATAGTAACGTCCTGCATCCCTGCATCACGCATCCATTCCTGTAACTTATTCCTGTTCCCAGATTCATGTTTCCTCATCTGGCGCTGCTCCTCTAATCCGACCAGCTTCATCAAAGTCATCATTTCATCAACGTGAGCCGCCAGTCAGTCATGGAACCATGTCCTACGATTTATCAACTTTCCAGTCAATGTCTTCCTATCCCCAATAGACAATAAACTGCTCCCAACCAATCAATAGATTTTGCAGACGCCTCGGAGCAACACATTCTTCATCCTTTCTGGTTCTGCAGCGGTCTCAGAGCTCTGCAATCGCTGCCCAAAAACAGACCCATGTCTGGCTTAACACTGAAAAACCAATATCTACTGCATTCAGCAGATCCCTACTCTCTGCAGCAGACCACCTCATTCTACCGATGGTAGTCCTCTGTTCTCTATTGCAGATCTCTGCTCTCACAGCTGGGCCTCTGCACACTACTGACAGCATTCCATTGTTTTCTTCCTCAGACCTCTGCTCTGTTCAGCAGATCCTGCCCTCTACTGTTAATCGCTCCTTACTACAGCAGATCTTCACTCCCTCTTCAGATCAGCTCACTACTGCAGCTGCAAAAGTGGCTCTATTTTACTGTTTAAATCTGCAACTGCACTTCTCCACAGCCTACAATGCTCCAGCCTTCCTCCAATATGCAGATCGTGGCAGCATTCCCACAATCAAGGCTAACGCTAATCCCCATCTAATCAAAATATGGGGCACTTCCTCAGCAATCCAATTCATACCTCCGCTCATCCTCCCAAATGTTACAGCATCAATACTTGGTTTGAGACGTGGTATGAGACTGGAAATCTGTCTTGATTATGAGCTAAGGATTTCCACTATTAAGAGAATAACTGGCGTTGCGAAACCCAAATCTCTGAATGTGAGTTTACCTTTTCCATTTCAAGCAGACATGATAGTAGCAAACCACTGATCGATCCTGTATTAACTAATACATAGAAAGGCGACATCTTATCTCTGCCCTCATTTCTAGAATATGGGGTGCAATGGCACCGTGCTTCCCCAGTTGCCGATTCATATGTTCGTTCAGTCCAGCTGCCACCTCAGCCCTCAGTTCCAGCTCTCCTTCTGCCTCTACTTTCAGTATCCAAGTTCAATCAGTTGGTCCCATTTACTTCCACAACCCCCATCCAGAATCCTCAGCTTGTCCAGACGCTATTTGACTGAATCCTACTCTCAGTAACATCCTTCAATCTGCTCAGCATTACATGTCTGCAGCCCTCCACCTTGATCAAGAGCTCCTATTCTACACCCTGCTCAGTGTCTTCAACCCTCCGCGCCCAGATTCGAATAATCATAGCCCTTCAATCAAAACCTGGCTCTCATCATCCGTGCTAGGGATTCTCTCCATTCCAGCATTCTGCCTGACCCTCTGTGGGATTGTGAGGCGAGAGTGTATTAAATGGAATGTCCAGACAGTAATTTATGTGTACAGAAATAAAATAATTTATTTTTATTTTCTATACACAACAAAAGGATTAAATAACAAACAAAAAAACAAAATGGTGTGAGGGAAGGAGTGCAGGGGTGAAATCCAAAACAAACTGATGACTCGTCTTTAATTTGTCTTCGTGGTGACCATAAACAAAAAAAAGACAAAAGAAATGTTAGTATTTCAAAAATCCCGCTGCACAAAACCAGTCTCTCCCTTCACCCGTTACTCCGCCTATTTTATTTTCGGACCAACCCCGAACACAGTAGTACGTTCCCTTTAGTATGCAATGTCCCGCCTCTGTAGTCAGTGGAACACCAATCCCCAACCGACACGTGTCCTTCTCCTTCACTTGACTCCAGTGGCTGGAAGTTACATACTCGTACTTCCGCCCCTCACCAAGGTGCCGCCCCTCAAAAGATGACTTTTGCCATGGTCACGAGATCTTGGTAAGGGAAGTCCCGAGTTGGTTTGATGCCATCTACTGTCGGGAGGCTGAATCACAGACCGAAACCCCTTTGACTCATCACATATCCCACCCCTCAGAGTGGAGCCGAAGGAACACTCGGAAACCTCTAACCCTTCCCTTTTACCTCCCTCCCGGGAAAAAAAATCAGCATTTTGATGTAACTTACCCGCACGATACCTTATTTGAAAGGCGAAGGGTTGGAGCGCCAGGTACCACCGCGTAATCCTAGCGTTTGAATCCTTCATCGTGTCTAACCACTTTAAAGAAGCGTGATCTGTGATGAGTACAAAGGGTCGTCCCAGAAGATAGTATTTTAAAGATTCCACTGCCCATTTCACTGCCAGGCATTCTTTCTCCACTACCGAATACCTCTGTTCTCTGGGCAGTAACTTCCGACTGATGTATAGTATCGGGTGTTCTATACCATCTCTCTCCTGGGACAGAACCGCCCCCAGACCAGTCTGCGATGCATCTGTCTGCAGGACGAACTCTCGGCTGAAATCCGGGCTTACTAATGCTGGGGCCTGACTCAAATTAGTTTTAATAGATTCAAAGGCTGTCTGACACTCTGCACTCCACTTAATTTTATTTGGAGCGTTCTTTTTAGTGAGATCAGTGAGAGGGGCGGCTATAGTGGAAAAGTGTGGAATAAAGCGGCGGTAATAACCAGCCAACCCTAACAGTGATCTCACCTGGGTTTTCGTGGTAGGTACCGGTGAATCCAACAAAGCCTGGACTTTTGAAACCAACGGTTTCACTCTACCCTTACCCATTATGAAACCTAAATATTTAGTTTCTTCTTTTCCAATAGCGCACTTTGCCATGTTCGCTGTGAGCCCCGCCCTCCTCAGAGACTGTAAGACGGCTTCTAATCTAGTCAAATGTTCTCTCCAGGAAGAACTATAAATGACTACATCATCGATATACGCAGCTGCATACTCTCGATGAGGTTGTAAAACCCTGTCCATTAGTCTCTGAAAAGTAGCAGGCGCTCCATGAAGTCCGAACGGCATAGTACAAAATTGAAAAAGACCCTCTGGGGTTGAAAATGCCGTTTTCTCACGAGAGGCTTTCGTTAATGGAATTTGCCAATATCCTTTCGTCAGATCCAGAGTTGAAATAAACCGAGCTTGCCCCAGTTTGTCTAAGAGTTCATCTACTCGAGGCATGGGATATGCATCAAACTTGGAGATAGCATTCACCCTCCTAAAATCGATACATAATCGTAGTGACCCATCTGGCTTGTCTATTGGTACTATTGGGCTACACCACTCACTTCGGGAAGGTTCAATTACCCCAAGTTTCAACATACACTCCACCTCCCTTCGAACAGAATCTCTCCGACTCTCTGGAATGCGATACGGTCTCTGTCTAACTCTTAGACCTGGCGGAGTGATAATAGCATGTTCGATCAAATGCGTTCTTCCAGGCACGTTAGAAAACACATCACTGAACATTTTAATTAGATTGCTTACCTCTTCACGCTGATCAGGAGTTAATTGTTCCCCCATCGGGACCTCAATTGCTGACTCTGACTCAATTGAGGGTCCAAAATCCTCTCCCTCCTGTACAGGAGATATAAAATGGACTTCCCGTTCTTTCCACGGTTTCAGGAGATTAACATGATAAATTTGACTTTCTTTCCGACGCCCAGGCTGTCGGATCTCATAATTGACTTTACCAATTGCTCGAATAACCTGAAAGGGACCCTGCCATTTAGCAAACAACTTAGATTCCGATGAGGGCAACAATAACAACACTTTATCTCCAGGTCGAAAGTTCCGAATTCTTGCATTTTTATTGTAGCTTTGTTGCTGCTTCTGCTGTGCCGCTTTGAGATTGTCATGTGCCAATCGACCGACTAATTCTAAGCGATCGCGTAACTGCAACACGTATTTTACTACATTTTTAGACTCCTTTGACTGTTCTTCCCAGCCTTCTCTTATGAGATCCAAGATACCCCGCGGCTGCCGACCGTACAAGAGCTCAAACGGGGAAAACCCCGTTGAGGATTGTGGTACCTCGCGAACTGCAAAGAGCAAGTAGGGAAGCAGTTTAGCCCAATTGCGTTTTTCTTGATCTACAAAGCGGCGCAACATATTTTTCAAAGTCTGATTAAATCGTTCAACAAGCCCATCCGTTTGTGGATGAAAAACTGAGGTTCTAATTGAACGAATTTTCAATAATTTATATAGTTGCTGAATACAGTCTGACATAAAATTAGTGCCCTGATCAGTGAGAATTTCTTTCGGGATTCCCACCCTAGAGAATATTTTTACCAATTCATTCGCTACAGCTATTGCATTCATAGAGCGTAAGGGAACAGCTTCTGGATATCTCGTTGCGTAGTCCACTACTACTAAAATATACCGATATCCTGACTCTGTTCCCTCCAGAGGGCCTACTAAATCTACACCAATCCTTTCAAACGGTACCCCAATAATTGGAAGTGGAACCAGAGGTGCGGGGCGAACTGACTTAGGGGCAGCTAATTGACATTCAGGACACTCCGATACATACTTCCGCACCAGACCATAAACCCCAGGCCAAAAAAACCGGGCCAGAATTCGTTCCTGAGTCTTTTCAGTTCCCAAATGACCTGAAAATGGAATGTCATGCGCCAATCTCATGACTTCTGACTGAAAAGGCCTAGGAACCAATAACTGTTTTACGAGCTGTCCCGTCCCGGGAGCCCGGGTTATTCTATATAATAAGTGCCCAGATACAGAAAAATGCGGAAATACCACCGGTTGTCCTTCCTGCATATCCTTCCCCTCGATATATCTAACCCGTTTCCAAGCATACTGTAACGTGGGATCATTTTGTTGTTCATATCCCAAGTCAATATCTCGGTCCCAATGGTTAGGTACACAGAGAGGAGTGTCTTTTATTACATGACCTTCCACCTCAGTAACCTCGCAGCCCCGGTTACACTGAATACCTACTCCCTTTCCTTGCCGTTTCAGCGATTGGTTTACTTTTGTGTCAGACCCCTCCCCTTGTCGTCTCAGAGTTCCCTCATATTTTTCCACCCGACGCTCTCTTTTTGTTTTTCTTGGGCGGATTTTAGGGTTAAACAGGTCGGATTGCAACGGAAAAATCTCGCCAATTGTTTTCTCCTGTTGCTTTAATTGTCCCCTGGTAGAAACTAAGACCATTTCCCGACCTAAAATACGATCAAAAAACGGCCAGTCTCTTCCCAGGAGAACAGGGTATGGTAAACATTGCGCTACAGCCACTTTAACGCAAGCTGAATAATCACCTACAATAAGTCTAACTTTAGTGGTGGGATAAACCCGAGTTTCTCCATGAATACAGGAGATAGCCACTTTACCCTGTGGCTCCCAGGCTACCCCATCCAAGAGAGCTTGCCGAATCAATGTTTGTGCACACCCAGAGTCCGCAAATGCGTAAGTACTCTTTCCCCCGACCTGTACTCTTAACTGATAAGGGCCCTCCCGACATTCCCCAGTGTTCCTACCTGTTACTGCTGACCAGGATCTTGTCGCCAGGTCCACCTTTATTACTGGACAATTCCTGGCAATGTGTCCAGGCTCATTACATTGGTAGCACACTTGGTTAGGAGGCATCAACGGAGTTAATCTGTCCTGCGAGTCCGCGACCGGCAGGTTAGGGGGATTCTCTCTCGCCCAGGATGGGGCTAACCTCGACCTCCATGGTCTGAAGGTCCGGTTACCCCCTCTGGGCTTCATTGGTTGGTTGGTCCGAGTTAGTTTAGGGGCAGGAGTGGGGTCTGACCCGGCACCTTCGTTTGCGTCTTCGTAGGCCTCCGCCAGGAGGAGGGCATCCTCGAGAGTGGTAGGTCTATTCCTCTTAATCCACTCTCGATTCCCTGGCGGTAGTATAGACGCAAACTGTTCTATAACTATTTTCTGCACCAGTTCTTGGGGTGTATGTTCTTCTGGCCGCAGCCACCGGGTGCACTGATCTAAAAGATATTGTCCCGCAACCCGGGGCCGCATCCCCTTGGACAGCTGGTATTCCCGAAAACGGCGCCGGTATGTTTCCTCCGTGATCCCGAGGCGTGAGAGAATGGCTTCTTTAACTTTAACATAGTCCCCTGCATTCGTGGCCGTCAGGGCTCGATACGCTGCCTGAGCTTCCCCTGTCAGGCAGGGTGCCAATTTCATGGCCCAGTGTTCCCTAGGCCACTCTGCAGCCTCTGCCACTCTCTCAAACGTAATCAAGAAAGCCTCGGGATCATCTTCCGAGGTCATCTTCTGAAGATTAGGCTGAGCTGCAAACATCCGGGCAACCGCTCTCTCTGATGTTGATATTGATAGTTTTTCCACCAGCTGTCCAAAGAACTGGGCGAGCTGTTCCAGGTGCCGTGTCTCTCTCTCCTCTCGCTTCTCCTCCTGCTCCCTAAACATTGTCAAAACTGTAGCTGGATCCATTTTCACTTCTGACACCACGTGTGAGGCGAGAGTGTATTAAATGGAATGTCCAGACAGTAATTTATGTGTACAGAAATAAAATAATTTATTTTTATTTTCTATACACAACAAAAGGATTAAATAACAAACAAAAAAACAAAATGGTGTGAGGGAAGGAGTGCAGGGGTGAAATCCAAAACAAACTGATGACTCGTCTTTAATTTGTCTTCGTGGTGACCATATACAAAAAAAAGACAAAAGAAATGTTAGTATTTCAAAAATCCCGCTGCACAAAACCAGTCTCTCCCTTCACCCGTTACTCCGCCTATTTTATTTTCGGACCAACCCCGAACACAGTAGTACGTTCCCTTTAGTATGCAATGTCCCGCCTCTGTAGTCAGTGGAACACCAATCCCCAACCGACACGTGTCCTTCTCCTTCACTTGACTCCAGTGGCTGGAAGTTACATACTCGTACTTCCGCCCCTCACCAAGGTGCCGCCCCTCAAAAGATGACTTTTGCCATGGTCACGAGATCTTGGTAAGGGAAGTCCCGAGTTGGTTTGATGCCATCTACTGTCGGGAGGCTGAATCACAGACCGAAACCCCTTTGACTCATCACAGGGATTCTTAAGAGCTTTCCCCCTGCCTCACCTTCCTCTGTTTATATCAATATACATTCTCCATTTGCTAATTTCCGCTCTTCTGAAAAGCCGCTTCTCCCCCTACAAGGATTTACCCATGGAGACCAGTTGCCTCTCGGCCACCTTCCATGCTTACTCCATCACTTGGCTGCATACCTCAAGACAGATCAATTCAGCGTGGTCAGTCCACTCACCCTTCAAGTATCAAGTCCCCTATCCCCCTTTTCAAGGTATCTCCCCAGCAGGAACCCCCCTGCACCCCCTCCTCAGACCATCTGTTCATTGATTCCTCTCACTCCTATCATCACTCGTCTTGCCTTCGAGCAGACCTCCCTCCATTCCTCCACCCTTACCTCTGAGCAGGCCTCCTTCCTCTCCACCCTCGCCTCGTGAGTAGGCCTCTCTCCTCAAACACCCTCTCCTCCAGAGCAGGCCTCCCTCATCTCCTCCAGCCTCGCCTCCAAGCAGACCTCCCTCCTCTCCACCCTTGCCTCCGAGCAGACCTTTTCCTCTCCACCCTCACCTTCGAGCAGGCCTCCCTCCTCTCCACCCTCTCCCCCAGAGCAGGCCTCCCTCCTCGCCTCCTCGCATGGCTCCCTCCTCTTCACCCTCGCTTCCTCACATGGCTCCCTCCTCTCCACCCTCTCCTCCAGAGCAGGTCTCCCTCCTCGACTCTCCCATTCCCGCCAGCCTGATCACGAATGTGGGGGAGCTGGTCCTCCTCTGCAGTGGATTCCTACGTTCATTCATCTTACCCTGATATAGTTGCTGCTCCTTCTATAAATGCTAGCATGCCTGGAGTGGGGGGCTACCTGTCTGCTGGGGCCACTAGAGGTTTTCCCCTAATCAGCCTTAAGGGTTTTTTCCTCTCCACTGAGCAGCAGGTATACACATTGTCATATCCTACTAAATTTACTAACCATCCTCCTGTTTGTCCCATTTTTCCATCTAGTCTTTTGTTTGTTATGCGCTGGCATATGCTGTCTTTTGTTTTTCTCACGGTGTGGGAGATTTGGTGAGGAGCCGGGGGTCCATCCTTTTGGGGGGCAAGTGATCTCACTTCCCTGACCTCAGGGCAGGCTTCAGCCTCCCTTGACCTTCAGGGGGGTTCTCACCATGTGAGTCAGAACGGACCCCCGGCCACACACTTTCGCAGCTCCTGCGCTTATCTCGCCTCACTCAAGGCTCTGATCTACATTCTGTCTCAGTTTGGGACGTGGCTACTCATGCTCGAGTCCTATACTAATCTCTATACCTTGTTCTTATCTCAGGTCCCAGGCAGCGTGAAGTCTCGGCCAATTGGGGGGACTAACGAGCGCCCCTTTACAGAAGTCTCAGGCGCTGGGTACCTCTCCCTCTCTATCTCCTTTTGTGTCCCGGTCTTCCGGAACAGTCTTCTGGAACAGTCTTCCTCTGAGGGGCGGCTCCCCGAGTCATAACCCTCATATGTGTTTTCGGTTGCTAGGTCCTTCAGCCCTGGGTCGTGTCGACATCGCCGCCCTCAGTCAGTGACCACCCTTCTATCCGGTTTCGGTTGCTGGGTCTTTCGCCCCTGGGTTGTGTCGGCATCTCCACCCTCAGTCAGTGACCACCTTCTATCCTAGCTTCCATGTCCAGCTTCGCTGGTCTGCTACTAGAGTGGGCCTCGCCTGCTCTTCAATCTTAGGTCCGGTCCTTTCTAGCCGGCACTCTGTCCTACTTATCGCTCCCTTCTGCTTCTTCTGCCCTATTCCTACCTCCCAGCTCATGCCCTGTGAATTAAAGGTGAAGTAGTAGATAAAAATTTCTACATTAATGGTGAGGCAATACCAACAGTGTCCAAGAAGCCAGTGAAAAGTCTTGGGAGATGGTACGACGGTGATCTAAAGGACACAGTTTATGTGTTAGAAGTTAGACAACAAGCAGTGGATGGGTTGAAGAGGATAGACAGCAGCACTTTACCGGGCAAACTGAAACTCTGGTGCTTTCAGATTGGTCTACTGCCAAATCAGCATATGATTTTCTCCCATCACCACAGAACCTAAACCTTTGGGTGGGTGAGGATCCCTCATGTCCTTTGTGTTCATCACCTGCAACATTAAGGCACATTTTGACAGGGTGTAAGGTGGGTCTTAGCCAAGGGCAGTTTACTTGGTGCTATGACCAGGTGCTGCGATGTTTGGCATTAGCATTGGAAGACAAGTGTAACCTGACCAATAAGTTGCCACCAGTTCCATCAAAGCCTTACACACAAAAGACAGTATTCCTCCATCCAGGAGAGTAACCACCAAGAAAAGTTGTTAAAACCAAGCCTTGTCCACGACAACTGGAAGCTGCTAGAGACTGGAAGATGCTGTCAGATGTTGGTCAATGGCTTATTTTTCCACCTGAAATTGCCACCACTAACGTTCGACCAGACATTATCTTGTTATCTGGATCAGCATGCCTTGTTCATCTGGTAGAGTTAACACTGCCATGGGAGGATGTTGTGGATGAGAGGGAGACACTTCGGTATGTTCAACTAGCTGCTGAAGTGGAACAGCAAGGATGGAGAGTCCAGGTTTACCCAGTGGTGGTGGGTTGTCGAGGATTTGTGGCACACTCTACAACCCGGTTTCTCAGAGATGTCGGGTTCAGTAGTCAAGAGTTGCGTCGCACAGTGAAGAACTTGTCTGATGTAGCAGAAAGGAGCAGCAACTGGCTGTGGTTGAGACAGAAAGATTCTGGCTGGGGATCTGAAGTACAATAGGAAGAAAGCAACGCTAATGTATGGGTAAGTAAGCTGGGCTGAGTTGAGTGGGGCACGGAGGGGGGTGATGCTGGGATGCCATAATCACTGTTGAGCCCTCATGAGGTGTCGTGGGTTAGTCGACGAAACACTGAGGATGGAAGGTACCCACTTGAAGACCCCCAGATATGTACCCTACTTAGTCTTATCTTGGCGAGAGCCGAGTTCAAATCAGCATGAAGTTTTAACATCTACTCTCATGTAATGGAAATCTTGCAGCTTAACTTCCAGGTCATTATGTTCCTACAACGGAGTCTCACCTTCTTCCAGGCTGACTGACTTCCCGACCCTGGAAATTAACTGTCAGGCCAGCCCGCCCAAATACTTTCCCTTTCGCTACTTTGTGCCCTCACAGGTTGGGAGGAAGATTTCCAACCAGAACTCATTATATTTCTGTCACAAATACACACACCTTACATAAACAGTTGTAGCAACACATGGGAACATGTAACACAATAAAATAAAAAAGGTCCTTATGTACTCTTTAATGTCCTTCTACCATCATCTCTGTTCTTCTGGCCTTTTTTTTAAATTTTCCCTTTCCGGACCCTGTCCAACATCATCAAAAAGACGTCAAGCACAGGTCTCTAGTTGTTTTTTTCTCCGGAAAAAGCTGAGAAAACCTATCAATGGCCGAGTGAGAAATAGGAGCCGAATGAATCCAAAAAAAAAGGCATATCTGATAGCCACATGCATGTTTCCACATCCAGCGCTCAAAGAATATCATGGATATTTGCAGAGCTTTTTAAGATGTTATAATAATAAACTAATGACTTGGATTGCATTATTGAGGAGTTTGGTAATAAAATGAGTGATCAGGAAAGGATTTATCAGTATGCACATCTATAAAGAGGTATGTGAAATACAGCGAACAATGGGTGGGGCTTGGCTGGAGATGCAGTACTGATGTCCTTTTGCCATACTTTTTAAAACAGCGTGTGTAAAATAAACAGCGTGTGTGAAAATAAATTGGACCTGACGTACCTGACAAGCGCTGAATAAATGGACCACTAAGTTAAGTATATCTCTTATGGATATATCTTATGGATTTTGCTTGGTCACAGAACTCTGTATAACTGGAACCTCTTTGCTTAACAGTTATGAACTAGACCAGTTGTTCTCAAACTCTGTCATAGTGAGCCTCCCTGAGGTATAAAAAAAATAACTACACATCCCCAGTTTACTAAAACAATATAACAAAGTGAAAATCCTATATGTTGCAAAAAAAAGTTATAAAAAAAGTAGAAGGGATTTGTTTAATATAGAGCAGTATCAGTTTCAGAAGTATTAATTCAAAAAGAGTACAAATGCAAGCAAATAAAGTTTTTTTTGTCTTATTATTTATCTTATGGGGTTTTAATGTAACTTTAAAATGGTTGCTTTTGTATTATTATGTATATACTGTTGCTTAAATCTGTTATTTAAATGTTCTGATTGTTGCAATTGTATGTGTGACATGCTATACAAATGTATTGTGGTTTGTTCTTTTTTCTTCTATGTACTGTACAGTGCTTTGCGATATTTTGATTAAAAAGCACTATATAAATACAATAAATAAATACAGAAATAAACTCATTGAGCTTCCTCTGAAAACTTTACGGGTTTAGATACTAAGGTAGGGTGTCTTTTGAGATGTTGGCGTAACTTGCAGGGCTGCATACTGTGGTTTGCCAGTATTTCACTGCTCTGTGAACCGCTGGACCCGCTCAATGTAAAGCCCAGTTTTAAATATGCTCTGTCATATTTTCAGCTTCTGCATTTTGCTGGAACCACTGCTGCTGCGCTCTCTTCAGCTTGTGTTGTACGTTTTTCTCCCTTTGTGACAAAACGACCCATTTCTCATTAAAGCTGTTTCTCATTGTAACAGCACCTCTGAAACTGTTTTTAAGTTTACTTGGAGTGGTGGGGAGGGGGGAACCACGCATGTACGTGTGACGTTTCACTTTGCTAAGAAACATTACATCACCCCTTACATCATTCTTCATATTTATAACCTGTGAGGCACTGCTTTTTACTTTTTGACAAGTGGCCACTGGAACAGACTACTTTGACTGCATGAGTTATATCTGAGTATTTGATTTATACAATCCTTAAAGTCATGTGTTTTCTGAAGTTCAAAAGAACAGCCGCCCCCCCCCCCCCTCCATTCTACACAACATAAAGTTCAATCATAATAAACTATGTTCAGATAAATGTATTTTGGGTTTCCCCAAAATGTATTCCAACAAGTCTGTTCTTTCTCATTAGAAACTTTCCAAATGTGACTGTGACAGTTGCCATGGCTGAAACGTATTATGTTTGTTTCATTCCCATTTCCAAGTGTTTTTATCTATTCATTTATTTTACAAAGGCAATGCTTTTTGGGAACACAGCATACTGCAGAGGTTTCTCCCCGTGGATAGCAAGGATTCTTTTTACTTAACAGCTATCCATTTTTAATATTTCCACTGAAAGGTAACTGTGGGATTACCTCAATCACTTTCCAATATGGAACTGAATATGGGATTACCGCGAGCACTTTCCAAAAACAAGAAAAGAATACCACAGAAAAGCTCTCGACAGCTGCTGACACAGGATAACTACTCAAAGGGGAGCCCCTAGCTTTACAGCACAGCCTGTTATTTTCAGAAATACCTCAGGTTTTGATTTAATCACTTGTCTCAGGAGATGAGGGCACTTAATAGTTATTGGGGAGGGGTGTTGATCCATGCACAGAAGCCAAATTGTTATGATTTTGTTCTTTTCACTAAGGCCCTACTACTTCTGTTCCTTAGGGACGTTAAACACCTGATCTGATTATGGGTGGAACCAAAAGCACAGCTGCAAGAAAGGTCATTTCTTTTATTTTTGCTGGCATAAGCGTTACTCACTTTCACTCAAGACAGACAACGTAGGCAAGAATGGGAAAAATTTAAAATACCATGTTGCAGTGTACTGTAATGTACTTAATTACACAACAGTATGCTGTTGATATTATGATCAATGTCCACCTACATGTTCTAGGAACCTGTTTATTAAATATATGTGTTGTAGATATTATAACAATCCAAGGGGGCTATTGCTCTGGTTTTTAGCTGCAAATTAGTTAAGTTGTTGTCATTTTTCTCTAAATCTGCCTTTATCTGTCTTTGCCATTCGGCAAGGGATAGCTGCAGGTTTCGTCAGGTTCACTTCTGTATTCTGTATTGAAACAATCACCAAATGGAGAATGTCAGTAAATTGGAACACAACTATTCAAAGGTGTAAATCTACTGAACAATAATTGTATTGCATAAGAAAACAGACAATCAATTAGTAAAGAAGCATACGCAATTAATTCCTGTTAGGTAACAATAGAAGCATGGGCTTTTCAATAAAAAATACAAAAGAATCCTTTTAGGTATTTTAGAAAGTCCCAGTGTATATTGTATTTAGTCCAGGTTTCTTGGAATTCTGGAGGCAGGAAGTACATTAAGGTGGTGCCACAGTCTGAGAACCAAACCAAAAAGAAAATCCAAGAAAAGAAAAAAAAAGGAACTATAGAAAGATCTTATTAGTCCGCTTTACTATAATCCCGCATCGATAGTAATCCAACAAAAATCCAGGAAAAAAGAACATCCGGTTCACACAGAAAAAGAAAACTAAGAAAACATAAATCCTCAAAAAATCTGGTTTGCAAGCGTTGGTTTCCAAATACAAAATTTTAAAAAAATTTAAAAAAATAACTGCAATTGATAAAAACCACTTTATTTTCTGGCACACCACCTCCCCTTCACAAATTTAAACTACCTTTATAATTCTAGACCCTGGGCCTAACGAAAAAAAAAAAAAAACCTCTGCATTATTGCTTACCTTCACCCCTGAAACTACCTTTTTTTTCCTTTGTTTGAGAGCACATCTGTTTTTAAATGGTTTCTCAGGCACAAACCCAGGGGCACAGGTCGCCTGGTGGACAAAATAATACTGCTTGCTTTTAACTTGGATAGAGATTTAGCAGAATTAATCTTTCCATATAAACATATGCTTTACCAAGCAAATAGTTATTTATTCTTTAATTTGTGTAACTATGTTCCATAGTCCGTCCCCTCGTTACTCAGAACCATAAAACTGCTTCAAACTTTCCACATTTTATGACTGTTCCTGGCCCTTTCTATTTTGGTGCCAACTTCGACATGAACCATCTTGAGGCGTCAGACATTGGATGCAAACGAATCCAAACATTGTCTCCACAAAACTAAACTGTACATGTCGGCGAAGGGGATTGTAGTACTACGCTTGGTTTAGTTGAGCTCAGTTAGCATTAGCTCTAACACTCTCTAGTACAGAGGCATATCCCTGAGAGTCAGGAGTAGGAGGTCAAGCTACCACTCTCTCTAGGGGACCTTTGAGAGACCTACCCAATGCTAGTTCTGCTGGCGAGAAACCTGTGGTCTCGCTTTGAGCAGTATTCACTGCAAACCTAAACTCTGGAAGACATTTATCCCAGGAGTTGTGATTCTCCCATATAAAGGAAGCAGTCATTGTCTTTAAAGTCCTATTGACTCTTTCAGTCAAGTTTGTTTGGGGGTGGTAGATGCTAGTTAACTTTTGTGTCACCCCCCCATTGACTGCAAATTTATTTGATAAGCATGCTAGTGAATTACGGACCCCTGTCTGAACCAAAATATTTAGGCATTCCTCATCTGGTAAAGAGATCATTTATTATTATTGATTTAAATTACATGAGAGTAGATGTTAAACTTCATGCTGATTTGAACTCGGCTCTGACGTAAGACGTAGCTTTACAGTAAACTAATGTGATCCATCTGCATCTCCATCCATTTGCGTTGCTTTCCATCTGATGATGCAGGCATCCTTCTGTCTGGTGTTGATGGCTGAAATGTAATGCTGGCTCCAGTAATCATCTTATTTTGCCTCCCCAGAGCATCAGCACACACAACGGCTGCAATGCTGGCTGCGGTATCCCCAGAGCATCAGCATGACAACTGTCTAGATTGAGCTAAGTGGGGTACATCTCTGGGGTCTTCAAGTGGGCACCTTCTGTCCTTGGTGTTTCATCAACTAGTCCACAACACCTCAAGAGGGTTCAACAGTGATTCTGGCATCCCAGCATCACCCCCCTCCATCCCCCACTCAGCTCAGCCCAGCTTACTTACCTGTACATCAGCGTTGCTTTCTTTCTATTGTGCTTGAGATCCCCTTCCAGAATCTCTCCGTCTCAACAATAACCAGTTGCTGCTCCTTTCTGCTGCTTCAGATAAGTTCTTCACTGTGCAATGCAACTCTTGGCCACTGAACCCGACATCTCTGAGAAACTGGGTTGTAGAGTGTGCCACAAATCCTCAACAACCCACCTCCACTGGGTAAACTCGGATTCTCCATGTTCGCTGTTCCGCTTCAGCAGCTAGTTGAGCATACCAAAGTTTCTTCCTCTCATACGCCTCATCCACAGCATCCTCCCATGGCACTGTTAACTCTAACAGATGAACAAGGCATGCTGATCCAGACCACAAGACAATGTCTAGTCTCCCTGCTTGGCCTGGGAAACGGCCTTTACACACCTGATCCTCTCCTCCTGCTTTTGCACCTCATTGACTATCAGCTTCCTCCGTTGAGCTGGGGTTGCCTTGTGCCATGTAGGAGGAGCTGAACTGAGACCAAGACCTCCTTTTCCATGTTGAACTTGCCCCATAATATCATCGATTTGAAGGGCAGCCTTAGCATCTTCCACAGCTTTCTTTGCCGCCCACTTCCAGTTTTCAACACAGGTGCTGCCTCCCTTACGCATTTGTTGCGTGAATCTACTAATGTCATTTCCAGTCGGACTATGGTGCACTTAAACTCCTCGGTTAGTGCAGAGATTGGTAGCTGCAGTATTGCTTTACCATAAAGTCCCACTCTGATGAGGCAGCGTGGAACTCCCAACCATTTACTGACGTATGAACGTTAATGTAGAACCTTTTATCTACTACTTTACCTTTAAATATAGAGATGTTCCTTGATTAAGTGGGCTTGAATTGCATTTGTGCCCATTCAATGTTATTGGTTAATTTGCCCAATAACCAATTAGTGCAGGCTACTGTTGTAGTCATTATATGCTCGAATTGGTTAGTAGTCGCACTCCAGAAGCCAAGCACTCTCCTTCCACTACCCATTTTGATGCCCTAATAATTACTTCCATTGCCATGGTAAAAGCCAGTTGAGAAATGGTACATCCTGCCATTATTCCAACTTCTGGGCATTTCCGTGTAGTGCTGAATTCTGAAGTTGAAAAACTAAATTGCAACTTTCAAAATTAGGCTTACACTAAATTTGTTATTGTCATCGGTACGCTAAAAAAATCAAATGCTGCCCAAAGAAGTTCATGTGGCACTGAACCATAAACCTTATCTTTTATGACCCTTTGTAACAGATTGAGTCCCTCCTTCTGACTTTGTTCTGCTTTTCTCCATTGCTTTCTCAACTGCCTCCTTTCTCTAACTAAGTGTTCAGTCTCATGCTGCCGTCTAGACTTTCCAGGAATAGTTTGTACTTTTTCCTTCCTTTTAATTCCAAACCTCTCACTTCCATATGCAAAGATGATGTCCCCAAATGTATACCAGCTTCTTTTCAACCGTTCCATTTAACCTTTCCAAAGAAAAACAGAGATCTGTGTTTACTGTGTCCCACGCAGTTTTCTCACAAGCTCTTGGCCATTTAACTCCAGGCTTGTGCCCATCGAGGTTCCTTTCTCTCTTACTCTGGTTCATCTGACCTGGTTCGCAAGGATCTGTAGTTGTATCCATGCAAGTTCTCCTCACATCTATGACAGGGGTGCTTATATCCTGTGAACTGTGGTTTGCTACCTGTCGCTGGATTTCATTCGACTTACTTGACTGACTTCGTAAGAAGTATTGATCAATACGAGGCCCTTGTCCCTTCTCCCTCAAGCATTTCATTCTCCCTTGATGAATCTTCAAACCCTTGACCATTGTCGCCTTGCTCCAGCTGCAGACACAAACCTGGAGTTCCATGTATTTGTTAACTGCAGATCTTGAACTAGTCTTTTGTGAAGTACTCTCCATTCTCATATCCGTTTCCGTTCCTAAGACATTAACCGTGTTATCCAGCATTGAGTCCTCTTCCATTCCCGCTCTCGCAGACTCTAGGGGTATTTTTCTTTTTAATTTCTTAGAAGCCTTGGGCAGGTGTCTCCAGCATCCTGTTTACCTTTGAAAACATAGAGCTGGATACTGCCGACCAGGGTAGCTAATCCTTGCCAGCCCCAACTTTGGGAGCTTTAGCTTCTCTCATGGCAAATAAATCCACTTGGAAAAATAGTCTACCACAACAAGCAGATACTGATTTTGCTGTTTGCTTCTGGGAAAAGGACCCATAATATCGACACCCCTCGATGAGTGGAGTAGACTGCAGTAATCCTGTAGGCTTTTGGCAATTGGGCTTGCGCTTCTGACAGGTAAAGCAGTTCTGTGTGTATTTCAGTACACACTTGGGGCCTCTTCAAGGAGTCTTAGATGTGTCTTCAGTCATCTGAGATGCCCACTCAATTGACTGTCATGGTAATAATTCAAGAAGATGGGCCTCATTTTCTCCGGTACAGAGTTGGTATTTTCCTACCCCATAGAATACCTTGCTCCGCTACAAACAAAATCATGGGTGACGGCCACTCAAAAAGACCTACTGCAAGAGTTCTTGTGTTTCTGGGTTTGAGCCTGCTCTTTACTGATGTCATTCCAATCTACAGGTAATGGCAGGCCCTCCTCCTGCTTACTCTTAGTGACACACACAGCTTACACTGCCAGGGAGGTTCGAGTTTAACTTGCCTTTTCTATAAATCACCTTGAATTCAAACTCTTCAAGACGAAGACTCCAACAAATAAGTATGGAATTGGGCTTGGGAGAATTAAAAGTCTAAACCAATGCAGAGTGGTCCATCACAACTTCGAAAGGTTTCCCGTTTAAGTATGGATGCCATTTTTCAATGACCCAGACAACCGCCAGACATTCCTTTTTTCGGAAGTGGAATAATTATTTTCTGCCGGATTAAGTAAACGTGAGGCTTAAGCAATCACACTCCCTGAATCATGCTTTGGTTGGGTGAGCACAGCCCCTAAATCAACATTTCTGGCATCAGTGTAAACTTCTAAGGGTAATCTGGTAATCAGGATGGTTTAATACTGGAGCAGATGACAGTGCTTGCTTTAAACAATCAAAGGCAGCTTGCCATTCTGACCCCCAACTACAGGGAGCACCCTTCCATTGGAGGTGGTTTAAGACCACAGACAGCTTTGCTGAGCAGACAGCTCAGCAAAGTTAATGAATAAACTTGTGATACCATCCAGACATGCCTAAAAAATGCTGTACTTCTTTTACATTGCTAGTTGTAGGGAAGTCCATTATAGCCTTGACCTTTTCAGGATCAGTAGCCACCCCTTCGATTGGCACAACATGACACAAGAAGCGAAGTGTCTCTCGGAAAAGATGACACTTTTCCAGATTAAGAGTGAGATTATATCTTTAAAGTTTATGAAACACTGCATCAAGATCCTGGAGATGTTGTTTAGGAGACCTGGAATAGACAATTACGTTGTTGATGTAAACAAAGCATATTCTGCCTTTCAGTCCTGCTGCATTTTTAACACCAAAGGGAATCATTCTGAATTGGTAGAGGCCTAAAGGGGTTGTAAATGCTGCCTTTTCTCTACTGCCGGAGTGTATGGACATTTGCCAATATCCACTTTTCAAATCTAAGGTGCTGAACACCTGGGCTCCATCAAAGGATTCGAGAATGTCATGGATATGGGGCATCAGATATGCATCTAGTCGCGTCTTCGAGTTGAGTCCTCTGTAATTTATACAGAAGCACATATTGCCGTCCTTTTTCTTGGTTAAAAACTACCAGCGCTGCCCAAGATGACTGGTTCGATGATACCTGTGCTGAGCATTTCAGTTATATGTTGCTCAATAACCCGACGCTTTTCTGGCAATACTCTATAGGCTGTCTTGAGTACAAGCACTCATCTTTGGTGTTAATGCTGTGTTGTATGAGGTGTCTTTCCAAGCTGTTCCTTACATATTTGTGGCTATTTCAAGAGCAGATCAAGAAGATTAGCCTTGTCTTCAGGTGATATTGTGACCTCTTGCATCAATGTTTTCAGGTAAGAGGGGATTTCTTTGGTAGCTGTCTTAACCAGAGGGAAACTTCCTGGATTTCTGCAAGGTAAAGCTAGATAAAGATTCAAAGATGGGGCAATAAACTTTTCAGACTCAGATTTTATAATAATACCTCCCACACTTTTCAAAGTGACTTAAAGGAAAGGATAGTACTTTATCCCTTTTGGATGTTGAATTCCATAACACTTTTTTGCTAAGTCCATGAGTAGTCCTGTTTTGCGTATCAAGTCTAGCCTCAGCACCAAAGAGAATGTCAGGTTATCATCATTACAGCTAGGAGTTTGTCACGGAAAATTTGGACATAAATCACGGAGCAGTCACAGTCAATGCGTTCAAAATCACAGAGAAAATTACAGAGGGAGAATAAAGTCACAGGGATAAAAAAATTAATTAACTGTCTTTAATAAAAGCATATTGTGGCGCTTGGTGCGCACAGGTTCAGCAAAGAAGGATGAGACAAGCAAATGAAATTTCAAGGTTTTGTGTTTTTTATTTGCTCTGCAACAGTGACTATCTAACTGTAAAATTTATAAGTGCTGAACTAAACAGAGAATAAAGATGCAAACAGGGGAAACGGTAAGCGTAACACACTTTGGGGGTGAGAAATACACACACAAGGATAACACAAAGAGGGTGTGGGGCAGACAAGAGACATGTACATTAAATTAAGTGCAACTGTACAACAATTAAACAACAAGTGGAACAATCATTTCAATTAAAAAGAGAAAATTCTTCAATGTATGTCCCACAGCGAATGGTGGCAGTTAGTATAGCACACACAAACACATACATACACGCACTGAATTTATGAACTGTTAACATAACTTTCAAGAAGTATTAATTCGAAGAGCTTAGTTTGACTCAGAATTTTTTTTTTCTTCTCCAAAATCAAAGTGCATCAAAGTATGAAGTAGGAGCTAGTTTAAATATGTAATTATTTATTCAAATTAATAAACTATAAATGCTTTTTTTTTTAAATGCGAAATGTAATGTTTATAAGGAACAGTTTCCAAAAAAATCCCATACAGATTGAATACAGTTTACTGACATACTCGCAAGTCCGGCACATCAGCAAAAATAGCGGACACTAGCAAAAGTCACGGAATCTGTGACACCCAGAACCACCATGACTAAATCCCAGCCCTACTCATCATGCATCAAAAAATCAGTATAGTCCACATCATTCCTTGTTATGAGTACACAAGCTGAATTTTCCCCATGGCTTGATTGCACTTGCCATCAGCTAGAAAAAAAAAGTTTGGTCTTCACATGGAACGAGCTTGTCCTGTGGCCTCTCTATTTTATTCTACAGCTGTTCTCTGATGAGAGTGTACATACTACCAGTATCTGGTAGGGCTTGACATGGTGTTCCACGAACTCCCACAGGAATTAGCAGTTGGGTTAATGGGGAGGAGTCCTGTATTTCCCTGGGCACAATAAAAGCCATGCACTGGTAATTGCACTGGCTTTTACAAAATTATCCTTTTGACTTGCCCAATCCTTTTCTATCAAGGACCCCACTCGCACAAGCTCATCAACAGTCTGAACACTACCTGTGACACTTGCAGCAATCCCAGGGTTACAGTTATGTAAGATCATATTCATAAGTTCCTTTCACTCAAACTGGATTTCTAGAGCATGCACAATGCCCTATAGTGAAGTGCAAAATCACGAATGCTCTCTTTGCTAGCCTGCCCCCGGTCTCTAAGCCGTCTTTCACCTTCAGCTTCATAGTCCTCCAACAAGAATGCTTTAAAGAACAAAACTTTAAACTCAGACCAGGATGCCACAGATGATCTAACTGCTACCCACCAATCCTTGGCGGTCCCACGCAAAACAGAATTCAGTGTTGCCATTACTTCAGATTCAGTTAGGGGGCGTAAAGCAAGGAACTCCTCACAGCTTTCAACATAGGTTAAGGGATCTGTCTCATCACTCTCTCCTCCAAAAGTAGGGAATTGTAATTTAATAGGTAGTTTTCCCTAAAAGGTGACTTTTCTATCACTGGAAAAGTTCGATTTTGTAAGTATGGGAGCTTGCTTAGAAGTTAATGGGATAGGGCTAACTATCAATACACTTTATATATGTGTCCTACTTTTAACTTTGGTACTACTACATTTAGCTGACAGTTTAGCCTCAATCTGCTTATCTCTTCTAATCAGGCAATCTACTATGAACTGTTGTACATTTTGTAGGGCAAGGTTAAAGGTTCTGCTCTAACCTAGTACACTTTCTATCAATGTAGTACCTTAACAAGTCTTCCTGCAAGACAGTACCAAGATGTAGATCCTTTATTTCATTTTCAACTTTGTCAAGTCTTACACTAAGATGATTGACTACAGCCATTATATCCAATTGGCCTACGTTACCACTTAACTCCTCTAGTGATCGAGGAGGAGGGCGTTCAACCTCCTCTTCACTCCCTACTACACACTGTTCACCTGTTGATATATATATATATATATATATATATATATATATATATATTATATATATATATATATATATAGAGTAGACAGTTCATCTAAACTGGAAATCAGTTCATTCACAGGATCCCTACGGGTTACAAAAGGGCCAGCAGTCTTCAACAACAAGAGTGTCCATATTAGCTTCCGCTATAGCTGCCATATCTAGAATGTTGCACAATTGTTGGATATAGTCACTGTCCCTGTTTGGGCACCAGTAACTATGTAACAATCACCAAATGGAGAATGCCAGTAAATTGGACTATTCACAAGTGCAACTTTGCTGAACTATAATTGTATTGCATAAGAAAACAGACAAACAAACTATTTGTAAAGAAGCATACACAATTAATTCTTGTTAGGAAACAATAGAAACATGGGCTTTTCAATAAAAAAATAAAAAAAAATGCAAAAAAAACCTTTTAGGTATTTTAGAAAGTCCCAGTGTATATTATATTAAGTCCAGGTTTCTCTGGAATTCCGGAGGCAGGAAGTACATTAAGGTGGTGCCAGAGTCTGAGAACCAAAAAAAAAAAAAAAAAAAAAAAAAAAAAGATTACTGCAGGATTTTTGTTGGATTACTATCGATGCGGGACAACAGTAACGTGGACTGGTAAGATCTTTCCATATTTCCTTTTTTTCACTTTGTTTGAGAGCAGACCTGTTTTTAAAGGGTTTCTCAGGCACAAACCCAGGGGCACAGGCCACCTGGTGTACAAAAGAATACTGCTTGCTTTTAACTTGGATAGAGATTTAGCAGAATTAAGCTTTCCATATAAACACATATGCTTTACCAAGCAAACAGTTATTTGTTCATTAATTTGTGTAACTATGTTACAGTATCCAGCCAAACCTTATAAGTTAACAGTTTCACCTGAAAAAGTGTGAGCTGATGAACTGCCTAAAATTAGATTTAAATGGCACACAGAACAGAGGTGGAGCCCAATGAGTTTTCTCATCTACGCCTATCAACTAAAATAACATTTAAGAGTAAATAAAAATTACCTCACCACAAGACTATTTGCACACACCCAACACACACTCACAGCGAAATTATTTCAGCAGCTAAAGTTATTTAACATCAAATATAAACGTGAACAGTTTTATAAAAACAAAATGCAGTCAATATTTCCTGTGACAAAAAAAATCTAAACTTGAATTGAATATAATGGCTCTGTTGTGTCGAAGGAAAACTTTTTTTATTGAATATATAATTGTGTAATAATTACTTTAATGGCATTTTATTCATAAAAGAAAATCTACCTGGTGAAGTAAGCAGACATTTACATCTCAAAAGACACATAAACACTGTTTAAACATTTTGAGTTTTTTTGCTGAGCAGATCGACCCTTAAAAGTACCCAAACCCAATTAATACATGCTATTGGATTCCATCAACGTTCAAGCAAGATTGTTTTCAATAATAAGCTTATTTTTTGTAAGAAAACATAAAACATTTATATGTTATGAAATGTAAGTTGCTGATGTCCTTATGTTGTAAATATACTTATGAAACTGTTCTCTGTAAAAGATAAAAATATCATCCTATAATGAAATGAAGCAGGGTTTGTGTTTGCAGTCTGCATCAACCCCAAGCCACACTGGTAACAAACTATTTCTGTTATAATAGTTGGATCTATCTTAAAAGAATATAGTCAACCACCATTATTTCTCTTTGAAGAAACTGAGAAAAAATGTTAATGAAAATAGTTTGTACACTTAGTGGAGTTTGGTTCGCTGGAGTGATATGTGAAATCTCTGAGAACCACATAATCCCACCAGGATGCACATCAAACCAAGTGAACCTAGATCACTTGAAATGGTCGTCTCTGTTCACTTCAAAGGGGACTCGGTACGTTTGTCACTTTTCTCCGTTTCAACTTTTTGCAATTTGAAACCAAACGTATTCCAGTTCACTTGGAAACGAACCAAACAGTGAACCGAATCGTGGAAGTGACATACTACTGCAGCAAGCACAAAGGAAAGCTTCTCCCCACTGTCTCACATGCAACGCAGGACTTGTCAGAAACACACACATTTACACAATAGCACACCGCAAAGAAATACTATGGGGCGGATTTATTAACTGGCTCAACAGGCACTATTCAGTGTATAAGTGCTTGAGATTTATTACTGCAGCATGCATGTTCTTTAAACATGATAGCAAAATTTTCACAAAGCAAAGTCATAGGAAAAATATGAAATGACAATTGAGTAATTATTTAGCATATGTATTGTGTCTAGCTTTATTATAATTGTGACATATACACTCCAGGGCTGTAACCAGCCATGAAAAATGACTGAGGCATTTGTTCTGGCTGAGATCAATCTTGTCACAACACACTGACTAGCCTACATACTAAATACAAATAAGTAGCATTTTCTAATTCAATTTAAAGGATTATAAGAAAATAAGAATTGCAACAATGCCAGCATATTTGTTGTAGGCATTACACTTGTTTTAAAATCATAATCTATTAAATTTAAACAGTGATGTCATTATCCAAATACTTTGAAGATAACAGTGCTTGCATACATAAAGTTTTGTTTAATATTAAAAATATATAAAATCACATTGTTGATATTGTGTTTATTCAGACACACCTTGAAATAAAATGAACTTAACAGGTTGACAAGATTGGAAAGTTTAGCCGTGTGAGTTTTAAGCCCATCATAACCAATGTGTATTTCAGAGGGCTCCAGCTCAAGCTTTTCGGCTGACCAGTCAATTTGATAGGCTGTTTGGCTGTGTTCTGACTTTATACTCATGAATACACATTTGACTTCTATTAATGTGATTTACCAGACAAGGCTCCTTGCAAACCGCAGCACTATGAACTCGACACAACCCTCAACTCAACTACCAGACAGTGTCAATCAAATAATCACAAGTATCCCTATTTCAAATGCAAAAGTCAAATGCTTCTAAAAACACCAGAATGGATATTTCTGACTGCTCTGCCTGCCTTTAATGTTGTAAATTAGCATCATAAACCATCTCAGTTTTTTTTTATTTAATCATGGAAAAATGATAATGACAAAACAAGCAGAAATATTTTTCTACATATACAGCTCTGAAAAAAATTAAGAGATATTTGGTGGAATAACCCCGATTTTCAAGTACAGCTTTCATGCGTCTTGACATGCTCTCCACCAGTCTTTCACATTGATGTTGGGTGACTTTATGCCACTCCTGGTGCAAAAACTCAAGCAGCTCTGCTTTGTTTGATGGCTTGTGACCATTCATCTTCCTCTTGATCACATTCCAGAGGTATTCAATGGGGTTCAGGTCTGGAGATTGGGCTGGCCATGACAGGGTCTTGATCTGGTGGTCCTCCATCCACATCTTGATTGACCTGGCTGTGTGGCATGGAGCATTGTCCTGCTGGTAAAACCAATCCTCAGAGTTGGGGAACATTGTCAGAGCAGAAGGAAGCAAGTTTTCTTCCAGGACAACCTTGTACTTGACTGGTGGAGAGCATGCCAAGACGCACGAAAGCTGTACTTGAAAATCAGGGTTATTCCACCAAATATTGATTTCTGAACTCTTCCTAAGTTAAAACATTAGTATTGTGTTGTTTAAAAATGAATATGGACTTATTTTCTTTGCATTATTCGAGGTCTGACAAAACTGCATCTTTTTTATTATTTTGACCAGTTGTCATTTTCTGCAAATAAATGCTCTAAATGACAATATTTTTATTTGGAATTTTGGAGAAATGTTGTCAGTAGTTTATAAAATAAAACAAAAATGTTCATTTTACCCAAACACATACTTATAAATAGTAAAACCAGAGAAACTGATAATTTTGCAGTGGTCTCTTAATTTTTTCCAGAGCTGTACATTCTTGTGATGAGTCAAAGGGGTTTCGGTCTGTGATTCAGCCTCCCGACAGTAGATGGCATCAAACCAACTCGGGACTTCCCTTACCAAGATCTCGTGACCATGGCAAAAGTCATCTTTTGAGGGGCGGCACCTTGGTGAGGGGCGGAAGTACGAGTATGTAACTTCCAGCCACTGGAGTCAAGTGAAGGAGAAGGACACGTGTCGGTTGGGGATTGGTGTTCCACTGACTACAGAGGCGGGACATTACATACTAAAGGGAACGTACTACTGTGTTTGGGGTTGGTCCGAAAGTAAAATAGGCGGAGTAACGGGTGAAGGGAGAGACTGGTTTTGTGCAGCGGGATTTTTGAAATACTAACATTTCTTTTGTCTTTTTTTTGTTTATGGTCACCACGAAGACAAATTAAAGACGAGTCATCAGTTTGTTTTGGATTTCACCCCTGCACTCCTTCCCTCACACCATTTTGTTTTTTTGTTTGTTATTTAATCCTTTTGTTGTGTATAGAAAATAAAAATAAATTATTTTATTTCTGTACACATAAATTACTGTCTGGACATTCCATTTAATACACTCTCGCCTCACATTCTTAAGACCACAGTGATGATCGCTTTACCCGGGCTGCTTGGAGGTTGTAGCTACACTAACTGTTTCATAAAAACAAAGACTTGTTAAACTCATCAAATATAATAATTAATAATGATTGCAATGGATAATTATGTGTTTGCATTAGAAGGACACTACTTAAAATGTAGGGGAATGAATTTAATTCCACCGCCTTCATTCTGCACTTTATTCGCTGGAATAGAAAGAAGTCGGCTCGTTTCTGACTTTCATAGTAGGCCATGTTACATGAGTGTTTGACTTTTATCGAGACATCTCATTTCCCTTTGGAATGCCTACTTTTCTCCGCAAATAAAGGCGAGGGGTCAGATTTAAATTAGCCGTGCGGGCGGCCCACTTAGATTCTCATGCTGTGGATACTACTGAAGCATATTGACGTGAACCACGAACTTGTTCCCCAAATTATTACTGCCTGCTGTATCCTGCACAATATGTGCCAGGACCTTAAGGGGGTGTTTAGGCAAGTAGAGGAACAGCTACCTCAGCCTCCAGAAAGAATTTCACAACAGTGATATGAAGAGGGTCCTGCTATTAGAGATGCACTGCTAACTTTGTTTTTGTAACCTGACGGTGTACTTTTATTTTGTATCACATTTTTGTTTCAGTAGCTTATTTTGTATCTCTTAATTCCAAATATTGCATCCTTATTTGCGCTGTACTTGTATGACTGCTGCTTAATAAAGAATTTGAATATTGACTAATTGATTCCCAAGAAAGAAGTCGCGAAAATTCCACACCACATTTTATTTTGAGAGTGGGTTAAAGAATGTTTGTGTTGTGAATTATATCAAGCTGCTTCATCATATCCTCTCCCCTTTTGGATATTAATACCAGACTCTCTTCATCGCTCAAATGGGCGTAAGTGGAGAATGGACACAGGTGCCTTCTTTGGACCATGGTAACTTACGTATTCTCATGTGACTTTTATAGCAGTTATAGGAAAGGACTTCAACGAGCTAATTAACCTTTTCACGAGAAACTTGTGTTTACATGTGTGAGTGGGCGTTGATCTCATGAGCATTTCATGCATAATAAAATACTGAGAACGTTTTTTGAGAAATTTTCACAAGGTTTCCCTGCCAAGTTTCATGCACATCGTCCATTCACATGAAACAAACCAACATGTAAACTGGCCTAGTGAAAGATTTTGAAAAACACAGGGGCTATATACTATATGAGCAGGACTTGTGGATTCAGGTATGCACTCAACGAGGGATTAAATGCGTTTTAATTTGTGGCAAAGCAACATGTAAAAGGGCCTAAATAAATAATTATCAGTATGATTTTAACCAAGGCCCATGTCTCAGGTGTCACGTAGCTGGCTCCAGCATTGCACTCGCATGGAAAATATTGTGCCAAGACATTAGTCAGTGTTGCATTTGTGCTGTATTTGAGTTTAGTAAACCAGCACCTGTTGCATCTGTATCTCACCACACTGTCACAACAAACTATTGTTATAATCATTATTATTATTATCATCAATAACAGCTAAGTTGCAGTTGGTAGAATGTACAATATGTACAGTACATCTTTTTCATAATCATGATTTTCTCTTGCATTTCCTCCAAAAGAACAGTGTTTTTCCGACAGATACACTCTTTTGGCATGTTACGTTTCTTCGGCAATGATTTGACGTTGTAACCATCAAATAAACCAGAAGAACACAGACAACAGCACAGCCACATCACATAAACTATTCTCCATGTTGGGCATGATGGAAAAAGTTTTTTTCCATAGAGAACTTCTGCACTAGTAATCACCAAGAGAGCCGAGTGCTTTTGGAAACTGCAATGTGAAACCAATTGAACTCTAGTCTAGGAAGCTGCAAGTGAACCAAACAGACTCATGTGTCTGCATTTTAAAAGAAACTCAAGTTTGCTTGACTTTTTCTGGTGTGAAATGAACTGAAGCAAACCTGAAAAAAAAGAACTTGCAAGTGAACCAGGCTTCAAATTACTTGCAAGTCAACCACGCTTCAAATTACTTGCAAGTGAACCACGCTTCGAATCACTTGCAAGTGAACCAGGTGTGGAAGTGCCCTTAGCAGGCTACTTCCAAAGCCTTTTTACAAACCAAAGTTACAAAAATAAGAAATAGACAGCATATTTTGTAGCACAAGTGATGGTATTTCTGTTGTTCATTGTGGGCATGAAAAATGAAGTGCTCAAATTGTTCTTGCTGAAAAATCTTGAGATAATGATCTGTTATTGATGTCAGAATCCTGACTTTTTTTTTATTAAAAAATTAAACTTTATTTTTGCCATCCAAGTAGATTTCATTATAACTTTCCAATATTGTTTATTTCACATCCTTCAACTAACATGGAATCACTGTTTGTATCATATAATCTTACAGGTTGGAAATATAATTGTGCATTTGTGGCCTCTAGGTTTACCAACCAGGCAACCCTAACAGTATAGTAACAAAGTCCCATCTGTATGTTTAAAGAAGAATTTCTAATTGCTGGTGACACATTGGACCACAGCCACAAAGTATTTACCATTTTCTTGAAAAAAAAAATGTTGAGGCTACAAAGTGGCTGATAAATAAAGGTTCATTTAAAGTATGTAGCTAACAAAATAAGTATTTAAATTATACTTAGTTTTCACTTCCATTATCTACCGTGAGGTTGCAATATTAAACTTTTCAAAAGTAAACAAAAAATAGACAATTAATAGCCAGCCCAATAACAGGGTTAAGTTTAACAGAGGATTAGCTTGCCTCTAGCCTCTCCAAACATCAAAACAGTTATAGCACTTCTGTCTGCTGCTGCAACTACTTTAGGATATCCAACCACAATAACCAGACCCACCCCCACCACTGCATAGGTGAGCTTATATACAGATGATTATTATCATCTTCATCATCCAAGTGAGAAGGGAGTAAAAATGTTTCTAAAACACTGAATTTGCATACTTTACATAAAACCAAATAAAGTACACTGTAATTGCCATTAGATTTTAATTTCTTTTCTTTCTGTTTGCTAATATTATTTGTAACTTAAGTATTTTCCTATACCACTAAATTAGAACCCCCCCCCCCACGCACACACTTTAAATTGGAGTAGTGAGCTTGCTCTCACCAGCTACATTATAAATGCATGTGCATTAGGTGTGCGCACTCGCCCCCACAGCATGTGCAGCGTGTCACTCGTGGCAGCCTAAACAAACAAACCCTGGCCCAATTCAAAAGGTTAGTTATTTTCTTTTTACTGTGTATTTTACATTTTAAAACACCACCCCTACCACAATATTCTTCCAACAAAAGCGTGCATCCTTTTGTTAAAAGAATACGCGCATTACACCGTGTTTACACAGATTACTAACTTTTCTTTCTTTTCCTTTTCACAGATCTCCTGGCAAAAACACCATCTCCCACAGGAAATTCAAGAGGCGTGAGCTGGGGGTAGAGATAGGGCAGAAGAAGCAGAAGGGAGCGGTTAGTAGGACAGAGTGCCAGCTTGAAAGGACCGGACCTAGGATAGAAGAGCAGGCGAGGCCCACTCTAGTAGCTGACCAGCGAAGCTGGACATGGAAGCTAGGACAGAAAGTGGGCGGCGATGCCGACACAAGCTCAGGGCCGACGGACCTAGCAACCGAAAGACAGGAAACAGAAGTGGTCACTGACTGAGGGCAGCGATGCCGACACGAGCTCAGGGCCGAAGGCCTAGCAACCGGAAACGATACAAAAGTGGTCACTGACTGAGGGTGGCAATGCCGACATGCTCAGGGCCGACGGACCTAGCAACCGAAAACATATATGAGGGTTATGACTCGTGGAGCCGCCCCTCAGAGGAAGATGGTCCCGGAAGACTGGGACATGAAAGGAAATAGAGAGGGAGAGGTACCCAGCATCTGAGACTGGGGCACTCGTTAAACCCCCAATTGGCCGAGACTTCACGCTGCCTGGGACCTGAGATAAGAAAAAGGCATAGAGGGTTAGTATGGGACTCGAGCATGAGTAGCCACGTCCCAAACTGAGACAGAGTATAGAACCGCCTTGAGTGAGGCAAGATAAGCGCAGGAGCTGTGAAAGAACAGAGTGTGGCCGGGGGTCCACTCTGACTCACACGGTGAGAACCCCCCTGAAGGTCAAGGGTTAGCTGTAGCCATGCCCTGAGGTCGGGGAAGTGAGATCACTTGCCCCCCAAAGGATGGACCCCCGGCACTCCACCAAGTCACCCACACCGTGAGACAAACAAAAGAGCACATGCCAGTGCATAACATAAACAAAAGACTAGAAGGACAAATGGGACAAACAGGAGAATGGTTAGTAAATTTAGTAGGATATGACTATGTGTATACCTGCTGCTCAGTGGAGAGGAAAAAACCCCTTGAAGCTAATTAGGGAAAAACCTCTAGTGGCTCCGGCAGACAGGTAGCCCCCACTTCAGGCATACTAGCAATTTTGGAATGGGCTGCAACTATGTCAGAGGGAGATGAATGAACATAAGAATCCACTGCAGAACAGGACCGTGCCCCATGGGCTTGATCAGGCTCTGATTGATGCTGGCCCTTGCAGCAGAGGTGGCTGCACCGATACGGAAGGAATGGGTAAATAGCTGAGGAGGGAGGCCTGTCCTTGACGTTGCTGAAAGGGCAGAGAGCAGACTTGGTCCTTGAAAGCTGAATGAATTGTCCGCACCAGAGTTGGTCTGTCTTTGAAGTGCACAGCCGAAATAAGAAAATAGGAGTTGAAAATAGGAGAGGTCACATAAACGAATATCCACCGAGGGGAAGCAAGAAGCTGAGGGAACTGTGAATTCGGAGCTTCTGAGAAAGTCAAGAAGGCTATGAGGCAGATGGTCTCCGTGAGTAGATCCTCATAGGGGGAGAACTAGCCTTTCCGAAGAGTAGAGATGATTCTAGCATTTTTAGAAGGAGCAGCAACTATATCAGGGAAGGATGAATGAATGTAGGACTCCACTGCAGAGGAGGACCAGCTCCCCCACATTCATGATCAGGCTGGGGGGGGGGGGAGAGAGGGGGGGGGGGGGGCCTGCTCTGGAGGAGAGGGTGGAGAGGAGGGAGGCCTGCGAAGAGGCGAGGGTGGAGAGGAGGGAGCCATGCAAGGAGGCGAGGAGGGAGGCCTGCTCTGGAGGAGAGGGTGGAGTTGAGGAGGGAGGCCTACTCATGAGGCGAGGGTGGACAGGAAGGAGGCCTGCTTGGGGGGAGGGGCGGAGGAATGGAGGGAGGTCTGCTCGAGATGAGACGAGTGATGATAGGGGTGAGAGGAATCAATGAACAGATGGTCTGAGGAGGGGAGTGGGGGGGGGGGTTCCTGTTGTGTAGATACCTTGAAAAGGGAGCTAGGGAACTTGATACTTGACATGTGAGAGGCAGCTGATCTCCATGGGGAAATCATTGTAAGCGGAGAAGTGGCTTTTCAGAAGAGTGAAAATTAGCAAATGGAGAATATATTTTGATATAGACAGACGGGAAGGTGAGGCAGGGGGAAAGCTCTTAAGATTACCACAGAGGGTCAGACAGAATGCTGAATATGGAGAGACTGGAGGGAGTTGGAGAGAATCCCTAGCATGGACCATGAGAGTCAGGTTTTGATGAAGGGCTATGATTATTCGAATCTGGGCACAGGGGATTGAAGACACTGAGCAGGCTGTAGAATAGGAGCTTGAACAAGGTGGAGGGCTGCAGACATGTAATGCTGAGCAGATTGAAGGGGGTTACGGAGAGTAGATTTCAGTTAAATAGCATCTGGAGAAGCTGAGGATTCTGGATGGGGGTTGTGGAAAATGGGACCAACTGATTGAACTTGGATACCGAAAGTAGAGGCAGAAGGAGAGCTGGAACTGAGGGCTGAGGTGGCAGCTGGACTGAACGAACATATGAATCGGCAACTGGGGAAGCACGGCGCCTTTGCGCCCCATATTCTAGAAATGAGGGCAGAGATGAGATGTCGCCTTTCTATATGTTAGTTAATACAGGATCGATCAGTGATTTGCTACTATCATGTCTGCTTGAAATGGAAAAGGTAAACATTCAGAGATTTGGGTTTCGCAACACCAGTTATTCTCTTAATAGTGGAAATCCTTAACTCATAATCAAGACAGATTTCCAGTCTCGTACCACATTTCAAACCAAGTATTAATGCTGTAACATTTAGGAGGAACAGGATGGCTGAAGAAGTGCCCCATATTTTGATTAGATGGAGATAATCGTTAGCCTTGATTGTGGGAATACTGCCACGATCTGCGTATTGGAGGAAGGCTGGAGCATTGTAGGCTCTGGAGAAGTGCAGCTGCAGATTTCAACAGTAAACTAGAGCGACTTTGTAGCTGCGGTAGTGAACAGATCTGAAGAGGGAATGGAGATCTGCTGTAGTGAGGAGCAATTAACAGTAGAGGGTGGGATCTGCTGAACAGAGCAGAGGTCTGAGGAAGAAAACAATGGAGTGCTGTCAGTAGTGTGCAGAGGCCCAGCTGTGAGAACAGAGATTTTTTGAAGCAGAGATCTGGAATAGACGGAGCACTACCATCGGTAGAGTGCAGTGGTCTGCTGCAGAGAGTAGGGATCTGCTGAATGCAGTAGATATTGGTCTTTCGGAGTTAAGGCCAATTTAGATGGAGCCAGAGATGGGGCTGCTTTTGGGTGAGATGAAGATTGCAGAGATCTGAGACAGCTGCAGAACCAGAGAGGATGAAGAATATGTTGCTCTGAGGTGTCTGCAAAACCTATGGATTGGTCGGAAGCAGTTTATTGTCTATTGGGGGTAGGAAGACATTGACTGAAATTGACTGATAAGTCGTAGGACATGGTTCCATGACTGACTAGCGGCTCGCATTGATGAAATGATGACTTTTGATGAAGCTGGTCGGACTGGAGGAGCAGCGCCAGATGAGAAAACACGAATCTGAGAACAGGAATAAGTCACAGGAATGGATGCGAGCAACTGACATTCTCCAATTTCAACAGTTCCCCTCTTCAAGGACCTTGTCATGAAGGTTGCTTCATGACCAGGTCCTTGAGGATGGGAACTGTTGAAATTGGAGAATGTCAGTTGCTACAAAAGGTTGAGGAGGAGGTCTCCTGTAAATCCCTCAGAATGACAACAAACTGTGGGGATGTGTAGAAAAGCTGGAGTGTGTGAGCTTCACAGTGATAGCAAACCAGCTTAGAGACTGTATAAAATTTGTGGTGTTACACTGCCATCTAGTGGTTATGTATTAGAATTAATCATTGGCTTGAGTGAAGCCGGGTAGAATACTTAGTTATTGTGATTAAAATTCTTGTCAGTGTAGACAACAATTGCGTACTCTTTTAGATTCTTCGTTATATGTTTTACGACAGTCAGTCATGTATATGAATATGTTAATGCAGTATTTAGATGTCACAATTCGACGAGTTGAACGAGCCCTCGAAAGTTGTAAAAGCCCAGCAGCAAGCAAGCAAGCCAGAAAATTGCAGTACAGAAGTAGGGAGCTCGCAGTGCAGATTAAGCTGCCTGGTCACCTTGGTTACTTTTACCACTCCCCGCAGTCACGCAATGAGGGCATTGCCGTGGTAGCCAAGAACTGAGAAGCGTTGGTGGAAAAGTTGCAAAACAGCAGTGTTGTTGAATCTTGTTGTGACGAGTTGAAAGCACAAGCCGCCACATGGCGAAATGGAGCACGAAACTGAATAGACAGGTCCCTAAAAAGTTGAACGTAGCCAATAGAAGTTCAGGGCAGGATCCCGTGAAGGAACAGTAATTTTGCAGATCTTTATGGTGGATTAAATAGAGGAGCGATGGCAAGGCAAACGTTGATGACGGGAATGTCGATGTCTTGTTGAAGGAGCGTTAGAGAGTTTAGTGGAGGGCCAGTTTGTCTAATGAAGACGCGGACGAGATGAAAAATGGACCTGCGGTTTGAACGGTGCTGTTGCTGGACTGGAAAGAGCAGGAAAGACTAACGCTGGAGCTCCTGCAGCCGAACGGAGAAGCTGAATGATGAGAAACAGCACCGGAGCAGGTAGGAAAATATTTGATAATATCTTGGGAGCGCTGCGCAGAGAATTGACCTCCAGTAACAAAGTGTAGATTAGCGGAGAAACACGAAAAGACGATATCTGAGCGTGTGCTACAAAAACGAAAAGCTAGACAGCAAAAGGTGCAAGTGATCCGGGCTTAAATAGTAAATAGGAACTAATTGACATGAAATTGGAAACCCCCTTGCTACACGTCTCCTGAACTTACGCAAGCTAACATGTAAACTAATTTCCATACTTTTGCAATACATAGGGTTCAAATGTACAATTTAAAATTAAAAGTGCAAGCAGTTAGTACAGTAATGTTTTGTTCCTGTCCTTGTAACTCTCTTCAGTCCTTCTTAAACAATGCAGTGTTAACACTACGATGAAATGGCAATGTTAGCTTTTGTGATTTTTAGTGAGGGTTGGAATTAACAACTACCTCACTGCTACATAGGTCTCAGATGTGTAGAAGAAATACATGGGGTATGAAACATGTACACTTCTCAAACCAATTAAAGAAACAAACAAAATCTGGCAAAAAAACCATCAACATACAGGCCAAAAAGTTGTTAAAGGGTACCTGTAGTGGTAGTGAATATAGAATCATTTCAAGAGAAAACACATGGCTGAAAACTTCTGACACAATTTAAAGCCCCTGCTCAGACAATTTATGATATAAAAGCATTAAAACATCCTAGACAAGGTTGTGGGAGGTCAACCACAACATATAATGGTCAATAGCTACAAAATATGTCACTGAGGAATTTTAGTAGAATTTTAAACTTTAGTAGACAGTACTTCAGTTTAAACAAGTTTCAGAAGAGTATTCTGTTACTTCTGCTTTTATTTCTTTTGAGTTCACGTAACAAACTCGTGTTTTATTTTAAGCAGCGTAGGTCCATCAGGTTATGTAGTCACTCAGTATGAGTTATTTTCTTTAGGCATTGTTATATACAGTATTGTTAAAACAACATATTGTATTGCAAAATTTAAGTTCAACCACAGTTAATACGTGATTGAATTGAAAGTAAAGAGACAGTGACTAGATCGTAAAATAAATGAAGCAATTGAGAAGCCGCTGGACAGTGTTTGAGAAGGACCACGTTTCCAAATAGATAGAGAGAGAGCGAGGTAGACTGCAGCGACAGAGAGGTTTGCCGTGATCCAGAGACCGCAAGAAATCGAGAGCTGCAATTGCTTTCAGAATTGAGTTTATCCACAAAGTGTTTCTTTTAAAATAGCAAGTGTAACCGTGTGTTCTCATTAAAGCTTGTGAAGGGGCCATTTTGTTTTATTTCTAGGCCACAACGTACCCGAGCCACGATTCAGGCCTGCAACAGTGTTTGTTTGTACGTCTGTCTGCATGTGTGTTCCACTAGCGTTTATTTTGAATTGAATATATCAGAAGAGTACCTTTTGAGTTAAATACAACTGAAGCATAGAGCTTTTAGTTACTGTTTAGTGACTTAAAATAAGTTACATTTTGGGGAAAGTATTTTGTTGTTGGAATTGTTTATATTGTATGTACAATGTACTTGCCTGCAGTTCATTATATTAGTTTAACTTGAATCCCCATTTATAAACATTAGTTTTATATAAAACCAGTACTGTGTGTGAGTGTGATTTTATTAGTTGTATATTGCTCTTGCTTAATTTGCATTTGTTATGTGTTGAATATAAATTCCTGGGGACGCCTGCCAATAATAGGGGAACCACGTGACCATCAGGTGGAGGCATCGCTAAAGAAGAAAAGTAAGTGTGATAGTTTGTCTGGTAACAGTGCAAAAACAAAAGGACCATTGGTTCTGGGATAATAGATAAGAATCCAGGGCCCTTACTGTTAGGTGCAAGACCTATTTGTGTAGGGGTAAGTGAGACAAGTGTTACATGAATAGTGTATTTATGTTGCTACTTCACCTTTTGAGAAGTGTATTTTCAGAAGTATACTGCTGTTAGAATGTTTGTGTTTTAAAATAATACTGTTGTTAGGACCATTCTCCTGATAGGTACATTAGTAGAGGCATTAAACTGATGAGCTCTCCTTTAAGACACAGAAAAGGTTAAATTAAAGTGTGTAGTTATTTTGAGATTTTTTTTTTATTAATAAATCATTTTAAGTAAGATATACTCACACTGATATATGGAATTATAAAACAATGTATGTATATAAATATAATCAGGTTCAGATATGAAGTCTATACATATTCCTTTTTTCTTAGCTTAAATGTCTCTATATAACTTATAGCCAACAAAAACTGCATTTTTCTTTTTGACACAGGCCAGTTTCTCAAAAACTTGACAAAATCAATTTTGCATTTGAATAAAGTATAGGGTGCAGAATGGCTGCCAGTTATAAACATTTTTCCCTTTGACATGTACATCCATTAATTCCTGGCCTGTCATGAACAGCTGATTTTGCTAAATAGAAGCACAAATTGGTTCTGCCTGCATACTGCACTAAGCAGGGATGATTGATGGGGCATAGTTATTTTTACAGAACTGGTTTACAAACACTCAATCTAGCTGTCAGCAATCACTTTGGAGTAATTCAATTAAAGTATAATAGCAAATAAGTCTTGTACTGTATATTGACAGTATTAGTAATATGTGGCTTTAATTCAGCCTGAATTTGGTGTGTATTTGAAAAGAAAACAATACACCACTGACATATATTTTATTCCAAAGGAAAATTTTAGGACAAAATTAAAATGTTTAATTAGATCTAAACTGCATTTGAAGACCAGCTTATATTTAAAGTTATTGGTTTCCAGTTATCTAAAAGGAAGCAAACACTTAAATAACTCAATTATAATTTAATTATTTCATTTAAATAATGAAAATATTTATAATGTAGCATTCATGCTGAAAACATTGACTCATTTGGTTGTTAAGTGAGCTGCGTGGGAATATTTGCTGTGATTGACTGGTTCCATTTGAAAGAGCTAATACTTGTCTGGAACAATGCTTGATGTTATATTACCCTCAATAAACTTTTAAGCATTGTATCAGAAAAATATAATTATCCATGTGGTACTGAACTGGCACTGGGTAGCAAAATATAGTACAGCGACTCAGAATTCCTTTAGTGCTTTGACCTGTGCATATAAATGTATTTACACCATCAATGCTTATAAAATAATTATCAGTAGTCTATGTTCGCCAGTTATCATCCCCCATTTGGATGCATATGATTGGTTGCCACTACTAGAGTATTGGCATAGGTATCTCTAGTGCAGAAGAACATACACACATGTGTAAGAACATAAGAACATAAGAAAGTTTACAAACGAGAGGAGGCCATTCGGCCCATCTTGCTCGTTTGGTTGTTAGTAGCTTATTGATCCCAGAATCTCATCAAGCAGCTTCTTGAAGGATCTCAGGGTGTCAGCTTCAACAACATTACTGGGGAGTTGATTCCAGACCCTCACAATTCTCTGTGTAAAAAAGTGCCTCCTATTTTCTGTTCTGAATACCCCTTTGTCTAATCTCCATTTGTGATCCCTGGTCCTTGTTTCTTTTTTCAGGCTGAAAAAGTCCCTTGGGTCGACACTGTCAATACCTTTTAGAATTTTGAATGCTTGAATTAGGTCGCCACGTAGTCTTCTTTGTTCAAGACTGAACAGATTCAATTCTTTTAGCCTGTCTGCATATGACATGCCTTTTAAGCCCAGAATAATTCTGGTCGCTCTTCTTTGCACTCTTTCTAGAGCAGCAATATCTTTTTTATAGTGAGGTAACCAGAACTGCACACAATATTGAAGATGAGGTCTTACTAGTGCATTGTACAGTTTTAACATTACATCCCTTGATTTTTCAACACTTTTCACAATGTATCCGAGCATCTTGTTAGCCTTTTTAATAGCTTCCCCACATTGTCTAGATGAAGACATTTCTGAGTCAACAAAAACTCCTAGGTCTTTTTCATAGATTCCTTCTCCAATTTCAGTATCTCCCTGTAACAAAGTGCCCGCCCCTGTGTATATTATCTGTTATGTGTTGCGTGTGGTGTGTTTAAATGTTGGTGTATAGTCATTGGTACAACGGGATATAAACGGGTCTGTGTAACACGAGTGTTTAAAATGTATATGTGTATTTAGGCACGAGGATTGCACAGCACTTCACGTGCAAGTAAAATGTAATAATATGTGAGCACGGGGAATTGCACTTTATTAATTCACGTGCTGGGATTCAAGTGAATAATTAATTGGTAATTGAATCCCAGCACAATAGTATATATAGATGCACGTTGGCACATACTGGGGTTGGGTGTTCGGTGAGCGGAGAACGGGATTGGAGACGGAGGAAATAAGTAAGTAGTAATAATAATAACAAAGTATCCGCTCACCGTGTTTGTCAGTGTCTGTCCGTGCACCGTTTTGTTAAGTTTAGTCTGTTTTTGTTTGTCTATTTATTTTGGCGTAGAGTGCCGTGTCCTGTGTTTTTCGTGTTTGTTAAACCTTTTATTTTGTATTAAACCGGCGCCAACAGGCGTCTTCATCATTTCATTTCATCCGTCCTGTGTTTTGTGTATTGCATTACCTTTCCTGGTTCTGACGCCGCCCACTTCGGCCGTCTCTGTGACACGTGGTGTCCTGCGTGGGATTTAACAGCGCCTCCAAGCGTCAGACCAGGAGAGGTTTTTTTTTTGTGTGGGAGAAAAAAAAAAAAAAAAGGGGGCGTCTTTGGATTACAAAAAAAAAAAAAAAAAGAAAGAAATGGGGAGAAGCAGGAAAGACGATAAAGAGGTGAGGGACAGGGAGGAGGAGTGCCGCCTAAGGGCCAGACATCCCCGGCGATGTAACCAGTCCTTGCCGGGGTGCCTCCTCTGCAACCAGGACCATCTCTTTGCCAATTGTCCCTTCCGCTGCCCCTACCAGGAGGGAGAGGAGGAACTGCCGCAGGAGAGGAAGGTGAGGAGGTGGCAGAGAAGGGGAAAGGGGAAGAGGAAGGCAGAGGTCCCACCGCTGTCTCCACAGCCGCACCAGTCCCCTGCAAGTGAGGAAGAGCCGCACCAGTCCCCTGCAAGTGAGGGAGAGCCGCACCAGTCCCCTGTATCAAGGGGAGACTACACACCGCTCCCACCTCCACCACCAGGAGACTACATGCCGCTCCTACCTCCATGGGCAGGAGCAGAGCAGCAGGAGCTGCCTCTGCCTCCGCCACCTCCACCGGCAGGGGGAGAGCAGCAGGAGCTGCCTCTGCCTCCGCCACCTCCACCGGCAGGGGGAGAGCAGCAGGAGCTGCCTCTGCCTCCGCCACCTCCACCGGCAGGAGCAGAGCAGCAGGAGCTGCCTCTGCCTCCGCCACCTCCACCGGCAGGAGCAGAGCAGCAGGAGCTGCCTCTGCCTCCGCCACCTCCACCGGCAGGGGGAGAGCAGCAGGAGCTGCCTCTGCCTCCGCCACCTCCACCGGCAGGAGCAGAGCAGCAGGAGCTGCCTCTGCCTCCGCCACCAGCAGAGGGTGAATGCCTGCTGGGTCCCTGTCCACCAGCAGAGGGTGAATGCCTGCTGGGTCCCTGTCCACCAGCAGAGGGTGAATGCCTGCTGGTATCACTTCCCCCACCAGCAGAGGGTGAATGCCTGCTGGTATCACTTCCCCCACCAGCAGAGGGTGAATGCCTGCTGGGTCCCTGTCCACCAGCAGAGGGTGAATGCCTGCTGGTATCACTTCCCCCACCAGCAGAGGGTGAATGCCTGCTGGTATCACTTCCCCCACCAGCAGAGGGTGAATGCCTGCTGGGTCCCTGTCCACCAGCAGAGGGTGAATGCCTGCTGGGTCCCTGTCCACCAGCAGAGGGTGAATGCCTGCTGGTATCACCCTTTCCACCAGCAGAGGGTGAATGCCTGCTGGTATCACTTCCCCCACCAGCAGAGGGTGAATGCCTGCTGGTATCACTTCCCCCACCATCACGAGGAGAGGAGCTGGAGCTGCCTCTGCCTCCACCTCCATCAGGGGGAGAGGAGCAGGAGCTGCCTCTCCCTGCACCACAAGGGCCAGGACTAGATGCTGGCGGTCCTCAGCAGCCCTTGCATAGGCTGCTGAGGGAAGCACGGGGAAGAACCTCCCGGCTGCAGTGGCCGAAAAGAGGGCCAACACCCGCACCCCAGCTTGTCCTGACTGCCAGCCTCGCTTCGCCCAGGGATGCCAGCCTCGCTTCGCCCAAGGATGCCAGCCTCGCTTCGCCCAAGGATGCCAGCCTCGCTTCGCCCAAGGATGCCAGCCTCGCTTCGCCCAAGGATGCCAGCCTCGCTTCGCCCAAGGATGCCTCTGCATCGCCTGGGGTTGCCCGCCGCTCTGCATCGCCTGGGGTTGCCCGCCGCTCTGCATCGCCTGGGGTTGCCCGCCGCTCTGCATCGCCTGGGGTTGCCCGCCGCTCTGCATCGCCTGGGGTTGCCCGCCGCTCTGCATCGCCTGGGGTTGCCCGCCGCTCCGCATCACAGCCGGAAGTACTGTGGCCGGAACCCCACGAAGGGGAGCTGCCGGCCACGAAGAAGGGGGAGGAGGTCTGGAGACCGCCAACCCCAGCAGCAGTTTCTCCGCCGGAGATCGTGGGGGAGGTCCGGAGACCTGCTCCCTCTGCAGTTTCTTCCCTGCAGGAAGAACGGTGGTTGAAGCCCCACCAAGGGGAGCTGCCGGCGCCGAAGGAGGGGGAAGGTCAGGAGACCACACCCCAAGCAGCCTTTCCGCTGCTAGGACTACCCTGGCAGGAGAATGCTACCCTGCTGACAGCATTACGACCTGTGGGCCCCTGGAAGCCTCTGGTCCTGGCCAAGGACTTTGGGCGGGACTTTTGGGCTTTTAAGGGGGGAGGTGGCCATTGAGGCCATGTGTGCTTTGCACAGGAGGGGGTATATGTAACAAAGTGCCCGCCCCTGTGTATATTATCTGTTATGTGTTGCGTGTGGTGTGTTTAAATGTTGGTGTATAGACATTGGTACACGGGATATAAACGGGTCTGTGTAACACGAGTGTTTTAAAATGTATATTTGTATTTAGGCACGAGGATTGCACAGCACTTCACGTGCAAGTAAAATGTAGTAATATGTGAGCACGGGGAATTGCACTTTATTAATTCACGTGCTGGGATTCAAGTGAATAATTAATTGGTAATTGAATCCCAGCACAATAGTATATATAGATGCACGTTGTCACATACTCGGGGTTGGGTGTTCGGTGAGCGGAAAACGGGATTGGAGACGGAGGAAATAAGTAAAGTAATAATAATAACAAAGTATCCGCTCACCGTGTTTGTCAGTGTCTGTCCGTGCACCGTTTTGTTAAGTTTAGTCTGTTTTTGTTTGTCTATTTATTTTGGCGTAGAGTGCCGTGTCCTGTGTTTTTCGTGTTTGTTAAACCTTTTATTTTGTATTAAACCGGCGCCAACAGGCGTCTTCATCACTTCATTTCATCCGTCCTGTGTTTTGTGTATTGCCTTACCTTTCCTGGTTCTGACGCCGCCCACTTCGGCCGTCTCTGTGACACTCCCATATGATATTTATAATGTACATTTTTATTTCCTGCGTGCAGTACCTTACACTTTTCTCTATTAAATGTCATTTGCCATGTGTCTGCCCAGTTCTGAATCTTGTCTAGATCATTTTGAATGACCTTTGCTGCTGCAACAGTGTTTGCCACTCCTCCTACTTTTGTGTCGTCTGCAAATTTAACAAGTTTGCTTACTATACCAGAATCTAAATCATTAATGTAGATTAGGAATAGCAGAGGACCTAATACTGATCCCTGTGGTACACCACTGGTTACCACACTCCATTCTGAGGTTTTTCCTCTAATAAGTACTTTCTGTTTTCTACATGTTAACCACTCCCTAATCCATGTACATGTGTTTCCTTGAATCCCTACTGCATTCAGTTTGAGAATTAATCTTTTGTGCGGGACTTTGTCAAAAGCTTTCTGGAAATCTAAATAAACCATGTCATATGCTTTGCAATTATCCATTATTGATGTTGCATCCTCAAAAAAATCAAGCAAGTTAGTTAGACTTGATCTCCATTTCCTAAAACCATGTTGACTGTCTCCCAGGACCCTGTTACCATATAGGTAATTTTCCTAATTTATAGTTTCCATAAGTTTGCATATTATAGAAGTCAGGCTTACTGGTCTGTAGTTACCTGGTTTAGTTTTATTTCCCTTTTTGTGGATCGGTATTACGTTTGCAATTTTCCATGTCTGTCACTACCACCCCTGTGTCAAGAGACTGCTGCATGATCTTAGTTAGCAGTTTGTTAATTACTTCTTTCATCTCTTTGAGTACTACTGGGAGGATCTCATCTGGCCCAGGGGGATTTGTTTATTTTAAGAGCTCCTAGTCCCTTTATCACTTCTGCCTCAGTTATGCTAAAGTTATTTAAAACTGGATAGGAACTGGATGACATGTGGGGCATGTTGTCAGTATCTTCCTTTGTAAAAACTTGTGAAAAGTAATCATTTAATATATTTGCTATTTTTTTTCTTCATCTACGATTTTGTCATTTGTATCTCTTAGACATTAAATCTCCTCTTCGAATGTTCTCTTGCTGTTGTAATATTGGAAAAACATTTTGGAATTGGTTTTAGCTCCCTTAGCAATGTTCATTTCTATTTCTCTCTTGGCCTTTCTAACTTCCTTTTTGACTTGCGTTTGCAGTTCTGTGTACTCTTTCTGCGTACTTTCTTTTTGGTCCTTTTTTAATGCTCTGTAAAGTGCCTTTTTGCGCTGAATATTTTTTTTAATTGATCTATTAAACCATTTTGGCAATTTAGTTTTACATTTAGATTTGTCTACTTTAGGGATGTAATTGTTTTGCGCCTCTAGTACTACATTTTTGAAGAACAACCATCCTTCTTCTGTGGGTGTTTTCTCTATTTTATTCCAATCTACTTCTGTTAGTCTCTGTTTCATACCTTCATAGTTTGCTTTTCTAAAATTGTAAACCTTAGCTTTAGTCATTACTTTTGGGGTTTTAAAAAACACTTCAAATGAGACCATGTTGTTTTCTGAGTTTGCCAGTGGTTCTCTGACCTCTGTTTTAGTTATTCTATCTTCGTTATTTGAAAAGACTAAATCAAGGCATGCCTCCCCTCTAGTCGGTGCCTTGACAAATTGTGTTAGGAAGCAGTCATTTGTCATTTCCACCATTTCTATTTCATCCTTCGTGCTACCCACCGGGTTTTCCCATTTTATCTGGGGGAAGTTGAAACCCCCCATTAGTATGGCTTCTCCTTTGCTACACGCATTTCTAATGTCATTGTATAACAGATTATTGTGCTCACCATCTGAATCTGGCGGTCTATAGCATGCTCCTATTATTATGCCCTTTGAATTTTGTCCGTTATTCTGACCCATATTGATTCGGTTTTATTTTCTTTGTCCAGGTTTAACACCTGGGCTTCAAGACTGTTTCTTATGTATAGTGCTACCCCTCCTCCTCTTCTGTCCTGCCTGTCTTTCCTATACAATGTATACCCACAAATATTATATTCGTTCCCATCACTCTCAGACAACCACGTTTCTGTAACACCTATCACATCATAGTTACTTGTTAGTGCAGTAGCTTCAAGTTCTAGAATTTTGTTTCTGATACTTCTAGCATTTAGATAAATACATTTAATGGTTGTCTTACCTGAGTTGTTGTTCTTATTTTGTACATGAATACACAAAAATACAAAACAAAGCTTGTAAGCAAATGGTGGCCAAGGTCAAGGCGTGTGCTACTTAGGGTGGTCTTGGATTCCATGACCAAAGTTGTCAGCCAGATCCATGAAGAGCACTGAGAGGTGGAGAAGTCCCGGTTGGCCTGGAAGGGAGCAGCACGGTACTCCAGTTGGCTACCCTATGGGCATGAAGAGGCCAACTGCCCAGAGTTGGACTGGGACGGACGTAGAGTGGGACGAGACCGAGGTCCAGAGTGAGACAGAAGAGCTGCTGTCCCGGGCGGAAGAGCCATCGTTGTGTCCAGGGAGGTTCCACTGTTGGAGGAGCAGGGGCCTCACCCTTTGACAAAATTTTGCGGGGACAAGGGCAAGCTGTATTTAACTCTCAGCAGTCACGGGAGCTGCCATCCCGAGTCGGAGAAGCAGAAGCTATCATGCCCAGAGCCAAAGGGGAAGGAGCCACCATTCTGACATTCAGTGGGTAAGGAGCCGCCATCGGTGCAAGCAGTGCAATGATCATGCCACACTCAGCAGCCCCTACACATGATGCTTAGGGGAGCATGGCGGAAGCCAGGCATGTTATCGAAAGCGCCACTACCATCCTTGCATCCAGAGGGTCCAGCCAGTGCCATCATGCCGGAGCGTCCCACACTGCTGCCATCCTCCAGAGGGGTGCTCCAAGAAGGGACTAAGGGGACACTGGGTTTTGGGGGTAGCCTGGGGGTTGAATGGGCGCCCACTTACAGAAGCCCAGGGGTCACCACAGGGGATGAACAGGTGCCCCCATACAGAATACCAGTAAATAGTAGGGAGCTAGCATTCAGGCCAGCTGGCATCAGATGGTAGGGTGTGTGAGTGGTTAAGAGTAGCCCTGTTCATCTGGTGTTTGATAAAGGTTGACTGAGCCCCAACATTCCCCCCTACCCACATATGTTTCTTGGGAAAAGCGTGGGTGTGAATTTCTAATTGACCGAGGAGGGGTTCCATTCTGAGTGGGAGGGTATATGGCAGGGCTGAGGCCTGCCCCTGTAAATAATATAATATATATATATATATATATATATATATATATATATATATATATATATATATATATATATATATAATGTGGTGGGGTTCATAAATAAAATAGTGTTGTTTGATTTATAAGCAGGTGGAGAGGTGTTAATTGAGTAATTGATTATGAATTAACCCTGGCCACATGTCTTTAAAACAGGGCTGGAAAGCCAGTCCTTTGTTCTGTGCTGTTCTGTGCTTTGTTTACAAGCTTAGAGTGATTGCAATGACATAATACATGTTTTACTTATTCATTCCATTATTATCAGGAAAAAAACGTACCTGATACATTTAGTTAATGAAATAGTATCTGCTCATATCCACTCGGTTCTTGATATGTATAAATGTTGTAAAAACATGAGACTGAATAAATGTTCTAATATTCATCAGATTTACAGCGTTTTTCCATGTCTTTCTTATCTTTCTTACAAGTTTTTTTGAAGCAGGCTGTGATGTCTTTTCTCACTGAGCTGCCAAAACTTTTTCCGCCCTTTAGACACTAAATGCCCCTCTCAGTGACATCAGACAAAAACAAAATATATCAAGAAGTGAACGTCAGTCCCTCCCCTATCCAGTGATATGTGTTTCAAGCCTGTACTGCAAAGTACATCGGTCCTGTAAGTCATCAAAACAAAGTGCTTTTTTATCGTGTTTACACGATCGCGGTCCTAGAAGCCCATTTCAGTATGATCGTATTAACAAAATCTCGATCTTTAAAGGGTAAATAAAACCTTGATGCCCAAGCAGAATATCAACCTCAAACCCTCAGGGGTTTGATGTTGAAATGCTGCTCAGACATCCACGTTTTATTAAATATCACAGCCAGTTGCAGTGGTTGGTGGCTGCCACTATGGGTACCAGCAATGGTATTCCTAGTGCGTAAGGACATACACACTGTAAAGATCTTGTGAAGTGGTACGATGGGGATTTAAAGGACACAGTCCGAGTAGGAGAGGCACTACAAGGGATGAAGAGAATCCGTAGTAGTGCACTACCGGACAAGCTTAAAGTCTGGGGCTTTCAGTTTGGTCTTTTTCCTAGTTTGCTGTGGCCGTATACTGTGTATCAGATTTCCCTGTCAACAGTTGAGAGAAAGGAAGCCTTGATTCGTTCATACATTAGGAATTGGCTGGGAGTTCCATGATGCCTTAGCAGGTACCACTCTACAGTAAAGAGAAACTGCAGCTGCCCATGACAGCAATAACTGAGGAATTCAAGTGCACTAAGGTTCAGCTGGCAATGACACTGATAGAATTGCATGATGAGCATGTGAGGGAGGTAACACCCATAGTGAGAACTGGGAAAAAGTGGGCAGCAAAGGATGTGGTGGAAGAAGCCAAGGCTAGCCTTTATATCAGTGATATCATGGTGCAAGTACAACAGGGAGAAGAGGAGACCTTGGTCTCAGTTTAGCTTCCCCGAGATGCTGAACTGAAAAGGATGAGGTCTGTCACGATGGTTTCCCAGGCTAAAAAGGGAGAATGGATGAGATGGGAGACTGTGAAACAGCATGATTTGGCTGGTGAGACCTGTAGACAATGGAACATGGGAGGATCAGCTTTCTAATCAGGTCCACATATGATGTTCTTCCATCACTGCAGAACCTGAATGTGTGGGTAGAGGAGAACTGTGCATGCCCCTTGTGTTCATCACCAGCTACTCTGAAACACATTCTTAGAGGATTTAAAATACTCAGCACAGTTGGAAAAGGGAGACGAGAATGGACATCGCCAACTAGCTAGCAAGCGATAGCAAAGTATTAAGTATTAGCCTATTATCTGTTACTCTGCATTAGGGCTATAATTTGTATATTCTAGTAGTAGTGAATTTATTTGAATAATCTTTTACTTGTATGTTAATATAACCGGATTACTGTGACTTGAACTTGTTTGTCGTGCCTCAAGAGATAATACGAAACTGTAGGCCTTGTTTATTTATAATTGATTTAGAGTTAAGAATTTTTAACACATTTTCTTTTACCATGAATGAAGTTCATATTACAGTGAAGCTAACTATAGTTGCATTGCTGAGTAAGGAGCATGACAATTAAACAAAGCACATAATATATGTACAGTGCCATGGAAAAGTATTTTCCCTTGTCTGATTTTCTGCATTTTTGCACATTTTTCGCATTGAATTTAGTGAGATCTTTTTGTGGGTTGCAGTAGTATATAGAGGGAGTCTGAGAGAAAAAAGTGACGCCAAAGTTTGGTGCAAAAGTGGAACTTTTTGGCCAACATGGGCCCCGTTATGTCTGGCGAAAACCAAACACTACATTCCACAGTAAGAACCTCATACCAACAGTCAAGCATGGCGGTGGCAGTGACATGATTTAGGGATACTTTGCTGCATCAGGACCTGGACGATTTGCCATCATTGAAGGAACCATGAATTCTTCTCTGTATCAGAGAATTCTACAGGGGAATGTCAGGCCATCAGTCTGTGAGCTGAAGCTGAAGCATAGCTGGGTCATGCAGCAAGACAGTTATCCGCAACACACAAGCAAGTCTACATCAGAATGGTTGAAGAACAAGAAATTTAAAGTTTTGGAATGGCCTAGTCAAAGTCCAGACCTAAACCCCACTGAGATGTTGTGGCAGGAACTGAAACAAGCAGTTTATGCTTGAAAACCCACAAATGTCACTGAAGTTGAAGCAGTTCTGTGTGAAGGAGTGGGACAACATTTTTCCATGGCGCTGTGAGACAGATCAATAACTACAGGAGGCGTTTGGTTGCAGTTGTTGCTGCTAAAGGTGGCGTAACCAGTTATTGAGTCTAAGGGGGTGATTACTTTTTCATACGGGGGCATTGGATGTTGCATAACTTTCCTTAAAAAATAAATGAAAGTATGAAAACTGTGATATTTGTTCACTCAGGGTCACTTTCATCTATTATTAGATTTTGGTTGAAGATGAGATAACACTCAGTGGCAAATATGCAGAAAATCTGACAAGGGGGCAAATACTTTTTCACGGTACTGTGAAAAAGTATTTTGTAAAGCTCTTTTTGACAGTGGTCCACTATCAAAGGCCACTATATAAAGATTTTTTATAGTGGCCTTTGATAGTGGACCACTGTCAAAAAGTGCTTTACAAATAGAGGTCTAGGGTGTGTGAGAACTATGCATCAGTTGCAGAGTCACTTAGACCAATGTCTCACCTGAAAGACAGAGCACAAGGAGCTTAAGTGACTTGCTCAGGGTTGCACAACGAGTCGGTGGCTGAGCTGCGATTTGAACCGGGGATCTTGTGGTTACAAGCCTGTTTCTTTAACCACTGGAACACATATCCTGCTATAATATATACATAAAATATTATTAAAAAAATATATATGTAATTTTTTTTTTAACATAAATTTGTAAATAAGTATTACACTAAATCAAACCTCAAAAACTTCTCTTTTGTTCATTTCATGAAGAGAAAACATTATATATATATATATATATATATATATATATATATATATATATACACACACACACACACACACACACACACACACACACACACATATATATATATATATATATATATATATATATATATATTGATTTTTAATAGCGGTAGCCTTTTGGCAACTATTTAGTATAGAACATTAACAAATCTATTGTCATGCTACAAGAGAATCCTTAAGGTAAGCATGTAACCATAATAATTACATTTAACCATTCTCAAAGAAAAAAGAAAATATGATACGTATGATGGCCACAATTAGGTTAGTAAAATTTGAAACTTTATATAATACCATTCTAAACTCTTACAAAGTCATTGCAGTCACCCTTTTTTAACAATGTACATTTAATTAATAGTGTGAGCCTTGATAAGTGATCGAGCCTTAATGATCCCAAGTATTAGCATAGTCCTTCCTTAATTACCATAAAATGGTACTGGTGTGGCACTTTGAAGTTTGTTGTAAGCCAATTTCAAAATAAAAAAGCAGTGTTGTGGATTTTTTCAGGAATAATAGGGTACTATTATAGTGTGCATCCTCTATTCGTGCTGTAAACATAGCCATTGTCGAGTATAACTGGTATATCTCTGACTGGCACCTTTGGGTCATATGTTTTAGATCTTCAAAGTAGACTTCCACTTACAATATAAAATAATGTTTTCTTACTTCATGTATACCTTGTAGTTAAAGAATTAAGAATCACGATCAATGTCATATTGAAAGCATAATATGAGATTTTAACATGGAACACCCAATACAGTCAGCGCCACATAATCAGGACCTATATGCTTAAATGGGACAAAACTCTGGGAGAGGGTTCTTCTCAATGCTATTTATGTTGTTTAATTGGGACGTCACTTAGTTTAATTGGGACACGGTATTTTCAAAGACATGTTCCTGTAGCATAGTGCAGTGAGTAAGTGATAACGTTATTACGCTGTGACTTGTGTAAATTGCATAAACAAGGATTAACTTTTGAACAGGCTGGTCCCCTTTGGTTTCTCAAGCTCTTGTGGCAAAGAAAGTTGGTGTGTCAACATCACAAGTGTCTCACTTTGTGATAAGGTGATTTCATTCTTTTTTCATTAATTTAGAAATAAAAACAGCAATTCATGGTGTTTAGGGAAAAAACACCATAAATTATATATTAACATTTATTCATAATGTGATGTGACTTCATTCAGTTTCTTTTCATTTAGAACAAAAACAGCTCAAAATACATCTCTCGTGCACGTTGTTAATTATGAATCTAAGTGTGTAACAGTTTTCAATCTGTCCATCCACTAAAGGCTGGTTCACAGTGGGCATACGATTCAGATGGACGGTACAAACGGGCACAGGCTGTAGTTCACACTGAGCGATCTTCTCCCTGCGTTAGTTCATTCTGATTGGTTTAAAAAAGTCAACACTCTTCTGGAGGTTCGAGGAGTTGTGCACACAGCCGCATTTAACTTATGCACCGTATACCTGCAAAAAAGTTATTGTGTGATTGACAGCAAATGCCACCATTCAGTTTCATGGTAAAATCACTGACATTCGCTCAGTCTTTGCTGAGCTGACCCGTTCAATTTAACCATCTCTCTTTCAGTAAACACTGTGCATAGGCTGCTGAGAGAACACGTCAAACACAGTTTAAATTCCTGAATTGTTAGTTTTCATTAAGATAATTTAACTGTTTGTTTATGGTACTGTACATGCTTAATTATTAGTTTTTTAGACATTTTCCACTACATCTATACAAGTATAATTTATTTCAAATAATAAACGGTAAATTGTATTTTACTTGTAAAATTCTAAAGGAAAGAGACTGTGATTGGTTGAACACAAGTGACGTCACCAGCTTGACGCTGAGAAGTTGAACTCTACCAACTCGTCCACAGCGTCTACTATTTGAACGCAAGTTGATGTGTTCATAGTGTTCGTATAAATCGTATGCACAGTGTGATCCAGCCTCAAATCTGCGTTGTGTATTTTTTTGTTATTTGTTGAGGACAAAGGAGTTGACAGAACACAGATCTCTCAGCTTCCAGGATTTTATTTGCTCTGTAAAAACATTAATTGTTCAGTCTTACTTATTTATATGTAATTTCCTGTGCTCTCACACTCCATGCAGGCAGCCATTTCAGAGAGTGTGAGAATACACTTTTAAACAGTAGTGGCTTTTTTTACAAAGATAAATCACACTCAACATTTCAGAAATAAAGTACTTGCAAAAACATAGTATCAATGAAAACGATATTACATAGGTATCAGATAGTATCAATTCAACATATATATATATATATATATATATATATATATATATATATATATATATATATATATATATATATATATAACAGAAAAATATCAATGTACCTGTAAAAACATTAATTGTTTTGTCTTACTTATTTATACGTCATTCCCTGTGCTGTCACATTGTAAAAGCAAACCATAAAGCACACGAAAATGATAGAAAACCCTGGAATGACCAAAGGAAAAAAAAAAACCTTTTTGTTTAAATAAAAAAGAAGTACCGCATTCAGTCCTTAGCATTATATTACCAATACTATATATAAAACCAAAATGCACATTCAAATGTACATAATCCTTTAATTACTCATTTATTTACCATCCACAACATAAGTCATATCTCATGTTTTATTATTCGAAAATTAAGGACCTTTGATAAATATTAAAAATAAAATAGACTTTTCTTAGTCAGAGAAGAAAGTAGCAGGTTACATCCATGCAGGCAGCCATTTCAGAGAGAACCAGAATCAACACTTCCCTTCAGCATGACTGCCCACAGTTCCCATAGTGCATCTGGTCACTCAAGGATTAACTCTTTCATATAACTGAACAATTGTACACATGGCAATTGAGAACAATGACATTTCTAATTACATATAAAGCAGTATTCTAAGTGAATTCATTGGAATTGTTACACTAAGTTTCCAACTTGTTACATAAGGTCATCTCAAATGCCTCCCGTTTAATTGGGACAGACGCTTGTTCTGGATATGTTTACATCTCTCGAGGTGTCCCAATATAACGGCACCGACTGTAATACTGTAATATTAAGTACAGTAGAAACTCAGAGTTCCAAACACCTTGGGAATGGAGGTTGTTCATAAGTCTGAAATGTCTGTAATTCTGAAAAGGAGTTTGATGGTTTTAGTAAATGTGTACACCAGCTATGTACAGCCTTAATTTGGCAAAATACAGCACATGAATGCAATACTTGTATTATTATGGTCTGAAAGGTTTTCAAAATCATGCTATATGTGGGTAAATGCTAAATTTAACTTGCTATTCAATTTTAACTGTAGCAAAAACACAGATTTAAGAAACCTCATCATCTTCAGCTTTGGATACGATACATCTGTTTTTACTGCTCTGCTGTCTTTCACTTCCTTTGCAAACAATTGGATTTTTTTCTTGGCCTTTTTTAATATCACTGACAATTGTCTGGTTGCAAGTTGACTGTAACTGAAAGTTAGCTTTGTTACCCCTTACTAAGTTATTCATTGCTTATAGACCAGTGGTCATCAAAGTGGTGCCCATGAAGCGGTAGCCTAATCATAAGTTAGCTGGGTGGGACACAAACTGTGTCTGTTTCAGTTGCAGGTACTGACAGTATGTTTAGCCAATAGGAGAGTCAAATATCTGCCAAGTTTTACGCAGCTGTCCAATCATAAGCAAGCAGAGGCCGTTCACAGTATTCTGCATGAAAATGCCAATGGGGAAAGGAAAAGTTCTGCATGAGTAGCTGTCACAAAGACGGCTGGAGTGGGGGATGTCAGACCAGAAACAGGAACCAGGAAATAAACAAAAAGATGGAGCTTTAGGGAAGCTGAGCACTTCCTTGCGCTCAACGTTTAATAAATGAACAGACAGTAAATAAAAAGTTTGTAACAAAAACAGCACACGGAACGTGAGGCCAAAATGGACTAACACTTAAACAAACAGTGGACTAACAGACAAACACAGTGAGTGAAAACAACGGTTATATATTTTACTTTGTTTAGTTATCTCGTTTTTAATTCTCTCCTCTCCACACTCATTCTCCACTCACCGAACACACAACAACCCCGAGTGAGTGAAAACATGCTGCTTTTATGCAGCTGTACCGAGACTCGATTGCTAATCAATCATTCAACTGGAGTCGCGGTACAACTGCACGTGAATTAATAAAGTGCAATTCCCTGTACTCACATATTATTACATTATTTCACTTGTGTTACACAGATCCGTTTATATCCTGTGCACCAATGACTATATACCCAACATTAACACACAACATACAACACAAAATACACACAGGGGCGGGGCACTTTGCTCTTTCACTGGGGAAAGTGAAAAAGATCTGACAGCTGTCCAATCATTCATAAGCAGAGGCAGGGTGTTAATACGTCTTGTAAGCATTGAATTTCGCTGACTGTTATTGAGAAAAGTGTGTAGAATTTAATTTTCTCTCTATATTTTTTTTTTAATTTCACCATACAAGGGAAACACCGTAGTAGATTTAGTTACGAATACACTTTCTCTGAATAATTGTACTGGAGATGAGGTGTTGACAAATTTGCCAAACAGAAACAAAGCGAGAAGCTGTCTTTCCTCTTTTATTTTAGTTTATTCATGGTTATCTGTGTAAACATGCTATTTTAAAAATATTTGCTTTGCCTATTTTATATAAATTATAAAATAAGCACAGCACGCACAATTACTGGCAGGGACTTGGTCTTATCAGAGTGATCCAAGAATAAACTCTTAAAAAAAAAAAAAAAAATATATATATATATATATATATATATATATATATATATATATATATATATATATATATACACACACACACACACACACACACACACACACCCACACACACACTGTATATGTCACGGGAAGGCAATGTTTAAGATAAGAACCTATGCAATACTCAACGTGCCTGCAAACAGCCAAGTAAATTACAGCCATGCCCAAATTATTTTAAGAACCACTGTTATAGACCATGAATTGACACATTAGCTACCAAATAACTATAAATATTTTACTCTGTGTCTGAAAGGCATCTTCCATATATCCTTTTTGAGAGGAAAAAAACACAGTACAAGTGTATAAATCTAGGAGGAACAACTTAGTTTCAGGAAGAAGCTACTAAATTGTACTGAGTGGTTACTTCAGATTTATACAGTTAAAATAGAGTATGTTATTCCTTTCTGAAACATTAACTTTGTTCAAGAAAGGCAGGACCCAGAGAGTTAAACCCTAAGGACAACAGGGGGTTGAAAAGTTTCTCTTAGATTAAAAATAGTTATGTCTATTAAAATAGCATCAGGTTTTGTTTACTTGGAATTTTGTTGTGTGCCACCACACTGGAAAATGTTTTTCACTATGTTTTTTTTTTATTTTGGAACAAAATGAGTGGGTGTACACTTGGCTTAAATACAGGAAAATTCAGCCATTTGTTCATTAAAAATTAGGTAGGACTAGCTACCCAATCTGATTGTTGTCAGCCCACCCAATCCAACATTATCAAGTACAGTAATATCATCCCAATTGTATGGGCTACATGTACCTTCTAGCCTAAATGGCCTCTGTGAATTAGTTCCTGAGTGGTATTAATTAGTACTTTCCGTTTAATATTCACAAACATATTCATAGAAGTGTTCTAGATCATTGTTGGCTTTTTTTAACAACAGTTAATGTTGAAATATCACAGTTGTTTCAAAACAACTGTATATATCAAATCAAACTGTATTGATCGAATCAAAAATGTTAACTTTTTTTTTAAAGATATACCCATAAATATATGATTTACGGACTTGCCGACATTTGGGTACTATTCAGCGTTGCACCAGCAGGGGGATGGAGGGTGTAGCTAACCCCAGTCTTTCACATTCCACTGGCTACTGCATTTTTCTCTAAATCCTACACATGAAACCACATTGCAGCATCAGGGAGGAAACAATGTGCTTCTCCAATATTACTGGATATGGCATATGTCAATAAATTGAAATCTGGTCATGTGAACACAATCCCTGCCAGGCAGTGCTGTACATGAGGGTCAGCAGCAGCTAATGACAGAAAAAAAAACAACTGAATTTCCACAAATAAATATTAAGATTTTCTCCCTATGCATTGGGACGGGGACATTTGCTAGAAAATCATGACTCTCCCAACCATATAGGGACTGTTGGCTATAATGTGGGTCTCGGGGGACACACAATATGAGTGTTGTAACCGAAGAGCGTTATAAATGGGGGAGGAGGGGGTGAGAGGCACCGCGGGACGCATAACAACACACATCTGACTAAAATACAAAAAATAATAACATCTCTGTCTATAATGCACATATAGTGAAGCAAAAATGTTACTTTCCGTGAATTAACCATGCATAAAGCACCATGTAATCAACGATATATTTTTTTAGCAATAAATAAATAAATAAATAAATAAATAAATTAAAAGGTAACATTCCCACTCGTGGATTATTTTAATTAGCAGTTTTTTTTAAACTATAAACAGCCTGGCTAAATGGCAGTCAGGAGTTCAGTTTGAAGCGACAGACAAGCAAACCAAGTGCAAGAAGGAGAGTGGGTTGGGAGAGGGGATGAGGGAATGGGCTCGCCCCAGGTTTGGCTGCCGGAGCGGGGCTAAACCAAAGCTGAAGCATCTCGTCTCCCAGAGAAAGCCGCAGCAAAAAAGTAAATACATTAGGAAAGATAACCACGTAACAGGCCTAATATTTATTTAGTTATAAAATTAATTCTGAATAAGATGCCTGTGTTATAAAGTGCCAGCGCAGACTTTCTTCAGTTCAGATACTGTGTCAAAAGGAAGAGACAGAAACGAAAGTTCGACTGAGAAGTTGTTTATAGTTTGAACAACACCGGTACTCTATCTACTGTAGAAATATTGCACAATTCATTAGTATAGGGAATTGGAGAACATGCTGTAGGAGCATTATATCCAAGGTGCGTTATAACTGAGAGCCTTATAGCGAGGGAGCACTGTAGTTTAATTTAGAATATGCAATGCATTATTTAAAATATAAAAAAGTGTCTTAAAATATATTTTTATTGCATTTTAATAAATTGTAGTGGCACGTCTAGTCCGGAATATTAGGGCTGCGGCGTTGTGGTCCTCTTTTGCTACAGCAACACCAGACTGAAGCTATGCGTGAATGGAGTCTGCAGGGGCTGCCACAGAAAGGCCACTAAGAGATGAGGGGCTCAGGGCGGGAAATTATTATACAATGTTGTATTTTGCTAGCGGGCTTTGGGTTATTTAAGGGAAGCCTGCAAGCTCCTCGGGCAAGAGTGTTGGGGAAACTTGCCGTGTGGGTTGTATCCAATAAAGAACACCTGGACCGGACCTAGGTGCAGATCTCTACACTCTGAAAGACCTGGAGAAGCCGGTAATATATATATATATATATATATATATATATAATCTATATATATATATATATATATATATATATATATACCCAATATATATATACCCATATATGGGTTATATATATATGGGTTTTATCCATACTTTTTTTGGGGGGGTTAATAAACAGTACTGTATAACATTTCAATATATATTTTACACAAATCTGTTACTATAAAGTAGTGAATATATGTTCTTAAGCTAGTTAAGTAGTTTGCCTGTGACTAGGTGTGGTTAATCTCAATCTTGACAGCAATAACTGCTGTATAATGTCTTAAAATTGTATTATTAGGCATTGACAGCAAACCATTGTCTGGCGTTAAACAGGCATGTTCCACATTCTAACGATTTACCACTTTCTGGCCCTACATTAGTAGTGCAGCCACTGGAAAAATACAGACAAATTACCCAGTTGGGTGGTGTTTTATCTTAATTGACATTAATTTAATTGATATAAAATTACACATTTATTTAAGTTACATGTTAATAAACTGGCAATAAATAGGAAATAAGGAAGCCTTATGGAAAAGTTGGCAGTGTTATTCCAAACCATAATAACACACAGCTGTCTTCTTAAATATTTATTTTAATAAGCAGCTACAAATATACAGTATTCCATCAAATTTAAGACACAGTTTTCTAAACACATTTTTTCTTCTGAAAAATTACCTGCATCTTAAATTGGAGTATAGTAATGCATGTATTAAAATTGGCAACAAAAAACGTTACAGCCCGAGTACACAAACAGGAACGTGACTGACTACACAAGAAATGAGTAACAAAAACATTACTGCCTGATCTCCAATCATCCATGACATACAGGCAGACAATTTCTTTATGAAAAATGGCTTGAGAACGGTGATAAACAGCTGACTCTGACCAGACGAATGTGCCGTGTACCTCTGCCTCTTATGTGAGTGGATTATTAAAGCATGGGATTCCATATAAAGACTGTGGTGCAGTCCTTTAAAAATGTTACATATCTAACCAGCTCAACAGAACAGAGGAGTACAGAGATGTCAAGTAATAATGATGACTCCTTCAACTCAGAGGATGATGACTAGGAGAGGAAGCTTCAAGGTGAAGCTTACTGTTCTTGCAATAGAGGTACGGAGGGCACTGTGATTTCAGTCTGTTGCAGGATGTTTTAATAAATCATAACTCCAAGACAGTAATGTTGGGCAATACCAGAAATAACCAGTCAATTCACTTTCCAGACAGAATACAACATAAAAACACTAATAAACAAAAAAGCAATGGCACATGTACCAAATAAATATTGAAAAATAGGAGCCCTAATTATAATCATGTTTTCAACAAGTCATGCCTCCACTTAGGGCAAATGGGAAAAATAAGCTCATGTAAGAAAGTGCTCTTGAAAGCTTTTGTACTCATTTCTGTGAAGGCTGTTTGTTTTATACAGGAGCTTATCCATAAAATAGCAGTACCAGAAATTCCTATTCCTATTACTATTAAAAACTATTGTGATTACCCACACCAGACTATACTTTATGAGAAATTTAGTGCATTGTCACAGCCATCCCATTTGTTTCATTCAAATTATCTTTTCTGGACAATTCTAAACACTTTAATGTACAAAACATGAATTTTTGATATCTGTTGAATACTACGACTACTATAACAGCTATTTACAATTTCAAGATGCTAACTGTGTATAAACTAGAGGTCTGTACGACTACCTGTCAGGATTTAAGGTACCCGACCCAGTCTCTTTTTCTAACCTGATTTTCTACTTGTGCCTACCTCCAGTATGTAAAGTACATATGCATTCACTTTCCTCTTTCCTTTAAACATTCAGGCAGGTTCCTGGAATATAGTGTATTTTGAGTTAAGCTTGACATTAAATATTGTAATTGTCAAGATGTAATTAATTTTAAGGCTAATACAAGGTTCAGGATTTCCAACAAAATAGAAGGATAGAACACAGTTCACTCTCTGACCTGAGCTTCTTTCAGCTCCACCTCCAGAGGTGAATAGCTGATGCTCCAACCCACTGCACAACCTTGTCCCTATAAACTTAACATTTAATCTGAATCTATTTACCTGTCTGTCTACAACAAACAGTGTACAATGCACACACTGGATTCAACATTGCAATTTTTTTTCTTCTAATCTTGCAGGACTTTGATGAACATACTTCACAATGTAAATGAACTTCAGTTATCACAGATCATCACAGAGGATGATATATTAAAACATTTGGAAAACTTAGTACCTTAGAAAAAAAAAAAATTAGTTACTCTCCCAAAGGCATTTCTGTTTTCACTAATGCAGTAATGGAACAACCAGCCTGATGCTATTTCAGTACAAACTTGGAGTTAAAAAGGGAACCACATTAATTTCCTATCAGTAAACTGACTTTTGAAAAAGAAAACCACATTTAATTTAAGGAGTGCAAAAGTATGTTAAAAACTTGGGAACCACCGTGTTTTTCCGCACACATACATACACACTGTGGCATTCATTTTGCAAAAATAAACCATTCAGAGTCTAAATGGGTCACTGTTAAATGTAATCTATGATCTGGTAATAGACATTTAGTAACATGACTGATGCTAAAAATTTAATCATAAAATGGATATTAATAAAAACTGCAGCAGCTGCCTGTGAGAAATGTATTGCCAACTTGATTTTGATTTAGATATTTCATCTTTGGAGAGCAGTGGTTTTCTAACCAGGTACACAAGCTCTCGTCAGGAGGTATGTGAGAAAAATCCTGTAATGGCGGACAATGGGTTCCTGTATGTGTTCCATAGTAACCATTACCCTATCTGTACTCTGAGGAGTTATAAGCTTGTTTTGCATTTGACCTTAGGGGAGGTCAAAGGTACTGGTCAAGGCAATTTTTGAATAGAAAACTGTCTGAACTCTCAAAGGAGTTTAAGCAAGTTTTGCATTTGAGCTTTATCAAGGTAATATGTGCAAATATGTGCAATCTGACCATAGCTGAAAGATTCTCCGTGCTGCTGCAGTGGGTTTCCTCTCACTGCCTCTTGGCTCCCTTCCGAGGAATAAAGAATACCACGGTAATCCACCAGGGTTTTCCAAAGCTTCAGGATTCTGTGAATTACAGCAGATTTGTAAAAGCAAAACAACAAAGCACAATCGACGAGCACAGCACATCTGATTGTAATGCGACCGTGTGGTTCCTCATTGGGCCAAGATGGCCCAGTCACGGTCAGCCCTACACAGCGCTGCCGGTGGTCGGGTGGACAAATTACAATACGGACTCCTTTCAATCCTGTCACACACATTTTGAAGCACATTGGTCATGTCAAAATTACAGACTATTTTTTTTTTTTTTTTAACCAGCATTATTTAAAAATCTACTAGCATTCACTTAATGCACATTTTTTTTTAAATCTGTGTGGATTCTAATGCTTGTTTACACTACTCAAAAACAAAAAAAATAATCTGGCTGCCCCAGTCTTTCCACCCTGCATAAAAGTCATGCACTACATTGAATATTCCTAAGGTTGGAATGACAAATGAAAACAAACAAACAAACAAAAACAAACTAACATTAAAACCAGTGTAACAGGGTGCTTGTGTCACGTGTGTAGGTAACTGCTGTTGAAGCAATACAGAAAGACAATGGAGGTAAAGTTGAAACGCCGGCACAAGTGCGCAGGATTTATTCACACAAACAGAAGGTAAATAAAGGGTTCATGTGACATCACTAGCCATGCTTATAGCAAGCTGTACAATAGGAAAAGTAAAACACAGTACAAAAACTACAAATAAAAGGTGCTACACAGGGCGAGCGCTAGCCTTATAAACAAGGAGTCCCGCTCCAGGAACAAGCTACACTACGTAACCCTCGCTATACATCACAAAGGATCCCTATCCCCTAAACTACCCTACTGATGAACCAGTATTCATACGACGACTCCTGCTGCTTCATGCGGCCTTGACTGGGCATTGTCTTCACAAGCACCAGTTTCAGGGTTGCATAGCTGTCGTTTCTGCAGAGTGGACTCTCTCCTCCTGCGAATACGCAGCTCTCCTCTGTAGCATGGCGTTTCAGTCTCCCCGAGCCATCTCCACCGGATCTTTTTAAACTAACGGACACTCAGTCAAGACTCGCTCATCTGCTGATTTTAGGACCAGCACAGCCAATCACTTGCTGCCCTTCCCCTCAACCAAGCCTAGCAGACAGCCTGTCTCAAATGAGCACCCATCTGTAAACATTTTTAATTTAATCACACAAATCAACTCCAAAAAAACACACAATAATCCCATTTCCACGTACAAATTATACCAACACTAATTCCCACCTGTGCAGGGAAATTGCCCTGTCACAACCAGTTTTGGTGCTTTTTCATTTTCAACAATATAAAATATGATAGTGTTGCCAGGGATAGGAATATCCATATTACAGTATTACCATATTATACATTTTAGAAAGGTTAGCTGTATATAGTAATAGAAGTTAATCAAAACAAAAAGGCTATATGTGTTGCTTGACTTAACTATATAGTAGTGTGAATGATTGATTTCAGCCACATGTTATCATATGGGTTTATTCAGGCCGGTTTAATATCTCACAAGACAAATGCCAAAAGGAAATTCTCTTAACACTACTTCTGGAACCACTCTCCAGTCATCTAAAAAAAATTAAAATTGCTTCCCACCCACCTTATCTTTGTATTCCAGAGTGTTTTTTTTATACGTACATCGACCGAAGTTGGCGATAAGTTAGAAATGTTGCGGGGACCAGCACTGGTATTTAAAATTACTAATACTGATCTGAGGATGACCCAAAACCCCAGTGCATTATTTGTCAAGAGGTTTTGTCAAACAAAATGTAAACCTGCAAAATTGAGGTGCCATTTATCGACAAAGCATTCACAATGTGAAAAAAAAAGTTTTTAAACAAAAGAAACACAAACTTTGCCTTTAGCAACTTTCAATGAGCAAAAATGACAATATTCCTTGATGAATTGGTAGCAAAGAGTGATCTCGTTAAGTTAAGCCTTGCGCAGAGTTCCAATCCAGTTATTAGACATGAATTGGATGATTTAAACTAGCCTGTATTGATTGAAATAATATGATAAACTCTTTGTCAATAATTATAATAATACTGTATATGTTCCTTTCAAATAGATATGTATACTCAGTGGAAAATATTATTAACAGTCTATGAAAGCACCCGATGGAAGGAGTCAAACTTGGCAGGCTCTTATCATAAGGCCTTGTTAGCATATTCCAGTTTTATGAGAAAAAGTAGCCAGTTTCTTTCGTTACTTTACTTTCACTACTTTCGGATAACAGAAGGTAGGGGTATTAGAAATCAACCTTAAAATTGGCAAAAAGCAAAGGTTGTCTTAAAACCTGCTTCAACTGGATTTTGTATGAACAGAGAAAGGGGTCAGGCTTAATTCAGTAAAAATAATATTAGCAACTGTTATATTGAAGTAACATGTTATTAGAAGTACATGTTATAAAATAATTTAAAGTTAAACTGTTATACAAATAACAGTATTATTGTTGAAAGAACATATTACAGTTAAAAATGAAAGAAGTTCAGTATTAACTGACACTGCCCAGAATATTGTAATAACTGTACTGTTTTAAATAATATAAAACCAGCATAAATAATATTGCAGCAAATTATGACCAGGTTACAATGATTTGAACTAAGAAAACTGAACAAATCTTAATGTTAGAGAAAAAAAAGCTTGTTTATGTGTCTCTGTTATTCATGCACATACACTTTTGGAGGCCGGCCAGACTATTGCACATGGAAGCCTGTAACCTTGAAAGAAGCAGGCATCTGGGGGAACTAAACATGGAGGCTAGGTATTGCAAATTAGCAAAAACAAAAGGGTAACCCTTTTTAGAATGATAATTGAAACTAAAAAGACCTATTTGATTTTATTTGATTGTGTTGTTACTAAGCATAGAAGTTTTACATTTTAAAAAAAAAGTATTCTGATCGAATCATAGAGTGACAAAACTCTCTGAAGAGAAATAATGTTTTAAGTATTTTGGTCTAATAAGAAACAATATTTAAACTAGCAAGTGTTTTTGCTTGTTTAAGACTCAACTGTAATACCAATAGAGTGTAAAAGCAAGAACGAGCATTTCATTTAATCAGTTTAAGAATTAGTTGATTTTCTTTCTCCAACTAAACAAAAATATTTTGAGACATTACAATATCCATTAAAACAGGAACTGTTAGGTCAGAAAATTAGACAAATAAAGTGTAAACTGTATTCAATAATTTTAGTACACAAAAAACCTACAGAAACATGGCCTTGCCCTTATCTGCTTGCAAGCAGAGTGGTGTTAGATATGGAAGGTTCTTTTTGGCAGTTTTTTCTTGTAATCCACAGTTTTGAATCCAGGGTCTTTCTATGATAACAGGATCTGGCAGTCGTACCAAGCATTCCACTAATTAAGGGAGTTATGTCCAGCATTAGTTATTATCAAATAAATAACGGAACTTCTGATGTATTCAGTGGAGGCAAAATCCTATATAAGCCCAGAGCAAGACCCCATTCAATATCGCTCAACTTGCTAACTACAAATTGTGTGATCCATGCTCTGAAAGCCTCTGAGAAACTGATTGCTGTTTGGTCGAAGGCAAGTGTCTGCCTTTTGAAGACAGTTATTATTTTTCAATATATCCTATACTACACTTCCATATACCGGAAGGTAAGCATATATTTGAATTTAGTATCTCTTTTATATTAATGCATTGCTATAAGGTATAGAAATTACGTTTTAGTCTTAAGAACGCAACATATATATAATATATATTGAATGTTCTAGAATTTAGCGGTGGGTGTTTTTTTAGCTTTGTGTACGCATAGCCTGAAGGCTACATATATAATAACCATATTCATATTACTGTATTGAAGTACTAATGCTGTTAAACCTGTAAAGCACTGAATCACCCAGACTGCTTTTTACGCGGGATTTATGGTGGTCTGCGCAAACAACCAATCGAATATTTAAAGCATTTAATAAACCGAAAAGATTACGTGTAAAGCTCTGATTCGTTACAACTTCAAATTAAATGAGTTTGTGTGTTTTTCTTGATTATTAAAAAGTCATCTAGATACTTTGCAAGCCCAGTGCACGAACAATCCACTTACAGGAGTCTGAAACATCTTTATATCCTCCATGAACGTCTCCTCTGAGTTTAAGAGTGTGCTCAGAGCATATATTTCAATTAAATGAATATGTGCGAATTCTGACACAACTCTTCCTTTCTTTTTGTCCCCGCCGATGTGGTGCATCATAGGAATCGAAAGAGTTCCAGTGGTGACTTTTCTACCTATAATGTAAAGTCTGCTTCATTTCCTATTCAAAGCTTTCTCTTTTGAAAACAATTGCATTTTTTAGCAAGATTCACCTGGATTGGTTTAGAGACACCCCTTCTTAACATATACGTGTTATTATTTCTACGATCAATGTTTTCAGTTGGCCTGACCATGGCTCTTTTCACCAAAGTGCTGTCCGAAACTGCTGGCTCTCATGAACATTCATGATCAGACAAGACGTCAATCAGGCCCTGGCCCTCTTTCTCCCAGGGCAAGTATATCACCCCTCTCCTCAGCCAGTCCCAGCAGAAATCCCAGATGGCCGCCTGCACTTATCCAGATGCAGCCCCAGATACTTAAATCCTCCCCTGCTCCAACTAAGCCTGGTTGACAGGTCTGTGGGTCCACAGTACACCCACTGCCCCAGTAGCACGGCACAGCTCTTGTTCCAGTTCACCTTGGCTGAAGATCTGAAAGTCTGCAAGGGCCCTTACATCATGCTCCCCTTTCACCATGACCATTAGGTTGTCAGCGTACGCTAACACTCTGACAGGGGGGTTGGGGCACTGTGGTGAGGACAGTCCACCGATCATTCACAGTTCATGGAGCAGAGGCGCAATGGCCAGTGAATACAGCATGCCTGATAATGTACAGCCCTACCTGACACGCATCTGTACTGAAAAAGGGTCGCTCAGTTCATCTATAGCACACTGTAAGTGTCACTGTAAAGCACCCGAATCATAGTTACGAAAACAGATCTGAACCCGAAGGACCTCATGGTCCTCCACAAATACTGTGTTCAACCCGGTCAGAAGCTTTTTCCCAGTCCAATGAAATCAAACCAGTATTCAAGCCAAAGAGCTTTGAGACTGCCAATACATTGCAAATTAAAAATATGTTGTCAAAGATTGACCTGCTGGGCACGCAATATGTCTGATCCGAGTGTACCACTGATCCTAAAACCTTCCTCAGTCTATTTGCCATAGCTTTTGACAGCAACTTGCAATCCACACCCAACAAGGCGATAGGTCTCCAGTTCTTTATTTCACACTGGTCCCGCTTTTTAGGCAACAGCATTACTACTGCCCTCCTATAGCTGAGTAACAGCTCTCCCTGAGCCAAACTTTTTTATAGCAGATCCTCCTCCAGCTCATCGCAGAAAGCTCTATAAAACTCAGTGGGGAGATGTCACAAAGACGGTTGCAGTGGGTGACGTCAGACCAGAAACAGGAACCGACTCAGAACACAGGTTTTGGAATGATGAAGGCGATGATGCGCAGTTTAATAATTAAACAGACAGAAAATAAAAGGTTTGTAACAAAAACAGCACACGGATTGGAGTCGCTGGTACAACTGCACGTGAATTAATAAAGTGCAATTCACTGTTCTCACATATTATATTTTACTTGCACGTGAAGGGCTGTGCAATCCTTGTGCCTAAATACAAATATATATTTTAAACACTTGTGTTACACAGACCCATTTTTATCCATGTACCAATGACTATACACCAACATTAACACACTACATGTAACATATACACAAATAAATAGCCAAGAGGCGGGGCACTTTGCCACAAATCCCCCCACCCCCCCTTGTGCGTAGCACACATGGCCTAAATGGTCTCAATGTCCCGTAAGAGGGGTCTGGAGTAATCCCTGGGGGTGGCCAATCCAACACCCCTAGTGGCCAGGCTGACCATGCTGTGGCTGGCTCCTCCAGCTGGGACAGTCCTGGCAGTGGAAAGGCTGCTTTATCCCATTGTAACCCTGGCAGCGGAAAAACAGCCAGGGGCATTGTTGTCAGCTGACCTGCAAACAGCTCCCAGACTGACCCATTCAGCCGTGGCAGTCCTGGCAGTGGAAAGGCTGTGGGGGCAAGTGGTCCCCTGACCTTCCCCTTCTTCGTAGCCAGCAGCACCCTTTTGTGGGGCTCCAGCCACAAGAACTCCTGCAGCAAAATTGCTGCGGGGGAAGGTAATCTCCTGACCTCTCCCCTCTTCTTCATAGCCGGTAGCTCTCTCTGGTGGGACTCCACCCACACTGACCCTTGTGGCCAAGCAGAGCTGATGGCGACCACTGGCGAAGCAGTTCTGATGACCCAAGGAGAAGCAGAGCCGGCAGTCCCAGGCACTGCGGAGCAACAGGCAACCCCAGGCAATGTGAAGCGGCAGGCAACCCAAGGCGATGCGGAGCGGCAGGCAACCCCAGGCGATGTGGCACGGCTAGCAACCCCAGGCTATGCGTCATGGCTGGCAACCCCAGACGATGCCAGGCAGGCAACCTTGGGCGAAGCGAGACAAGCATCCTTGGGTGAAGCGAGGCAGGGAGTCAGGACAAGCTGGTGTGCGGGTTTTGGCCCTCTTCTCGGCCACTGCACAACTCCTCCTCCTCTCCCCTTGATGGTGATGGAGGCAGAGGCAGCTCCAGATCCTCTCCTCGTGCTGGTGGGGGAAGTGATACCAGCAGGCATTCATCCTCTGCTGGTGGAAAGGGACCCAGTAGGCATTCACCCTCTGCTGGTGTAGGTGGCAGAGGCAGAGGCAGTTCCCGCTGCTCTGTTCCTGGCGGTGGAGGTAGCGGAGGCAGAATCATCTCCAGCTGCTCTGCTCCTGGCGGTGGAAGTGGCGGAGGCAGAGGTAGCTCTTGCTGCTTTGCTTCTGCCAGTGGAGGTGGTGGAGGCGTGTAGTCTCCTGGCGACGGAGGTGGGAGCAGCATGTAGCCTACCCTTGTTACAGGGGACTGGTGCAGCTCTCCCTCCTGCTCTGGAGACAGTGGTGGGACCTCTCCCTCTAGTGCTGGAGACGGCAGCAACGGCTCCTCTCCCTCTGGCACTGGAGATGGCTCCTCTCCCTCTGGCTCTGGAGGCGAAATCAGCAGGCATTCTTCCTCTGCTGGTGGAGATGGGAGCTGCAAGTAGTCTTCCTTCAGCCCAGTGAGGATGCAGCTAGGCTTGGCTCCTCCCACTTGGAATGCAACCTGCTGGGGCAGTCCCATATCGGCAGCCAAGTAGTTGATCACCACAGCTGCTGGGTTCATGAAGGGCACTGGGTAGTAATGTTGTTCCCAGCGTTCCCAACATTCCCCATCTCTGGCCCACAGCAGGTCAACAACCACTGAGAGGTCCTCCCCGCTCCACTCCGTGTCCGAAACCCAGTCCAGAATCTCCTCAGAGGATGGGAAAGGCTCTGTGTCCTCTCTCAGGGGCTCTAGTTCCTCCTCTTCATAACTGCGGAAGGGACAGTGTGAAAAGCGATGCCCCTATTCGCAGAGGGGGCACACCAGCGATGGCTGGTTGTATCGCCCTGGATTCCTAGTCTTCAGGCAGAACTCCTCTGTGTCCTCCTCCTCCTCCTGCAGTCGTTGCTGCTGCTTTCCTCTCCCGCTTCTTCTCCCCATTTCTTTATTATTATTATTATTATTATTATTATTATTATTATTATTTATATTATTTATTTATTTATTTATTTATTTATTTTATTTATTTTTTTAAATCCAACCCCCCCCCCCCCCCCCCCCCCCCCGAAAACACACAAAAAACAAACTGTGTCAAAAAAAAACTGCGGTCCCTGCTCTGGTCTGTCTAGAAGGCGCTACGTGTCACAAAGATGGCTGCAGTGGGTGACTTCAGAACAGAAACAGGAACCGACTCAGAACACAGGTTTTGGAATGGTGAAGGCACTGATGTGCAGTATAATAATTAAACAGACAGAAAATAAAAGGTTTGTAACAAAAACAGCACACGGATTGGAGTCGCTGGTACAACTGCACGTGAATTAATAAAGTGCAATTCACTGTTCTCACATATTATATTTTACTTGCACGTGAAGGGCTGTGCAATCCTTGTGCCTAAATACAAATATATATTTTAAACACTTGTGTTACACAGACCCGTTTATATCCCATGTACCAATGACTATACACCAACATTAGCACGCTACACATAACATATACACAAATAAATAGCCCAGGGGCGGGGCACTTTGCCACAGGACGCCATCAATACCAGGAGAATCCTCGCTTTCAGAGAGTGACAGTGAGGGTGGCTTCACAGACTCCTCTCTGACATTGGCCTTGTCGGCCAGCCAGAGCTGCAGGGGGGTATAATTAAAAATAAAAAGGAAGAGAGGGGTTATAATTGAGGATTATATCCCTGAAAGAGAAATGTTTATTGTGTCTGTTAACTATTTGTTAAAAAAAGGGGCAGGAAAGGAAAGCGATCAGTAAAGATGGAGACTGACAAGGTAATAAGCAATAAAGATAGTAATGATAAGTAAACCTTTTCCTTTTCATGTTGTTTTATCTGTCGTCTTCTGTTTCCTTGTACTATTTAATCTTCTAATGAGTGAATTTGGGTGCTTTGAAGATGGATATATTAGAGTTCCAACAGGCTCTAGAGTCCACATCAAATAGCATCTCACTCAGCATCATCACAGTATCACATATAACTGAGTTCTACAGTTTATTTTTCCTCGTCTTCCATAGGGCCAATTTACCCTGTCCAAACATAAAATGAATGAAACAGCTTTTAAATCTAGTCCTGTGGCTGTAATGCCTTATACACACACGCTGCAGTTAACACAACATCCATATTAACAAACTGCACTCACTGCAATTTTTTGTTGTAAACACACACCTTTCATTACTGAAGTGAGTGCGCTCCCTGTTTAAACAAACCACTGAACTTGGACCACTATTACACAACATTTGTTAGATTTGTGTTGGGGCAGCATTGAGGCTGTGTGACTGTTTTTTTTGTGTTTGCAAGAAAGTGCAGGCATAATCAATCTGCAAACCCAGCGGAGATGGCGTTTTGCTTTTTCTGCACTGTGAAATACAGCACTGATGATCTGCAGTACCATGACGATATAGTGAAACATTTGGCCGATCTTCCGACCAGAATGCTGGTGGGAATTACTTCAGTGGTCTCCAAATGACTGGACTAACAATTTACGCATGTCTAAGGAGTCGTATGTGCCTTTGTCATTTACTTTCCTGAAGTGCCAAAACACACAGATGTGACATTCGATATCAGTGGAAAAATAAGTTGCGCTCACACTGTGGCATTTGGGGACATGAATTGTGCCATATTGTTTTATTTAAGTTGCAAAACCAAAAATAAAATGTTTGCAGGTTTTTTTTTTTTTTTTTTACAACAGAATATTATACAACTGTACTTTGATTAGATACAAAAAGTATATTATATGTATGCACTATTTACTATTGTTATGAATTTACTGTTCATCAATATTACAGAATTCACGTGGCTCATCAGGCTAATAGACAATTACATCATTACTTGCGCAGAAATCCACCGAGCACCTACTGCGGTTGTTTTAGTACAGTTTTAACCCTTTGCGGTCCTATGTCGGACCCTGTCTGACATCATCAAAAACACGTAAAGCACAGGTCTCTAGTCGTTTTTTCTCCGGAAAAAGATGAGAAAAACCTTTCAATGGCCGAGTGCAAATGATAGGAGCCAAATGAAACCGAAAAAAGGGCGTATCTCATAGCCCCAAGCACTACAGAGATAACATGGACATAACAATGGAGATAGTTGCTTCTGTATCCAGCACAAAGAATATTACAGACATTTGCAGAGCTTTTTGAGATGTTATAGTAATAAAATAATGACTTGGATCACATTATTGAGGAGTTTGGTGATAAAACGAATTATCAGGAGAGGATTTATCAGTATGCACGTCTATAAAGACGTATGTGAAAAATACAGCGAACAAGGGGTGGGGCTTGGCTGGAGATACAGTAAAGTGTCCGTTTTCGATTCAATGCCTTTTAAACCTGTTTTACTCTTGGGGGGGGGGGAGACAGAGGAATACTACAATGCCACAAAGTTCAGTGTGGATGTGCTGGACCAGATGGCACAACAGTATTCAGTCAAAGGTGGATCTCATCGGTGGCCTGTGGCTGTATTTTATAGCATTTTAGACCTGGCAGCCATCAATGTGTATGTTTTGTACAAGGAATGTACCAAGGAAAACTGCAACGGGAGGAGCTTGATCTTGTAGTTAGCCATGGAGCTTCAGCAAGCACATATGGATCAGAAAAGGACAGAGACAATTTCCCCTTCTGGCAGTGCTGAAGCCACGGCACCCACACACAAGAGGAAGTAGTGCATTATATACTATTTTTGAATAAAAAGACTCTTTGATGTTATTTTTACAAACAAATAAAATGTTTGTACAATTTCATATGTACAGAGACCTGTTACAAAATAGTTGCTAATGAAATGTTTATTTTATTTATGTTTTATTTAAGTTTTTCTTTTTTTGTACTGCTTCTTTTGAAAAAAAAGGTTTTTTTTTCTATTTAAATATGGTGTTTCTGCTATGCAAATGTTTGATTTGATGTGCATAAATAAAACGTTTGAGTTTTATACGATCGTTTGTCTTCATTATCGTTATCATTATCTTATTACAGCTGTTTAAAAAGCTACAGGTTGAAATGACCGGTTTGGTGCTTCTAGGTAGTTTGAAATTCTGGCGGTTCTAGTGTTAAAACACAAAAAATATTGTTATATAAAAGTTTGATAAAATTAATAAACTGAGGACCGTCCAAAACCAAAGACAAAAATGATCAAAGGAGACTAGTTCCACATTAAAATCATCATTCTTGTTAACGATAAAAAGTCTCTTATTAAAAAAACATTTTAAAAAATGGCCCTCCCCAGCACACAGTAAGTCTGGTCCGGGTGGATTATGTTCACCATGCAGTTTCTCAGGCTGTTTGCCAAATTTTAAAATCTACACATAAAAGTGAGACTGGTCGCCAGTTCCTCAGTAGACACAAGTCTCCTTTTTTGGGCAGCAGCGGTAATGACAGCCCTGGGGCAGCTCCCTAGCCCTCAGGCTCCTGCAGCATGAGGAGCAAGTCAGGCCCCAATTCTTTCAAAAAATGTTTAAAGAAGTCAATCAGTATTCCATCAATCCCTGGAGCCTTTCCGCTAGTCAGCTGTGTGGTGGTGATGCTCAGCTTCTGCAGTGTAATGGCTCCCTCTAGGTCCTGCTGCTGCTCCTCACTCAGCCTAGGCAGGTCCTGCAGGAGCTCTCCAGGTCAGCTGAGCTGCACTGTTCTTGTTATACAGGTCCTGGTAAAAGTTCACCGCCGGCACACTGATGTCCTCCTTGTTGAGCAGTTCTCTGCCGCAGGGCAGCTAGCCGCTTACTGTTGGCTTTCTTCTCTAAGCCAAAGAGGAATTTGCTGGGGGCATCCATGCCCCTCAGCTCTGTGAAACGGGAGCACTCCTGTGCCCCCCGCATCTTCTCCAGCAGGCTGCTCAGGGTGGATCTCACTGCCTCAGGGTGTCTCACTTGGGTGACTGTCTGCTCGGCTCTCTAACCCTATAATCTCTTTCTCCAGTTCTGTCATGGCTGCATTCAGTGTAATGTTGACAAAGAGGTTGAATCCGCACCTTTCCCAGGTCTCAACACTGCTGCAGAGTAGTATACTTTTGTGTTTGGCCTCTCCAATTCCCCCACATGTCCTTTTAAGTGTTGTGTGAAAAATATATCTTTCAATAGTTTTAGGTTAAAGCCAATGGGAGGAAAAATTTGTTTATTTTGAAAAAATAAAAGTGGACACCGGCTCTTCCTCCCATGCCTCCCGATCACCCCCTACCTCCTCCCCGCCAGCAGCAGCCTGTTCCTGTCTTCTCAAAGGGCATGGTTTCCTCGGGGTCCTGGACTCTTACACTTAAAATATTTCATCACATCTGAACTAGCAAACACCACACAGCTTATTCCCTCTACACGAAAGGTCTATGCCACCTCAATAACAGCACTGGGGCTGTTAAACATTAAAAAATCCTGTCTCCTAAACAACTGTAAATGCTTCAACCCTGAGTCTTTACACCCCAGCGAAATGGGTTTTATTGGACCACTGAGTTTCCCTTACTGACTCATTTTTAATAAAGGGAGGCACATTTGATAAAATTACTTTTGTTACAGGTGTCGATAATGGTGACACCTGCACTAAATTTGGATACATCCAGTGACTGCTGTGAATAGTGCAGCTGGCAACAAGGGAAAGACCTTGTGACAGCATAGAGAGACAGCTGACAGGAGTTAAGAAACCCCATTCGGGCTGGCAAGGGTTAGCTACCCTGGTCGGCAGTATCTGGCTATATGTTTTCAAAGGTAAACAGGATGCTGGAGACACCCGCCCAAGGCTTCTAATAAATTAAAGAGAAAAAATAACCCTAGAGTCTGCGGGGGCGTAAGATGACTCAACGTTGGATAACACAGTTAATGTCTTAGGAACGGAAACGGATATGAGAATGGGGAGTACTTCACAAAAGAGTAGTTCAAGATCTGCAGTTAGCAAAGACATGGAACTCCAGGTTTATTTCTGCGGCTGGAGCAAGGTGACAACAGTCAGGAGTTTGAAGATTCATCAAGGGAGGATGAAATACTTGAGGGAGAAGGGACAAGGGCCTCGCATTGATCTGTACTTAAGTCAGTCAAATCAGTCGAATGAAATCCAACAACAGGAAGCAAACTACAGTTCACAGGATATCAGCACCCCTGTCATAGACATGAGGAGGACTTGCATAGATACAACTACTGATGAACCTAATGATCCTTGCAAACCCGGTCAGATGAACCAGCATAAGAGAGAAAAGAACCTCAACGGACACGCCTGGAGTTAAATGACCAAGAGCTTGAGAAAACTGTGTGAGACACATTAAAGACGGATCTCTGCTTTTCTTTTGAAAGGTTAAATGGAACAGTTGAAAAAAAGCTGGATAAATTTGGGGACATCATCTACGCATAAGGAAGCGAGAGGTTTGGAATTGAAAAAAGGAAGGAAAAAGTACAAACTATTCCTGGAAAGTCTAGATGGCAGCAGGAGATTGAATGCTTAGTTAGAGAAATGAGGCAGTTGAGGAAGCAATGGAGAAGAGTAGAACAATGTCAGAAGAAGGGACTCAATCTGTTACAAATGGTCATAAAAGATAAGCTTGCAACATTGTGCAGAGCTCAACACCTACGGAAACACTAGAAAAAGAAACAGCTTGCAAGAATTAACTTTTATAAAGATCCATTCCAATTTGTAAAGAGTGAGAAAAATGGCAAACTAAAATCAAAAATCATCTAAGTTTGAGCCGGAGAGATGTTTGGAGGAAAAACATACAGATTCAAAAAGGCAGGAGCCTATGTCAGTTCCTTCAGATATCCCACCTATCAATCCACCCGAATACTAAATGGAGGACTGTGCACCTAAGTGGAAAGAAGTAGAGCAAGCTGTGAAAAAAGCAAGGTTATCATCATCTCCAGGGCCTAATGGAGTTCCATACAGAGTGTACAAGCGTTCTTCTGGAGTTCTACGAATCCTGTGGAAATTGATGAAAGTGGCATGGGAAAAATAGGTTGTACCAAGAGCATGGCGTCGAGCAGGTGGAGTCTTTATACCAAAAGAAAAAGATTCTACAAGCATCGGTCAGTTTCGTCCTATTTTTCTATTAAACTTAGAAGGCAAGATTTTCTTCAGCATTATTGCTCAGAGATTGTCAACCTACCAATTAAAGAACTGCTTCATTGACACAAATTGACATTGACAAAAAGCAAGCATTCCAAGTTTCCCAGAATGCTTGGAACACATCAATGTAATCTGGCAACAAATTCAATCAGCTAAAAAGGAGAGGAAGGAGCGCCATGTGACATTCCTGGATTTGGCTAATGCATATGGTTCAGTGCCACATAAACTTCTTTGAGCAGTATTTGATTTTTTCAGCATACTGATGACAATAACAAATTTAGTGAAAGTCTCCTTTGAGATTTGCAATTTAGTTTTTCAACTTCAGAATTCAGCACTACATGGCAATGCCTAAAAGTTGGCCTAGAAACTGGCTTTTACCATGGCAATGGAAGTAATTATTAGGGCATGAAAATGGGTAGTGGAAGGAGAGCACTTGGCTTCTGGAATACGACTACCATCAATTCGAGCATACATGGATGACATGACAACCATGACTACAACAGTTGCCTGCACTAATCGGTTATTGGGCAAATTAACCAATAACATTGAATGGCCATGAATGCAATTGTTCAGAAGCTTAAGGGTTAACTGTTGCTATAACAGAGCATGTGTATAAAAAAGAGATACTGTGTTTATTATTGTTAGTTAACTGGTTTCATGTTTGTTGAAATATATATGAGACACAGACACCCCAACTGGCTACAAGGATGAAACTATAAAAAAAAAAAAAAAAAAAAAGAAGATTTTGAACGGAGACTCAATTTCGATAGAACAAACCAGGAAATCAGTTGAACTACAGAGCTACAGTAAACAAATATTTTTTTTTTACAAACGCAGTGGCTCATAGACCTTGTTAAAAAAAATTAAAATGTCTTATAACCTATATAACTGCTGGAAATCCTAATTAGACGGGCAGGAGAGTTGTGTTAAGAAGCCAATAAAAAGAAGCTGGCTTAAAAGACGTAATATATTAAAGAGACAGTGCGCTACAACTGCGTTTATCTGTTAAGGGAAAATATCATAAACTGGGATCAAAACAAACGTGTAACAGCACAATGGCAGGTTACATAGGCAAAACTGAGGCATTTGACAGTACCTTGAATGACTTGACAACATATGTAGAAAGGCTTGAGCAGTATTTTGAAGTAAATGAGATACCTGCTGAAAAAAGAGTGCCAGCTCTATTAAGTTTAATGGGAGGGAAAACGTACAGCTTGCTTCACAATTTGACAACAAAAGATAAGCCTGCTACCAAGAATTTTTAATCCTTAGTGAACATTTTGCGTGATCATTTTTCACCAAAACCTCTAGTCATTGCAGAAAGGTTCTGTTTCCACAAAAGGAACCAACAAGATGGTGAAACAATTGCAACCTATATAGCAGAGCTTAAAAAATTAGCTGAACACTGCAAGTTTGGGGATGTGTTACAAGACACCTAAGAGACCGTTTGGTCTGTGGGCTTAAAAATGAGGAAAATTCAAAAATGGCTACTGAAGCAGACCTAACCTTCCAACGGGCGGTGGAAATCATTGTTTCGATGGCGACCCTGGCAAGAGATGAAGTTGAGCTCCAAGCAACTCATCAAATAGCAGCAGCAACACAAACCACAGGTCACACCCCAATACCAAAGTAAAACTACCCCACTCAGTTGTTATCATTGTGGTAAAAGTGCAATCAAAGTGTAATCAAACATGCAATCTTCAGGTTGTTAACTCAACCCAATTAAAAGGATAATTAGGGTCAGCTGTTTGAATACCTTGGTTAACAATCAGGCCTGATTTAGGCCAGCCCTGCCCAGTATATTTTTGACTAACTCTGGCCCTTACCATCAGAGTGAAGTTGTCCGCAGGTTCTAGAGACACATCATGCCACGATCAAAAGAAATTCCTGAAGACCACCGGAAAAAATGTGTTGATGCTTATCAGTCTGGAAAGGGTTACAAAGCCATTTCTAAGGCTCTGGGGCTCCACCAATCCAGTCAGAGCCATGTTGTCCAAATGGAGAAAGTTTGGGACAGTAGTTTTCCCAGGAGTGGCCATCCTGCCAAAATCTCTCCAAGAGCAAGGCATAAAATCATCCAGGAAGTCACAAAGAACCCAAGAACAACATCCAGGGATCTGCAGGCCTCTCTCACCTCGGCTAAGGTCAGTGTTCATGACTCCATCATCAGAAAGACACTGGGCAAAAATGGGATCCATGGCAGAGTAGCAATTTGGAAACCACTGCTCACTAAGAAGAACATGAATGCTCAAGTTTGCCAAAAGGCACCTGGATGATCCTCAAGAGTTCTGGAACAATGTTCTATGGACAGATGAGTCAAAAGTGGAACTTTTTGGCCAACATGGGCCCCGTTATGTCTGGTGAAAACCAAACACTGCATTCTACAGTAAGAACCTCATACCAACAGTCAAGCAGGGTGGTGGTAGTGTCATGATTTGGGGATGCTTTGGTGCATCAGGACCTGGACGACTTGTCATCATTGAACGAACCATGAATTCTGCTCTGTATCAGAGAATTCTACAGAGAATGTCAGGGCATCTGCCTGTGAGATGAAGCTGAAGCTCAGCTGGGATGATCCGAAACACACAAGCAAGTCTACATCAGAATGGTTGAAGAACAAGAAATTTAAAGATTTGGAATGGCCTAGTCAAAGTCCAGATAAACCCCATTGAAATGTTGTGGCAGGACCTGAAACAAGCAGTTTATGCTTGAAAACCAACAAAGGTCATTAAGTTGAAGCAGTTCTGCATGAAAGAGTGGGCCAAAATTCCTCTACGGCGCTGTAAGAGACTGATCAATAACTACAGGAAGTGTTTGGTTTCAGATATTGCTGCTAAATAGCCGCCTGTTTAGAACTATTTCAGCTCAACAGAGCGCTCACGGTAGTGACATTCCAGAAACTTCTGGGCTTGATTGATGGTAGCCACTTCTCAGACCTTACCTTTGGGTCTCCTGTCTAATGGATAAATTTTCATAACCCTGGTTCCCTGAAATATAAATGTAAACATTAACCTTCAAGGTCACTGTGTCCATGATTGCAAAAATGATGCTGAGATCTGTGCATGCAGTCCTTTATCCCCTCGGGGATGGGCATGTCTGAGTCACAGGCTCGGCTGAGCAGCTTTGTTATGTCTTATTCAGGTTTCAAGTCTTTAGGAGGTAAATATCCAGTCGGTAATGCTTACATTTCTATTTTAGGGAACCAGGGTTATGATTATAATCTAACTATCTTGAATGACAGGTTTTCGAGCTGAAACTAACAGACATTTCAAAGGGGATTAAAAAATGTTTACTTTTTTTTTTTCTTTCAAATTAGGACACTATCCCAAGGGAAATGCTTGTCAAAATATCTTCAAAAATGCTATTGGCCATTTTGAACTAGATTTTCTTATGTTACTATGTAGGAAAATGATTTATAAGAATCAAAGTTTCTGCAGAAGTGAATCAACAGCTTACGCAATATGTACCTCTTTTTCCAGTCACTTGACTTAAGAAAACTATTTAGGAATCCTGCTCTTTTCAGGTCTTACCAAATTTGCCTTTTTCTAAGGTAAAATGCATTTGAGAAATCCATGCAGAAGGTTACAATTATTTTCCAAATGACTTAAAGGTTACTTTGGTTCACAAAACAAGATCATAAAAGGGTCATTTATTGAAGCGGTCTGTGGGTTTAAAATTACCTCACTTTGTTTAAAGAGAGAGGGGTGTGTCATCACTGTCATAGATACCACAGAGCCCTCTCAATTGTATTTGGAGGTTTAAATTGTAGCTGACAAAATTAAAATATTACCCTGCACTTTTTAAAGAAACACATGTTATAGAAAATGTGTATTTCCATTTTAAAAAAAGGAGGCTATGTGGTCCAGTGGTTAAAGACACTGGCTTGTAAACAGGAGGGGCCTGGTTCAAATCCCAGCTCAACCACTGATTCACTGTGTGTAGTGAGTAAGACACTTCTTGTGCTCTGTCTATTGACTCTGCAGCTGATGCATAGTACACACACCCTTGTCTCTGTAAGTCACCTTGGATAAAGGCATCTGCTAAATAAACAAATAATAATAATAAAACAGATATCTGGTAGTAAGTACACTAGGTTACCAATTTATGGAACTGTTTTGATTGCTGCAAGCCCTTAAAAGTATTAAGAAAATCACTTTTTAAATATTGTAGTGTATTGTGTATTAGGAAGTAAAACTAAATAAAGGTTAATTGCATTTTTGACCTTTTGACATTTCATTCCCAAACACCCCTGTTGGGTCAATATAAAATCAGGTGACCTTTCTTGTAATTTATACTATAAATCTAAAAGTGATAAGGGTATTTTCAGACTAATGGTAAAAGAGAATAACAGTTCAATGATAAACTGGAAATTAATATTAGCAAGAGTTGAGCTATTTTCTTGGATTGTTTGCAGCAAAAGTAGTGAACTGGCTCCGGTCAGTCTATAGACCCTTTGATTGATCTAGCCTATATTAGGCAGTTACAACTGAACAGTTCTTCTATCTTGCCATTGTTCTATACCAGTGGTTTTCAAACTTTTTATGCCCTGTACCCCTTTTCAAATAATCTAGTTTACCGCATACACCCATCTGAGATAGGGTCATAATATACCTATGAAAACTGGAGAAAATATGGTATTTTCTAATTACTACATTAAGTCCTGTAAAGGGAAAACTACTGTTAAAAATGAACAAAATAAAATATAATTACGTAATCATGGTGCAAACTAAAAATGTTATGTAAAATTATTTCCAAATCTAGACTCCAATAAGTATGCTGAAATGAGTTCAAATTAAGAGTCCGAAAAAAGGTTATGCATCTGAAAAACAACTAAGTTTCCAATTTAAAACAAAATCAAAAAGCAGTGTTCAACAAAAGGCATGTATTTCTTCCAACAAATGCATTGTAGAGTGTAGAGAGAAAACAGATTTATTATTGAATTTGAGTATTATCATTGATAGACAAAGAGAAGTAGATGTGATACATTTTATTGGACTAACTAAATAATAATTATTCACAAGCTTTCAAGATCTCAAAGGTCTCTTCTTCAGGTGAAAGTAGGAGAGAGAGATCTTTACAAATCCAATTATTGTAATTGAATTGCCGCAACTCACCCTAGAACCTTATCTAAGAATGGTAGGTTAGGGTCCAATTTGGGTTTCTTTACCACAGCTACCTTAAGTGCTGAGGGAACTATACCAGAGGAAAGTGAACCATTTATAAATTTTGAAATGCGGGTATTAATAACACCAAGAAGATCTTTTAATAGTTTAATGGGAATAGGCTCAAGAGAGCATGTAATAGCTCTCATATGTTCATCTTTATCAGTTCCTGTAAGGTAATCAAAGAAAAGGCCCCCATAGTAGCCTTAATAGGTGTAGTTTAAAATTGTGCTGAAGTCCTCCTTAATAGAAGGTGTCTGTGGAATCTCATTTCTGATATCTAGCATTTTATTTTTAAAGAAATGTAAGAAGTCACTGCATCTGTGAGAAGAGCCAATGTCATGGGTAGGACTATTAGGACTGTTAGTTTATCTGGGGTAGCAAAAATAAATCTTTACATACCACTTTCACATACAAATACCACTTTCACATACAAATGCCGCTACTGAGTTGTCTCAGAGACATTAAAAAATTATTTAAAATACCCATTCACACAGCACGAAATTGCGCAATATATGCCGCTATAATAGTGTCAACCCTTTGACACAGCCAAAGGGATCATGTGAGTACAACTTTCAAACCCGTCAGTCAACAGATCGTTTTCATGGCAATGGAAAGAGAAACAAAACAAAGCAAATAAATAAATAAGCAGAATAATGTGGGTAAGCTACTTTAAAAAAAGAAGAAAAAGAAAAAAGAAAAGGAATGTTATATCAATGTCATATTTTAATGAATGGCTCTGGAGAATTGTAGTGTACTGTAAACTTCCCTGTGCGCGCTTTGTCCTCTCTATTAATAATACATACTGTATTTATATTTGTGGAAAATTGAAATACAAATATTTAAGTGGGGACGCATTATTAATATTATTTTCATTCAGGCATCTGATACCACCTGCAGCGTAATAAAAGTTGTAGGCTTGTCAACCATCAAAAAAAAAAAGTTCTACCTACTGCAAATACTGTCAACAGCTACAAAAAATTGCATATATATATATATATTGTTTATATATATATATATATATATATATATATATATATATATATATATATATATATACACATACACACACACACACACACACACAGCTCTGGAAGAAATTAAGAGACCACTGCAAAATTATCAGTTTCTCTGGTTTTACTATTTATAGGTATGTGTTTGGGTAAAATGAACATTTTTGTTTTATTCTATACTGCTGACAACATTTCTCCCAAATTCCAAATAAAAATATTGTCATTTAGAGCATTTATTTGCAGAAAATGACAACTGATCAAAATAACAACAAAGATTCAGTTTTGTCAGACCTCGAATAATGCAAAGAAAATAAGTTCATATTCATTTTTAAACAACACAATACTAATGTTTTAACTTAGGAAGAGTTCAGAAATCAATATTTGGTGGAATAACCCTGATTTTCAAGCACAGCGTTCATGCGTCTTGGCAAGCTCTCCACCAGTCTTTCACATTGATGTTGGGTGACTTTATGCCACTCCTGGCGCAAAAATTCAAGCAGCTCGGCTTTGTTTGTTGGCTAGTGATGCCATCCATCTTCCTCTTGATCACATTCCAGAGGTTTTCAATGGGGTTCAGGTCTGGAGATTGGGCTGGCCATGACAGGGTCTTGATCTGGTGGTCCTCCATCCACACCTTGATTGACATGGCTGTGTGGCATGGAGCATTGTCCTGCTGGAAAAACCAATCCTCAGAGTTGGGGAACATTGTCAGAGCAGAAGGAAGCAAGTTTTCTTCCAGGACAACCTTATAATATATACCTTATAATATATAACAGCCTGTTATGTCTTTTGCTTGCTTTGAGTTTCTTCTGCATTCTCGAGAAGTCCCCCGACCACATTAACTGGATTTGCTCAAATTCTGCTGCACAGTTCAAAGTGCTGCATCTGTTTAGTAGCTGCCACTACTGTAAAGTTAACAATTCCTTAACTTCTCCAATTATTATATCTCGTACTGTATTCTCCAATTACTATATAAGTGTGTAACATCGACGACATCCGGTATACAGTCATGTGAGACATTGGCTTTCAATCAATGGCCACTATAGCGCTTCAATGCCAGCATAGCCTTTCAACATGAGTTAAAACGTTTCAGTGCCATCTCTCAACCACCTCGCTAGGTCGTTCAGAGACGGCATAAAATATGACGGCTCTGTGACAGTATAGGCAATTCACACAGACCAAAATGCAGGATTAGTGCTGGTTCCGAGCTGTCATATCTTGTCTGTGTGAAAGGGGCTTAGGATTATTTTTATTTGTTTCAATTAAATTTGAATAATATGGTGATCTAGCCAACACCACAGCCTTCTTATATTTAACCAGGTGGCCTTTCCATGCGATGTAATGAACAAGCATTTTAGATTCCACCATCTCTGTTCCAGTTTATGACCCATATTTCATTGTACAAGTTGCATGATTAAACCACGGTGAGCTTTTTTTAAAAGGCACTCTCCCAGTTTTGATTGGTGCTACAGTATCTAAGATACCAGTCAAGGTGGTGTTGTAGGTATTAGCCAGCTCATCTACTGTTAAGGACTCAGAAAGTGGTAATGAGCTCAATACATCAGAAAGCTTAACAGCAGTTGAAGAATTAATTACCCAGGTTTTAAATTGTGTAGCTACTGGTTGATCCACCTCAAAAAGAATGGCAAGAAGATCAGAAATAGTAAGATCAAGGGTTATAAAGGTCTGAACAGCTAAACCACAAGAAATTACCAGATCTAAAGTATGGTCACCATTATGCGTAGAATCTTTGACATGCAGGATATAATCTAAGGAATCCAGTAGCCTCAACAATTCCAAGGAGTTAGAATCAGAATAAATGTCAACATGAAGGGTAAAATCACCCAATAAAAGAATCCTATCATATTTGACTAGCAGATCCCCAAATTCAGTCAGAAATAGTGGGTTTGATTTAGGTGGTCGATAAATAATTACAATATGAACAGGTAATGGACTGGTAATGGACTTCAAAAGATGAATAACCTTCAACAGTTTCCTGTTGGATTGTAAGTTCACTACAGGAATCAGTAGCCAGTCCATCTGCCTGCCCAGTAGAGCGAGCTTTCTGGAAAAACAATTGTTAGGTGGAGAAGCAGCAATCAGGGAAACATTGTCATTCGGTCCAAGCCAAGTTTTAGTTAAAGAGAGAATATCAATCCTGTAATCCTGAATAAAATCACAAATTAACAGAGCCTTATTAGACCTGACATTAAATAAACCTAGGCATAAATTGGTCCAATCAAGAACATGTGATTCAGTAGGGGTAATAGGAATTTGATGAAGGTTACTCTAGCACACGATCATGGTCCTAGAAGCTCACTTCAGTATGATCGCGTTAACACGATCCCAGTCCTTAAAGGGTTAATAATTAACGGTGTGGAGGCATAGGGTAATGCATTCACATGACAAAGAGGTTCTTCAACAAATTAGTTAATAATGAAAAAACACATACAAGCATTGCAAGTAAAGATAACAGTTGTGTCGCTCCAGCTCCAACGCAGAACAAATGAGTGATTTCACTGTCTAAAGTATGGCGGCCCAGTTGTCTGTTTAACTGTTTAACTAATATTGCTATTTAAAAATGTAAACATGGATAAAACACTGAACTGATTAAACTAATAACACTGAACATTTAAAGTCAAATGCAAAACTAGCTTATAACTTCTTACAGTGCAGATACGGTAATGGTTACTATGAAACCAATATGGACATATATGCTCTACTCAGAAATTGCCTTGACTGTGACCTTTGAACCTCTCCTTAAGGTCAAGTGTTAAACGGTCATGGTTACTGTGGAACACAGATAGGAAACCATATGGGCTCTATCCAACTGCATTGGTGGCCATATTGGATTTGTCAAAAATCTTGAAACATCTTCTCTGAAACCGTTTTGCTAATTGAAGTGAAACTTTGCACACTTAACCTCAGGGAGGTTGCCTGTAAAGTTTGTTAAAAGTAAAGTTGCTGCATCAAAAAACATGGAGGCCACGAGCAAATCAAATTTCAGCATATATTGTACTATTAATCTATGGTAGGATATAGTACAAAGAATAGTAGAGGCCAGGGGGGTACTATGCCACATGTGAAATACGGTCATAGGTCACATGATCTGGCTCTTGGACCTTGGTCATTGCTGCTTGCAGCTATATTTGTTGTATTGTTTTGGTTTTGTGTTACCTTGGAAATACTAATTTTTAATGGATTTATACCAGTAGCAGTTCCCATTCCTCTTTAGTTAAATTCTGGTTTACCTGAGTGGCACAATACAGTTCCAAAATGTCTCCATAGCAGCAGTAAAGCAATTGTTTAGGTATATTAGGTATTCTCGTTACCATTGGTTTGCGCACAGTTGTTATACAGAAGTTACTTACCACAGTGCTACCACAGTGCCCCCTCCCAATGCAAAGTGATAAGGTTTACCTAATACATTCCACTGGACAGTGCTTTTAGGCTTTTGAAATTGCTCTTATACAGTAGATGTAAACTCAATAAAATACAAATGTCATTGTTGCAGTCAAGTATAAGTGCATTTTAAAGGCAGTGGGATCATATGACCAAAATCTTATAAGCTGGGCCCTAAAATTGTCACTCTGTATCTGATGTAAGCAGTCTGATATGCCTTAAGATTCAAAATGAGATTTATATATATATTCATATTTCAGAAGCTTTTCCTGCCTGTAATCATGCTAGTTGACTTTACAGTAACTGTGCAGGATTGATTGACTTATGCAGAATATTTTAAAGCAGCAGAAATAAATCAAGTCAGCAGAAAGTTTCCAGGAGTGAGCCACCTCACCCTTATCCCATAGTCTTTGTCCAGAGCTTCATGGGTAATACATTCTGTTCGAGCATTGCATTCCAACATTTGCAGTCCCTTTATTCCATGTGCTTCTCACGGTAGGAAAAATATGTATTTCAAAGTAATAGTCTTTTACATTTTTTAAATGGAAGATCAATTTTCATGTTTGCCTACATCTTAAAAGACTATGGTAGCTCATTTAAAGGTGAAAAATAATGGTTTTGATTTGAGCTTGTTTGTTGACTATTTGAATTAACTGAGTAGTTAAACGTATATCTATAAAACATCAACGCTGTGACTACTGCATTCTTTCTTTCAAAATTCAGCTGCAAAAAAAAGGTTGCAGTTGTATTTATTTCCCTAGGAAACAATTTAATCCTCACTCAATACACTGCATTATTCTATAGTAAAGGGATTGTTAGTAGAACTGACTTTTCCTAATCTTGTGTGCTCAAGTATTCCCTTCTTGACCAGAAAGTATGTGATTTATCAACAGAGAAGATTGCTTGAGAATGTTGGTAGATTCACGCACACTCTGGATCATGCATATGGTCATTTCCTTGTGTTAGAATGATGGTACTGCAAGATTAAAAGTATGTATGAAATGCAAGCTGAAATTATGATATTTGTCACATATAATTATTTCAAAATTGATTGCCATTATATATCAAATATGCTACTATTAATATTGATATTAATATTTAGGCAGTAGTATGATATAAATGTTGGTTACCACCACCATGCATATTACTTGAGCAGAAGGAAATGTTTTTGTGACTCCCTAGTTTCAGTTATGCAGTGAATTGCAGACGATATTAATATGATATGTTGTAGCAGGTGTGTAGGCTATTAAGACAGATTTCTTTTTCCTATAAATTCACATATAGTAATATGTTAAAATGTAATTTTAAAATGGCTGATTTCACACTTTTCACAGAGAGAGTGTTACGGGATTGATTATTCGCAGCAAGTACAGAAGAACTTTTGGCAAGATACCGCTTTCCAAAAGCAGATGTTGTGTCCTACTGGGTTGCACAGACACACCCAGCGTGCACATCCTATTCCTGCACATATTCGTTATGTCTGCTATTGACTTTTTGGCCCCAGGTAGCTTTCAAAGACAGATCGGAGACATAACTGGATTTTTCACAAGACTCTTTTAGCTCATTGATGCCTGGGGTTTTGGACTTGATCATTTCAAGGCCCTGGGTACATTACATTTCGCTATATGGAAGAACATCAGTTTAGAATAAAAAAATGATTTTTATTCAATAGCTCGGTTCCCCAATACATTCTGTTCTACAGACTGTACTCATGAAGCAAGTAAAGGACCAAGAGTGAATTAATTAAATTTTTTGTGAACAGAAAACAGTACCATTCAATTAATGTGCAGGTTATATCTGATGCACATTTCCATCTACTAAATGTTGTGGCTAAATGGCCAAGTGGAACCCATGATTCATTTATTCTTCATTACAGCAGTGTGGGCACTTGCCTAGAAAACAAAGCACTGACTGACAGCTACGTGTGCCATATATGGCTACATAGTGCCATTTTAAATGCAAATCTACATGTGCGAACAACATTAGTGACATTGAGATTTATTAACACATGTTACTTAGTATGAGTGCCTTATGCAAGATTGATAAATCATGATTTAATTATGCGTGCAACAATTCTAAACTTTATGCATACAAACAAATCAAGTCATCTATTCACTCACGAATGATAAATATAGGCCCTGTTTATCATCCCTACATGTATTCTGTAGCATTCTCTGTCTTTGGCTTGCAATAATGTTTTGTGAAGCTCCATCTTCGCCCTCCACTTAAATGATAAGTGAGGCTTTTCTTTTTCTGTGCAAATGACTGGAGTTAATAGGAAAGAAGTGGCTTTTATTTTGGTGCTCGTCCCTCCACCTGCCACCTTGGCCAGCCAGAACTGTCAGCCAATGACAATTCATGGAAGGAGCACAAACAATAATGATTATAGCCAAAATTTCCAGAGTACAAGCAATTTTGCTATTACTCATTATTTGGAGAAAAAAAGTATATATTTAAAAAATACATTGAATCAGATCCTGGCTACTAGGGCAGGAACAATGGTCAATCTCAAATCTTAAGGTAGAGAACAAATCCAGGGGGGGGGGGGTGTAAAATTAAAAGCATTTTCTGAAAGTGGCCAAACCATGTGCTGGGAAGGGGGAGGAGTTGTGGTTAGTGTATCCTTTTTTTAAAATAGAAAAATAAACTTATAGAGCTTGAAATGTTCACATGCCTTCCTGAAACAGTATTACTGACAACAGAGATGTCACTGATATGGTCATGATATTTTACTTTTGGTTGACAACACGTTTCATTCATACGGTGCACTGGGATTAAAGAATTTGAAAGACAATTAAGAGTCAACTTCGGTTACTTTGTTTAGTGTACAGAATATGTTTAAAAATATTCTTGGGCATATCAAGTTCCATTCTAGTGAAACGTGTTTGTCAGTAAAACATAATAGTGCATCATGCCTAATAATTTGAATGGCAAATGTTAAACAGTACAACTTATCATTAAATAAAAATACTGTCCATTGTTAAATGTTGGAAAATTGTGCATTTATTTGTTATACTATATTAGAATACTACTGGCTTTTAAATTATGAAATCTGGTTAGAAAAGTCAACATATTTTGCTCATTACATAATCTATTGTAATAAATTGCAGGCCCATTGCCAGTCTCCCCAAAATATTCTTGTTTAATGTGCTGACTTATTATTATATCCCTTTACTACATTTTACATATGACTCGATTAATTATTACCTTATATTTGAATTAAATATGCAGCAAAAGTAATTAAACCAATAAAACTAATTCCATGTTTCCAAATACGTGCATAGTAAATTAAGCTACCTTGCTATACTCTTCAGCTCACAGAAACATTTGATTTAATGCACAGCTGCTTGTAGATATTTGCACTATAACTCCAAGCTGATGATAGTATTTTGGATGACCCTTTCAGTTTCGGAGGGCAACAGTACCCTGTATTTTAGCAGATTTTTTTGTATTTTTATATTAGGTTTATTTGAGGATTTTTTTACTTTTTGAAAGGTTATTCATTGTGTCTGTGTGCACACGTCTGTGAAACTAATTTTGTTTTAATTTGTCAAAGAACAAAAGCAATAGCATATTGTGATGGAGAGCGAATGAATCCAAATCAACAATCTCCCTCTCGACCGGTGAGGGCACTGTACAACAGGAGCTGCGGGCTTCCTACTGAATGGTTGGGCAGTTCATCCCAGGGACAGTCGGGAGCTGGCCATTCAGGAAGAGGGCGGCGTTACGGTACCTGGAGTCATCGCCCTAGTATGGTGAACGAAGTTTCAGTCATGAATTGGAGGAGACGTGATTGAACTAGCTATCGGAGGGGGCGGGGCTTAGGGTACTTTAGGGGGACGTGACGCCGTAATCGTCTCCTTTGTTGTGGTTAATGGGAGGAGACAAGGACGGAACCTTGAATGAAGTGTGGGTTCATTGAGAAGTGTTGTGTTTGTTTTGCCAGACGGCTGATATGAAGCTGGAGCTGCAGCGAGAAGCCCAGATCTGAACGTGCACGAGCACCAGCAATCAGAGCACCGCACCTGCACCAGAGCACCCAGTTTGGAGACGTGTTTTCTGTGGTTATTATTTCGGGACTGCAACCCCTTTGTTTTGTAGCTGGTAATACCCATTGCTGGGTAGAACCAGCTTTATTATTTTGAGTCCAGTTTTTGCTGGCAATACCCATTGCTGGGTAGAGCCAGCTTTATTATTTGAAACCCGGTTTAAAAAGGGCATTAAAAGAAACCTGACCGGTAAACTTTGTGTTTGTCCTTTGTTGGAGCACCTCAAATCACCTATACACCGGAGCACTACAAACCACTTTGCCACACATATACAGTACCATGAAAAAATATTTGCGCCCTATCTGATTTTCTGCATTTTTGCATATTTTTGACACTGAATGTTATCAGATTTTCAACCAAAATCAAATATTAGATAAAAGGGACCCTGAGTGAACAAATAACACAAAATTTGGATGCTTATTTCATTTATTTATTAAAGAGTTATGCAACACCTAGTGCCCCAGTGTGAAAATGTAATTGCCCTCTTAGACTCAATAACTGGTTACGCCACTTTTAGCAGCAATAACTGCAAACAAACACTTCTTGTAGTTACTAATCAGTCTCTCACAGCACCATGGAGGAATCTTGGACCACTCCTTCCTGCAGAACGGCTTCAACTCACTTTGTGGGTTTTCAAGCATAAACTGCTCGTTTCAGGTTCTGCTATAACATTTCAATGGGGTTTAGGTCTGGGCTTTGACTAGGCCATTCCAAAACTTTTTAAATTTCTTGTTCTTCAACCATTCTGATGTAGACTTGCTTGTGTGACCCAGCTGCTCTTCAGCTTCACTTCACGGACAGAGGGCCTTACATTCTCCTACAGAATTCTCTGATACGGAGCTGAATTCATGGTTCCTTCAATGATGGCCTGATTGTTAATCAAACATTGAAACAGCTGACCCTAATTATTCCTTTAATTGGGTTGAGTTAACTAGGGGGCGGAATAACTTTTTCACACCAGGAGATTGCATGTTAGATTAGCTTGCTCACCAAAAAATGAAAGAAGCACCAAACTTTGGTGTCATTTTTTCTCTCAGACTCACTCTATATACTACTACAACCGACAAAAAGATATGAACAAAGTCAAATTGAAAAATGTGCAAAAATGCAGAAAATCAGACGGGGCAAATAGTTTTTCACGGCACTGTACTTGTTAAATATGTTTTTGTGTTGGTTTTTCAGTTTTATTTTTTCTTCCTTGTTGGTTTATTTGATATCCGGTGTATCGTTTAATGTTGTACTGTAGTACACAAAAACAACACTTAATAAGATACGAACATGTAAAATTAGTGATAACCCTGTATTTAACACACAAGCTATTTATATATTTAGCTGAAAAGCATTTACTTTTAAGATATCTTTTATGGCAAAGATATGTTCCTCCAGGTGTTGTTCCACAATAATTTAAATGATTGTGGCAAAGTGGTTAGTAAGGGCAACAGATGTCGTGGTGATGCGGTGCAGAAGTGATGAACAGACAACAGTGATTCAGTGAATAAGTGTGGTTTATTGCTCTTTTCCAGGTCTGGCGACCGTCAAAAATAATAAATCCCCGGCAATACACAACAATGTGTAAAGCACGGGGATAATGAAAACAAGGGCACAGTCCCGAACAAAAAACAACGGTACGGTCACCAGTCCTGGGTGATCGAAAATGTGCAGGTGCTCAGTGCAGTGGTGCTCCGGATAGTGCTCTCCTTTCAACAGCTCCGGAGATGTGCGTTAACTGTCTATTGGTGCGACAAAGTCAGACAATTACAGACAGACAGAAAATAACACACAACACATACGACACTCTTCACAATACTCAGAGCTCCTCTCTCAGTCCTTCTCTCCTAACGTTAACCCAAACGAAGGAGAAGATCAGCATTACCCTGGCCCCTATATGTAATCCCGCATGATATCGAGATAAACGGTTGCAGCTGCCTTATTACTTGCAGCTGCCTCTCGTTTACCTTTCAAATCAATACGGTCTTACAACAGAGTCACGCTTCCCTCCAGGCTGACCCACTTCCCTGACCCGGAAACGAACTATCAGGCCAGCCCTTCCAGATACTTCTCCTCCCGTTCTTTAGCACCCTCACAGGTCGGGAGGAAGATTCATCACCAGAACTCATCTTTCCGTCACAATGATACATTGGGTTTTTGGCCCACCCACTATATATATATATATATATAAAATAAATAACTAGTTGCTATGTGCAATACAAATATTTCTTTGTACAGCTTTTTTGGTTTAAAATCCTGCCAGTACTAAGATCTTATCTGGGGACCCACATGGAGTGCTGCATTGACCTCCGAAGTGGACATAACAGTAAACAAAATCAATAATCCAACTGTAACAGTACGCCTGGGTGAACAAAATCACTCGAGTCAATATGATAGCAATCCCTGAGATTAACTACAAAAGTTCAGAAACTGAAAACACTGAAAAAGAAAACGTGAAGTGAAGCAGATTTAGACAACTGTAATGAAGAATATGTAATGACTCAGGGCGATGCAGGGGTCCAATAATGAGAGTTTGATTTATTTTCTTAATTGGAACACAGCGTAGTTTGCACAACACAAAAGTACAGGTCAAGAGTATCTCTTAGTATCTGGTTTGTCTATTCAAAAACACAATAGTTAAATAAGAAACTTAAAAGTGCTTAAAACGTAAATGTTTCAGGTCTTACATATGCCCCTCTTCCTAAGAAACGTTCCAGTTTCTACACTATATAAACAAACAGTTGCAACTAATGTAACATTACATTTTTTATTATTGTTTTTACAAAAGAACATTAGTAATAAAGTATTTGAACAAGACCTCATATTACTTTAGCTCAACGGTGTAAATGCATGTTTGCTTCATGTTGTATCATTTAGAGGCATTACAAACCAAACAAGAAACTAGGCAATGAAAAGCAATGTCCAGTTTGATTTGTTTTTGTGCATTCCACACGTCTATAAAGTTCTAACTATGTCAGTTTGTAATCTTTGAGATGAGAAGGTTTGGTAACCCTTCAGCCACTATGCGTAGTTCCCGAATACACTGGCAGTGGTGGTAAATCACTGGTTCATTCAACTAGACGTGGTGCAGCAAGAACTTGGATGGGGGTGGAGAATTAGTAGGTGTTGAGTGTTGCACGCGGGGGGAAACGGGCAAGGCAGATCCTTCACAAAAGGATAGGAAGCTGGAGAAAGCAAAACTGACAATGCTGTCAGTGAATGCTGTTGTTCAGGGTGGTCTTAATGTATTTGCACAGACAACGAAGCCGATGTCTCCCTGGCTGTGTAGGATTTTAGTCTGTTGTGGTGTAACACTTGTGGTTTAGCTTGTAAATTGGTGGTGTCCACAGTCTTGTACAGGACTTCAGGAGTTGTGGCCATGGCTAGGAGTTGTTTTAGCACACGAAAGGGTCCCTTCCAACGTGACGCAAGTTTGTTCTGAGAGTTGGCAGGGTCGTTAAGCAAGACAAAGTCACGTTTGTTGTAAGCTTGGTACTGGCTGCCAGCATCATAGTATGGTTTTTGTTGGAGGTGTGCATGTTGGCTATGCAGAGCAGAAATGGACAGAGCTGTTTTGCGTCTTCTGATTAAGACAGAAGCATATTCAGCAGGCATACCTGGAGTTGCAGTTGAAAGAGCAGAGTCCTCAAGCAAACAATAAATGGGCAGCCGTGCTTCATGGCCATTGGCTAGAAAATAAGGCATGAAGCCTATACTAGCACAAACACTTGTATTGTAAGTAAGTTGTGTTTGAGAAAGAAGTGTGTCCCATTTGAGTTTTGTCTCATAAGTTAACTTTGCCAGCTGGTCTTTCATGGTGCGGTTGAACCAACCATACCATCACTTTGAGGATGATATGGTGAAGTGCTGTTTTAGTGAAACCCAGGAGTTGGCGTAGTTGTTTTCAAACTGGCACCTCTGATCGGTATGAAGGACTTCAGGAATGCCATGTTCAGCAATGTAACTTTCAAACAGACATTTTGCAATCACAGCAAGTACACAACGGTTACCACAGGAGGTGATTAGCAGTTCTGTAAGGTGTGCTGCAAAAATGTTAAAAGATTTGGAAGCTTTTATAGTTTGCATTGAAGCTTTGTGATGTGAACTGGGTGATGTCCAAGCTTGGCAGGCTTTGCAAGTTTTGAAGAAATCTTCAAACTCTGTAGACATATACGGCCAATAATAAAGGCTGTTGGCTCGAGCAAGAGTCTTGCGAGACCCTAAATGCCCCATAGAATTGTGATCATGCAGGTAATTGAGGACATGAGGCATTAAAGCTGTGGGGACAACTGTTTGTGAAAGGGTATTATCATTATTTGCTGCTGGCTTTACTCTCTGTACAACAATCCATTTTGAAGGATAAGGCTGGAATATTGTCTCCAGAGTTTCCTAAGTGGTGGAGTGGCATTTTTTAGTTTCCAGTGATGTGGGCAAAGTCCATTATTCATCCATTGTAAAACTGTCTGAATGTTGGAATCATGCTGCTGCTGTTGACCAATATCAATGCAAACTGAGTACAGTTCACTTTTAATATGGCAGGTGTCAACTAAAGAGGAGGGCATAAGTGGTGATGGCATTGTCAAGTGTAAAAGTTGTAAATATGCAGTGACTTCAAAGGGAGCAACGTCTGGACGAGCAGAAATTGTTGGAGGATGGGAAGCCTGATTTTCTTGACAGAGAGTCAGCATTGGAATGGCATGCTTCTTTGCGGTGCTGTACAACCCACTGGTATGGGTCGAGTTCCAAGGCCCATCTTTCTCTACGTCCAACTAGAGGTTTATGGTCCGTCATAATTGTAAAGGAGTTGCTGCTGAGACCATGCTGGAAATGTCTGACAAACCAGACAAATTGCCAAAGCATAAGTGGACCATTTACGTTCCATTGTGGACAAAACCTGGCTGGCATATGCAAAAACTTTCTCTTGATTGTGTTGGACTTGAGCTAAAACTGTGCCTGTAGCAGTATTTGAGGCACCCGTATAAAGGGCAAAAGGTTGGCTGAAATCTGGAAAGGCCATCACAAGAGGCTTTGTTAAAATATGTTTGAGGTAGGCAAAGGACTCTGCACACTCAACAGTCCATATAAAAGGAAAGCCCTTTTGCATTAAATGGTGCAGAGGAGCTGCATTCTTTGCAGTCTTTAACAAATCTCCTATAATAAGAACACAGTCCCAAAAATTCTCTCACCTCTGTTGGTATGTAGGGTCATTTTTTTTTAACATTTTTGGGGTTGGCAGAAATGACATGTCCCAGGAAAACAACTTTGTGTTTGAAGAAGCTGCACTTATCAGGCCTTAGTTTGAGACCAGCATCCTGGTACCTGGAAACACCTCCTGTAGGTTGCTTAAATGATCCTTGAATGAGGCACTGAAAACAATGACGAAATCGAGGTAAGTGAGGCACTTTTTCCAATGGAGCCCTTGCAAAACCAGCGCTATAATGTTGGTGGCACATCGCAGAGACCCATCAGTATCACTTTAAATTGATACAGCCTGTCTCTAGTTGTAAGAGCTGTCTTCTCTATGTCAGTTTTCTCCACCTCTACCTGACAGGTCCATTGTGCTAAAGAGAGTTGACCCCAGTTAACATTTTGAGGATATCATTGACGCGGGGAAGTGGATGGGAGTCACGGATGGTGACAGTGTTACATTTTCTTTAATTAATACAGAATCGATAACTCCCATCTTTTTTCCGGGCTAAAAAATTTGGTAAGGCCCATGGGCTATGGTTATACTCAATAATGTTTGGCTGTAGTAAATGATCCACTTGCTTCTTAATCTCTGTTCTAACAATGGGTGAAGCATGGTAAGCAGGCCATCTGATGAGATTGGCATTTCCAGTCCTGATGGAATGTGTGATGGTTTTTGTCCTGCCATAGTCACTTGGAGTGCTGCTGAAGATGTCGCTGTAGCTTGAAAGCACCTTCAGCTTCTCGTTTCTCTTTGTCAGACAGAGCACACTGAGAAAGACCTAATGGTGGCATTGTGCTTTCAGCTGTGCAATTGTGAATGCTGTTTACAGGCAATTCAACCAAAGAATAGTCACTGGGGGTTTTGCAATTGAGAGAAAAAAATTGCCAATGCAGGTGTCACTGTGAAGAGGGAGATACTCAGTGGTATGGTTTAAAAGACAACAATAGTGAAGCCATTAGCTGTCGTTGAAATTGTTCTTGCTATGAGCACCCCGTGTTATTCTTTGCAGCTGATGAGTGACCTGTGTCATCAGTTATTGGTCGTTTCACTGATGGTTGTGACGTGGGCTAGGCGAGCGGAAACATTTAGAAGACTGATAGTGGTCCTGCTGTCTGTCATAAGAAGAATGACCTGGGCTTGAGTCCTCGTAGTGATATCCAAGGCTCCCTGTGCGTCTCCCTGTGGGTGAAGGGTAGCATTGAGCATGATGTCTGGACCAGGCTTGTGGAGTTGTCTCATGCTGTCTTTCTCTGAAGTGCCTCTCATGGTCATTTCCAGCTGTGGAGCTGAAATATTGCTCTGGAGTAGGTGAGAGCCCCTGTCTGTACTCCCTACGTGGTCTATTCTAGTCCTCCTGCTGCCTTTTGGTCCTTAATTTATCTACATCACACTGTTAAAACTTCCTTGTATTATAAAATCATTTAAGATTTTAAGTAGATCTTTATTTTTTTCACTTTCCACAGCAGAAACTTGAGTTGTACTGGTGCTGGGCCTGTTTGCATTGGACATATCTGGAAATGGCTAAGGGGCTGTTAAAAGCAAATTCTGTTGCACCCTTTCATATTGGCAGGCTATTTTTAATGCTGATTCACTATCTTGAGCTTCAATGTCATGAATTTTTGTAAATTTGGGTCAAGCCCAGCAACAAATCTTCAGAATGTTTCTCCTTTTAATGAAATGGCACCATAGTTGGGGCCTGCTGGACTAACCTTGAATTTCAGCCCCATACACGTCAAGCTGTTCAAGCGGTAGGCGAGGACGTGCATTTACAAAAGTTTGGAATGATGCAATGAACTGTTTCTGTCAGAAAATAGACTGCATTCGCTGTCTAGCAATGTCATAGTTAGATTTATCAGCATCAGAAAGACCCAAAAGCTAAGAGCAGCACCTCCCAGTCTAGACAGTAAAAGTTTAGCAAGCTGCCTCATGTCTCAGGCTTGCTTTTTATTATTTTCTTATTATTTTTTTTCTCCCCTGTGTCGACTCACCATCCGAAGAAATAAAAGAAAAGAAACGTCACCGCTGCCACCAGTGTAAGGTTGAATTTGTAGTGACTCACAAGAGGTCCAATAATGAAGGTTTTATTTATTTTCTTAATTGGAACACAACATAGTTTACACAACAAAAAAGTACAGGTCAATAGTATCTCTCTGCCGCTCCTCTTTCTCTCGTTTTTTTTCTCTCCTTCCTCTTATCATATCCGGTTTGTCTATGGCAAACAAAATAGTTCAAAACAAAACTTAGAAGTGCAGTCCTCCAAATCTGAACTGATACATAAGTGTAAATATTTCAGTGTTACACAACCTACAAATTAATACAACCGAGGAAAACACCAAGTGTCAGACAAAATGGGCTATAGTTGTATTTACATTCTATGATTTTATCTCATTTATCCTATTGTGTAACTGTCTGGTCACAAGCGGGTTGACTGCAATTAAGCCTCTGAATTCTTCATACAAACAAAGTTTCTAAAAATTCTAGATAAAAAGCCGACAAGATATCATCACTGTTATAGACTCAAGAAATATAACATGTCAAGTATTGATAATTACATAAATTACTCAAATGTATGTTTGGTTTTTAAGTGTTTGAGGGTTTTGCTCCTCCAACATTAAAGGAGTTTATAAACCTCTGCTCAGATGGTAATGATAGAATTACTAGAGCAACTAAAAGAGGTGATTGCATAGTTCCAAGACGACGTACTAAGTTTGCACGGACAGTTCTCTAAATTAAGGGTACCATGTTTTTGGAATCGGTTGATATAAAAGGTTCTTATAACTATAAAAGTTTTACAACTAAATTAAAGATTTGGTTAAAACAAAGACAAGTCTGTGATCATGAACTGTAGCTGTGTATTTTTATTTTTAATACAATGGTAATGTTTATAGCTTTGTAACATATTATGCATTGTAATGAAAATTATTCATTTTAATATCTTTAGATAACGATTTTAATATATTGTAATGGCTGGGTGGGTATATATTAAGGGAATGTATTTTATTATTATTAGGCTGACAACAGTATTGGTATTTGGTAGCTGCTATATTTATAATTATAATACAGTATAAGGGATTTTGGTTTACATGAACTAATATATTAATCTTGTTGTATTTATTGTAATATGCTGTTTGTATATGTTGGTTGTATTCATTTTTTTATTTATTTATTTTTGGTTTCTTATGAGCCCGGGGACTCCCGATGTAAATCAGCTTATAGCTAAGTCTGGGTACAATACATCTTGTGAATTGTCATGAATGTTAAAAATTGTACATTTTCCCTGTTAAATTAAACATTTGAAATGGAAGTTTTCCATGACTGGCTAACTGAAAAGGACAATGACATTGATTTGAAAACAAAACATCACAATTATCGAAGCCCCAGAATGGAAAATATCATATAAAATGGTTTAAAATCAAATGTTTTATTGTTAAGCTAACAGTTTTAGTGACTGTGGAACTACTTTTCTCTCAGTGGAAGGTTACAAAAATAAAAATTATTTTTAGAATAATAGCAATAATACACTTGAGGGTCTGTGTGTTATCAGGAGATATCACCACTTCTTGGGTGGTTGAAGGCACCCAGGGCATTGTCGTATCTCATGATAACACACACCCTGTAGTATATTATTGCTTAGTTATCATCTGGGTATAGTAGACCTTAACGACCCCTACTTGTCAGTTTCCAGTGCTCAGTAGCTTTTTAACATCCTTTTCAGATTTGGTAGGTGAAATCTGAAAAGGATGTTAAAAATTGGCTTGACATTGGAAACAGAGATCACCCATTGATCTTTAGTCTTCCTGATTGGTAAGTGAGTTGCAGTAGGGAGGTGCAAACAAATTGGACAGAAGCAGGGGTAAAGAATGTATTAATAAAATGTATTAAACATTTGGTCCATTTCATCATTTCTGTTCAAGTGCAGTGTTGGAAGGGTTAAGAGTCTTGCTGTTGACTAATTACAAAGGATAGGCTGCTTTTTTTTATGGCTAAACATTGCTTTAAAAAGGTTTTAAATGAATTGGGGATCCAAGTCAAACAGAAATGTGAAACAGACCAGTAAGTAAAACATTCTTCACCCAGCTGTGATATTAATTTGCGAAATAGAAATCTTTTTTTTTCTTTTGTGCGGAGGAAATTAATGTGTGTCTCTAATCAAAACTTCTACCAACATGTTTATGTTTCCTGAAGTGATTCTGTTGGCAGGATTAAATGTCTTGTGCCAGTATGCCGTGGCTGGCCCAACCAGGCACATTTTTCTTATAAAACTATAGCACCTGCAACTCTACTAAAATAGAGAATGAAAAGAATATTATGAGGTGTTTGATAGACTTTTGCCTCTTTTTTGTATGAAAAATAATAACTTTAAAATAGAGGAAGTATAGAAATAATGCCTGGGAATTCAGTAGGTGGAAAATAACATTGGCCATGTTTTTATAAAGTCAATATCCAACACAAAGCTATTGTCATCTGGAAAAGGCATCACCTAGAAAGTGGGAACTTTCTTGGGCTGGCAACATCGGGGCTCCCCTGCTACACTGCTGTGAACCCAAAGCTGTGTAGCAGATTCTCCTTGTAACTGTTGCCAAGTTTGTATACTTTATGACACCAATTGGGGATAAAGTCTGTGGTAACTGATGATAGTTTTATGATATTTGGGAACAGATGGCAGTACTTTCCTCAACCCTGCAATGAGAATTGCAGTGTTATCCTTCTTAGCTATTGAGTTTTTAGAAGAATAGGAACTTCATGGCCACGTAAAATGGATGAGTGTCCTACTGGGATAAATTGGATTTCCACACAGCAATTTGTACCAAATACAAAACCGCAATTTATTATTATATTTTTAATCTAATTTCCTTATATTATTGGCTTTTATTTTAAATATTTTTATGAAAAGAAAAAATAAACAACATTTCTCATGGATCATTTGATGCCGAAACCCAGGTATAAGCAACTTATACCACTCATGTTGCTTGATTACTTATTAGCTAAACATCGTACCTAATAAAATAGAACACAAACTATGCCATAAAGCACAAATATAGCACGCCATGAGAACTGTTAAAAGTTATTTTCCATTTACGCTAAAAATAAACTTCCTGCCCTAAAGCCTTGCCCATCAAGGAGAACACTTGTTAGGTTACAGTTAATCATAACTAGGTTAAATGACTTATAATTTGACAGATTTGAAAAAATAAATCAGGAATTTGATAATGGCTGGTGCTCTATTTGTGAACGTACTATTTGTGCTCTATATTTTAAAACTGTTTAGAATTTGTACAACTATTTATTAACACTAGAACTATCGGAGCTGTCATTTTGATTGTCATAGTAAAAACAGTGGGTTTAGCTTAATGCGCATGAGATCAATCACATGTTCGAGCTGCTGAACTCGAAAGCTCGAAATTTATTTTGTATAGCTACAAAAGGAGACTTTTTCAGACTTCTTTATCAACAACTGTAAAAATACTTTTTGTGTAGTGAAAATGAATAGATAGACCAACACAACATATGACATCACAGCAAGTCTGGCAGTACTGTATTCAAGAGTTATCAGAAGGTGAATGTGGACACCAAGACAGTGATAAAACTTATTGAGAGAAACGGTACTTCCTCGTGCCAAATTATCACCAAACTATCAGTGCTGAGAACTGCCTGACTCTCTCTACAGCAAGGATAGTTTACGTGTTTTCAGGGTATTAGCGCAGCAAAAGTAAATCAGCCAAAAGCACCATTTCACTTTTAATTTGTAGTTCCCAACACCCTTAGATGAAATGTATTTAAAAAAAATCAGTACCTGTCATATAGTAAGAAATGAATTGCCACAGTAAGGTAAAAATATAATTGTTCTTCTTCTTCTCCTCCCAATGTATTTTTTTGCAGAACCCAGACAAAAAGGAATGTTCATTTCTGAGAATTAGTTCTATGCTGAAGGATAGCCTATATATTTGGTAAAAGTAAAACATTAATAAATAAATACATTAATAAATATTGAAATAAATGAATACATAACTCACTACATAGACATTTCTTTCTTTATCAATATTTATTTATTTTTCACTATCAGATACAAACACTGACATTTTAAATAAATATTCAACAGTTCTTGTTCAATTGTGTATTAGTGAAGATTTTTATATATACAGGTTGTCATGCTTTCATATATTTTTACTTTCAAATTAAAAACTATATTGTAACGACCCAGACAATTGCTTTCTTACAAGATTTGATGTCTGTTCAGTTTGTCTCATCTGTCTTTTATATGTTACATGTAGTGTAAGGGGAACGGGTCATGCTGTTACTTAGCATGGAAAGGGGAGTGAGTGAATGAGTGGGGAGAAAGTATGTTGTTGTTTTTAGGGGTTGCAGAGCATTTTGAGAATTCAACACGTCTTCCTTAGTACTACTTCCTAAACATGAAAACATCACAATATACTAAATGATTGTATCAAGCTTTTTATGACAATTTGCAAAATCAGATGAAAGCTTTCAATTCAAATCGGGATAATACATAATTATTATTTACAAAATCCTGTTCGTCTTGTTACTTGTTAAAACCTGTAACTTTACTGCTGTACTACTTGCAAATGTTGTGAATGGAAATACAAACTTTGGGCATCTGCATTGCAAGCTACATTACAAGTATGTTTCTACTAGGGTTTGATTCCCACACAGGATTTATATTGCAAACTTTTTAAAAAAAATATGTATTTTATTTATGTGTAACAAACACATTTTTATCTGAAAAATGTAGTTGATATGAATGACACTTTCATTGAACATACAAGCGTTTGCACACATACTGTAACTTTGACATGCATACACATACATTATATATATATATATACACACACACACACACACACACACACACACACACACACACATGCACTACCGGTCAAACGTTTTAGAACACCCCCATTTTTCCAGTTTTTATTGAAATTTAAGCAGTTCAAGTCCAGTGAATAACCTGAAATGGTACAAAGGTAAGCGGTAAACTGCCAGAGGTTAAAAAAAAAAGTTTAGGTTACCAAAACCTGAAAAATAATGTACATTTCAGAGTTATACAAAAAGGCCTTTTTCAGGGAACAAGTAATGGGTTAACAACTTACAGCTGTTCTGCAGCAATGGAAGTAAATTAAGCCTTGAAAGTTGATGCTAACAATTCCTACAGGTGTCCCAATTTTTGTTGATTACTTACAAACCCTCTGTCTGTATAAAAGCAGTGTTGAAACAGACTGTATTAATACACCCTCTTAAGCATTATTTGGACAGTATTGTAATGCAGGAAGTAGTATATTCCTATCATAATGGCGAGAAAAAGGCAATTAACAAAAGAAGACGGACAAACCATTATAACCCTTAAAAGTGTAGGTCTTTCCTTTAGAGAAATTGCAAAGAAAGCCAAGGTGTCAGTGAGTACAGTTTCCTACACCATCAAAAGGCACTTGGAAACTGGAGGAAACTCTGACAGGAAGAGGTCTGGCAGACCCAAAGCCACAACAGAATCAGAAGACAAGTTTCTGAAGTCAACAGCTTGCGTAATAGGCGGCTCACAGGACAACAGTTTCAAGCACATCTTAACACTGGTTGAAGTAAGCAAGTCTCAGTTTCAACTGTGAAGAGAAGACTTCGAGCTGCAGGTTTGACAGGTCGAGTGGCAGTAAGAAAGCCATGAAGCACCACCAGTGGACAACTGAAGACTGGAAGAAGGTCTTATTGACCGACAAATCAAAATTTGAAATCTTTGGTTCAATCCGCAGGGTTTTTGTACGTCGTCTAGTAGGTGAAAGGATGGTTCCTCGGTATGTGACACCAACTGTCAAACATGGAGGAGGAAGCGTGATGGTCTGGGGCTCTTTTGCTGGATCCAGAGTCAGTGACTTGCACAGAATGAGAGGCACCCTGAACCAAAACGGCTACCGCAGCATTTTGCAGTGCCATGCAATACCCTCTGGTATACGTCTAGTTGGTCAGGGGTTCATCCTACAACAAGATAATGACCCAGCACATACGTCCAGGCTATGTCAGAACTACCTTAGAAGAAAAGAACAAGACGATAGGCTTCAAATCATGGAATGGTCAGCACAGTCTCCAGACTTAAACACCATCGTGCTGGTTTGGGATGAACTGAACAGAAGGGTGAAAGAAAAGCAACCTACAAGTGCAACACATTTGTGGGAACTTCTGCAACAGTGTTGGGAAGAACTTTCCGTACAACATGATTTCCATTGTAGAAAGAATGCCACGTGTTCGGCTGTTATATCTGCAAAAGGTGGCTACTTTGTTGAGTCAAAAATTTTGATTAAATTTTGTTAACAAAACGATTCCATGATTTCTTTTTTATCTCCAATTGTTTATTTGTTCTATGCTTTAATTTCAGAGTACATTGAGACATTAAACTGCGTAAATTTCAATAAAAACGGTAAAAATTGAGTTTTGACAGGTAGTGTGTGTGTGTGTGTGTGTGTGTGTGTGTGTATGTATATATATATATATATATATATATATATATATATATATATATATATATATATATATATATAGATAGATAGATAGATAGATAGATAGATAGATAGACAAAATACCTGACTGTAGAAAACCACAGACAGAGGTAAAAAAGCAACTACCTTGGAATAATCCAGATCCATAGTAGATAAAAGTATCTTTATTCTTGCATATTCATGTTTCAAAAGTCAGCCAGCTCGCGCGATAATGGCAGAAGGCACAGGTGTCATTGTTCATCAAATCAACAGTACAAAGGTCACTCTTGAAATCAGAACTTAAAGGATGTGTTGCAGTAAGAATACCTCTGTTAAGAAAGGGGAACAACACTAAAAGTCTAAAATATGCAGAAGAACAGATAAATTGGACTTTGGAACAATGGTCAAAGGTGCTTTGGACTGTTGATGGATGGATAATGACAACCTATGCCTTCTGCCAAAAACTGTTGTAAACAGAGCGACTTAAGTGCATTTTTAAGATCTGTGGTATCAGACCTGATGTACAACTGGTATGCTTTCGAAAGTACAGCTACCTATTTGCTTGATGAGGTGGTCCAGGATTCCTAGACAGGAAGCTGCTCCAATTATGAAAGAATATTTTTCTGCTGGGAACCCGGACCTGGTCATTGATGGATAAACCACTAGCGAGTGACGATAGTTCCCTTTTCGTTCAGGAATAGAGGGTCCGAACTTGAAGCTGCCTATGAGATGCAAAGTTGAAGGAAGGAAAGGAGAGGTTCATAACAGCTTACGAATGAATTTAGTTTGAAGTAATAGATCAAAGAAGATCTTTAGGTTTGAAATGTGCGGGGCAAGATGCCGAGGAGCGTAGTTTCCTGGGCTTGAAGAATAAGGGGATAGAGAGCGTAGGTTACAGGAATATGATGTCTGACTAGGTAAGGATAGGAGATGAAAGAGGGTCTGCTTTGGAAGCTAAGGATCTGAATTTCTGAAATTAAAAAGCGAGAAAGAACATCAGCAATTTGATTTAAATGACCTCCTAAGAATTTTCATGATTTGTGGAGAAGAACGCCCCTTGTTATTGATCTGTACAGTTGTGGAATTATCTGAATGGACTTTTTTGCCCATTTGGAACCCCAGAGTGAAACTGCTACAACAACAGGACACATTGGCCTGATACTTCGTTCTGAGGGTTAAAAGGAAGTTGGTCAAGTAGAAAAGAGACAGAGCTTCGGTACACTAACTCATTGACCCAGAAGGGAAATGATGTGGCAGCACGGATTGGAGGAGCGGCTGCAATCATTTACCAAGGGGTCAAGAGTGACGGTATAAATAGGGGTCGAATCGATGTTATCTGTTCCTTCATTTTGGTTATTAATAAGTGACCAAGAAGGATAAGAAAGAAAGAAAAAAAGAAAAATCAGCTGCCAGGGGGTAACCAAAGCAGGTTGCATTGCAGGAAGATTCTGTTTGGGAGGAACACCAAATAAATCTTAGTTGTCGGAGATACTGTAACCCATTATACCTTCCATGGTGAATGCGAAAGAACAAATGAAAAAGGAAGGGTGAGTAAACAGGTTATTTATGCTTGTGGTAATTATTCAATTTGAATTCAATTAGATGATATGATTCAATTAGATGAAGTGATGTAATGTAACTTTAAAAAAGCAGACACACTGTTGCATAACTTATTTAATACAGTAGTAAAATCAAGAATAAATACACTTGGCCAGCACTATAGTTTTTGCCTTACCCATTACTATAGTTTTTTTGTCATTATTGAGAGGAACGGTAGTTCCTCGCGCAAAGTTATCAGCAAAGCGCAAGACCTGCCTGACTCTCTATACAGCAAGGATAGTTTACATGTTTTTAGGGTATTGGCACAGCAAAAGTAAATCAGCCAAAAGCAGCATTTCACTTTTAATTTGTAGTTCCCAACACACTTAGGTGAAATGTAGCAAAAAAGTCAATACCTGTGTGGCAAAGTGGTTGATTGTATACGGGTGCAGGAGTGATGCAGTGTGTGAAAGAAGCAGACAGAGATAATTGTAATCAGGTTTGGAAATGTTTTTATTTTGTGATTCCAGGTCTGGTGACCAAACAGTAATTCCCTGGCAGTACACACCAACGTGTAAAGCACGTGGTATATAACACAAGAACAGACAGTCCCAAATAACAAACGATATCCGCCCCACAATAATGCAAACACGGTCACCACTGGGTGTATGCAGTAGTGCTCATGATGGGTGATACAGGTTTATATTTGTGACAAAGGTGCAGTGTTGTCCGGTTGAGTGCTGGCCTCTGGAGACAGCTCCAGAACTGTGTTAACTGTCTGGTAACATACAAGACAAGACAATTACAAACAAACACAACACTCATGATTAGAGAAACTGTATTAGTTTTCACTGTCCTTCCTATATGGTAAGATTAGTGTTTCAAACATATAAACTAAAAATAAAAGGTCTTCATGAATTTATATAACAAACATGCACATATCATACAGCGCTAAAGTGTACATACTGTAACAGTTGCATCCCTGCTGATTTTATGTATTTATTGTTAAGAAATACAATATTGCACACTTATGTGGAAATATGGAAATTTAACTTACCTGTCAAAGTTGTTTTTAGGCTTCTTCTTAACAACAGAAAAATAAGGCAATATCCCATTATGCTTTTTATCAGACATTACTATTAGTGGTAAATTAAAGTTTGGTGGAGTTGAACAAATAGGTCTCTCTGCCCAGAAACCTGTCATTTATTTGTTTGTTCTGCTTACCTGGCACTATGGATTTGACTTCTCGATTTGAAAGTCGCGTTTCGGCTCCTGAGAACCCAACCACTCCAGTTCGACCTAGACACAAGAGAACATCTCGACTGTCTCTTCAACGCACTGCACCAGTTAAAAAAAGGCATCTTTCAAGCCTCCGGGCTGGAAAAACATCTCTCCTACCTTGAACGCCATCCTGTACCTTTTAGTCCTTCTGTATTGGCTTTCCTCACCACTCCATCTCAGCTTGCCACTGTGGTGCCCTGTTCAAGCCTACTCAATTCAGGCCCTTCTTTTAACCCCCAGCACATACTGTTATCTTTTTACGTGCTAATTTTTAAGTGCTATGACATCTACTTGTGCCTACATAGATTTTGCATCTCTTTATCTGGGGGACCACCACTACTCAATTTACACAGATGACCACTGGAAGATACAGAGTCGTACATTGAAAATGTCAATGTACTACTGTGCAGAATTTTAAGTTCCTTCGCAGATAGCTGTCACAGTCACTGTATATAATTTATTGAATTTGTATAACTTAAATAACATGTATACAATTGCATCATGTTATGTTCTTAACTCATCTGATGGTGTTATGATGTTATGCAGTTATGGGCAAAAGTTTACTCAGTATTTTCAAATAATAACTGGATTCACAAAACTATCAATGAAAAGACTATAATAACATAAATAAAAAGTGTAAGAAAATTAAAATAGTCACTGTCAGTTTACTTAAACTAAATTTGGAAATTATCTAAGTGCAATACATTATAGAAGCTAAAAGGTGGAGGACTAACTTGTTTCTATTGCTGACTGTGAAGAGAAATTACAATTAAAAAAAAAAAAGATTTCAGTATTAACCTTTAGGTTGAATTTCAGGGAGAGAAGGTGAGACTTATCTTCTTCTTTTCTTTATCTGTAACCCGATCTCTACCAGCACGTCACTCAATCCAGTGATGCGCTCTCATCAGATATCCAATCTCTATCCTGCCTCTATAAAGCACTCCCATGTCTAGCAATCTGTCTCTTTTGAGCTTTGTTTATTTGCTGCCGATTCCAAATGATTACTCTTGTTAAGTACCCTATTTGACCATTTTGCTTATTGTTTATTCTTCTTGGATTATCCCTACTTGTTTCTGGCTGACAACTACTCCTTGGAAATATCGTTGATTACAGACTTTCGACTCCTGTCTCGGATTACCCCTCTGCATTGTTTCCTTGGAAAATAAAAAAATAAATGGATGCCGTTTCATCTTTTTCCGAAGCGAAGGACTGCCCTTCTCCATCCCCGACAGCGGCTCATCAAACCTGCCGTGGGAAGCGAGTGTGCCTGCTGACAACAGCGTACCTTTACCACAAGGATTGGCTGACAAACAAGCTCCTGAAGACACTCTTTGACAGGGATGTGTCTATCCCAGCTGAGTCGGATAGCAGCGCCATGTTCCTGCAGAACTGATCTTTCCTCCACCATCCGCTGCCGCTTCTACGAATACCATAAGTGTTTTTCAGCCAAAGCAGCATCAATTCTCGAAATTGACAACATCATCAACAACTGGGCGGGACCAGACATGGACCTGTTCAACAGGATCTTTGGAGGTTTACGAGCTAACGCCTGCGGAGTCTGCTGCTCTACTGCTCACTCAACAGCCCTGTGCCCAAAAGTTTCTTCTTATTCTTCAAGATCTTATCAAGCTCACTCATCTCCACCCAGGTGCAGGGTCGCTTCAATGAAACCGATTCATGCTTTAACCTCCCCATCATCATCAACCACATAGGATAAATACGGAAGATCCATATTAAGTCATATATAATATATCATATATCATATATCCAAAATAAGTTTTCAGGAGTCAGACAGGTATGCAACAATTTCAATCAAACATGCTGTCTATCTAAGTATTGCAGAAACCTGCATGTCTGCAGTGGCTGTAACGATGCACATTCCTTTTCAATCTGCCCAGTCGCCAAGAAATTACTTGTCTAAATTAATATGTTTCAGGCCTCTGCACTTGACCTGTCAAACAAAAGGGCAGTATCATCAGGACCGAGGTCCACAGTACAGGTACTGCTTGCAGTGTCAACTCCAGTGAACATCCCAGTCCTGATGGAGGCCCTACACAATCATAACGACCGCAGCTTCGACAACTATTTAATCAACGGCCTATAGTTCGGCTTTTCTACTGGACTCACCCAACTTCCATCAGAGTCTTTTGAATGCAACAACCTGCATACTGCAACATCTGAACCACAGGTTGTCAACTCACTAATTCAAACTGAAGTGGATAAAGGATTCGTGGTCGGCCCTTTCTCTATGCCGCCTTCCTCAAACTACAGGATTAATCCAATAGGGGTAGCTACATGTAGCTATTCAGGGAAGAAAAGACAAATCATTGATTTAATGGCCCCTTGGGGTAGCACTATTAGCCCTTTGTGGTCCTATCTCGAACCAGGTCCGACATTACAATTTTCCCATTCCAGTCCGATGAAAGACACTGTCCGACATCATCAAAAAGACGTAAAGCACAGGTCTCTAGTCGTTTTTTCTCTGTAAAACCTTTCAATGGCAGAGTGAGACCAATAGGAGCCGAAATAAACCAAAGAAAAAAAAATAAAAAGGGCGTTACTCATAGTCGCATGCATTACAGAGATAACACGGACATAATAAAGGAGTTAGCTGCTTCTGCATCCAGGGCTCAAAGAATATCATTGACATTTGCAGAGATTTTCGAGATGTTATAATATTAAAATAATTACATGGATCGCATTATTGAGGAGTTTGATTATCAGTATGCATGTCTATAAAGAGGTATGTAAAAAATACAGCGAACAAGGGGTGGGTCTTGGCTGTAGATACAGTACTGAGTATTTTTTTTGTAATTTAATGACTTTTGAACCTGTTTTACTCTGAAAAAAATATTTTAAACAGTGTTTGTAAAATAAACAGCTCATGTGAAAATAAATTGGACCTGACATGCCTGACAAGTGCTGAATAAATGGACCGCTAAGGGTTAGTAGTATAAATTCAATGATTCCACACAATCAATTTTCCCTGCACTACGTTACCCTAACTGACGCCATCAAGGCTATCAAGGCGGCAGGACGCAGGGCATGGCTAGCAAAGATGGACATTTCAGATACTTTTAAAGTCATGCCTATTCACCCATTCCTCCATCACCTGTATGGCATGCAATGGAACGGACTGTAATATTTCGCCACGCAATTGACTTGTGGCTGCCACAGCAGCCCCAAAATATTTGACAGCCTGTCGGAAGTGTATTAATGGATACTGAACAATACCAACAGAGTACCTTCGCTGCTTCAAAAGGGGCTGTTCCATGGCAGACAAAGACCTGGTCAGACTGACGCAGTGCTCTCGTCCTATCCACATAACATCTCAGGTTCAACTTCCTATCCTCCTAAGAAGCAAACGGTGGAGGATGAAAGGACTCCAATTCCACAGACTGATTCACGTGGAAGGCTGTAACCACCTTGGGGAGAAAAGCAGGGTTTGCACGCAGTGACACTGCTACCATCATCCCAAATAAACATGCAGAAGCTATGCACAGACAGCGCCTGCAGCTCACTAACCTGCTTTGTAGAGGTGATAGCAAAGAGGAAGGCTATCTTCATGGACAGGTGCTTCAACTCGATGGAGTATATAGGCTCAAACGGGGGGCCTGTGTGAGAGCCTCCAGTACAATCTCAAGGCTCCATTCAGGGAGAATAGCCCTTCTAGGAGGGCGCAATCACTGAGCGCTTCGGAGAAACCGGATAGCCAGAAAATGCTCGCCTTGGGACACTGAGTCAACGGGGGCATGGCAAGCAGAAATAGCCGCTGGGTATACCTTCAGTGTGGAAGGTGATCTACCAACCTCAAGCAGATCTTGCAGAAACTGGCTGAGGAGATCTTGGCAAAGCGGGATCTCCCAGGGCGAGTCGTTCAATAGCTGTCACAGCTTTGAAAACCAAAATCTCCTGGGCAATATTGATATGCAGGGACATCCAATGGCCATACCAGGGTCCGTGGACTCCTCTGCCTTCGCAGACTGCACCCCAACCTGAGTTGGAGGCGTCCATCGTCACTACCCCGTAGTTGAAAACTACTCCCATTCGGACTCCTTGGCGCAGCCGAGCAAGCCAGAATCAAAGTCAGCCGACCGTGTCTGTCGCTTGCAATAGGCGCATGTGCAGTAAGCCCAGCCCGATGCGGATATTGCTGCGGCACAAGACAAGGGGCTCCCTCGATCAATGTCGAAACAGGGAGAGTTGGTGCTGGAGAGTTGCTACTCTGTTGTCCGACAGGTAATATTGATATTAATTGGCTCTAGCATTGTTGATGGTGAGACTCAGTCTCAAACAGTTGCTTCATCACAAATAGCCTCACTGGAGAAAGTGGCAACCTTTCCAAACTTGGTGTAAATGTGAATTTTGTTTAAGGTTGGTGTAAGGGTGGCTATTATGTGTGCTTGCCAGCTAGAGCTACATTTGAAATGTGTTTTTATGAACACTTTGTGTTTTTTTGTTTTTTTTTTAATTTATGTCTGTAAAGATGGGCAGGTGTCAACATAAAAAAGCATCTCAGTAAGTAGGTGACAATATGAAACAACATAGCTCATGAATCATATTGCCGTACCCTGGTTTTGTTGGAAACCATTATTGTAGCCAAAGAAACCTATGCTCAGACGGGGGAAGGGAAATCTGCAACCACACTGGATGAATTGCTGAAAAGATTCGGCGACCTATGGCCTGGATGAGCGAACCAACAGAGTTCTACAAGAATAAATGTAATTTTTCAGAATTAACATACTGTGACAGAAACAGAATGATACTTGGTGATAAATTTCGCTCCCAACCTGTGAGGGAGCTAAGTAATGGGAACAGGGTACCTTGGACTGGTTGGCCTGGCAATTCATTCCCAGGGTTAAAAGGAAGTTGGTCATCTAGAAAGGGAGTGGAGCTTCAGTGCACTAACTCATTGACCCGGAAGGGAAATTATGTAGCAGCCACGGATTAGAGGAGCGACTGCAATCGTTTACGCATGACGTGTGACATTACAAAATGGGACGAAGTGACGTAATCTGTTCCTTCGGTTATGCTTAAGGAACTACCTTGAAGGACTCTTGTTGTGAAACATATTGTGAGTGTTTTGTTTCTCTAATTGTCACTTGTTTATTGTTATTAGTAGACGGCTAAACATGTCCGGAGCTGTCGCCAGAGGCCAGCACTAACCCTGACAACACTGCACTTGTGTCACGATAAACTGTATTATTACCACGAGCACTACAGCTTGTATATTGTGGATGCACTACCTGTGTTCATTATTTGGGGCTGCAACCCATTATTATTAAACAGTGCAGTACGCATTGCTGTGTATTGACTGGGATTATTGTTTAAGGTCAGCAGCCCTGGATTATAAATAAAGCACCCTTTCTAATTGGATTATCACTGTTTCTTCCTTGTGCACTACATCACCCCTACATCTGCACCCTGCGAACAACTTTGCCACATGTGGTGTCAGATAACAGGACCATGTATCGCACTGCATTAGCGGAGCTGCTGGAGGCGCTGGACCACAGATGGGAGACCAAGGAGAGATGGAGAGAGGAGAGGTATACAGCGCTCATTGAGAGGGTAGGACTGGCAATAATGACACACCCTGCAGTAAAGTCGTCGAAGGCATGGACATTGAAAATGATGATGGAGGATGACCCAGAAGCATACCTGGCCATCCCAGACCACTATCCCCGATGGGCCCCCTTGCCTCCTCTTCTGGAGACCAAGGTTGGCCCACAGCTAGGGTAGAGGTGCTGCCCCTGCCCATTGCCATACCAGCAATGGGACATAAAGTTAACCTATGTCCCCTCTGTCCCCCCTACTTGTTTCAGGGCAAACAACCAGGACACCAGGCCAGGTCATGCCCTGCATCAATTGATTGTGACGTGGTGGCATGTAATTGGGAAAAGAAATAGGTGAGCGAGGGGAAAATGGTCGGGAGCGGCCTTGTATTGTTGATAATAATAATATAGGGAATGTGAAAACCCATGCATTAGTGGACACAAGGTGTGTACAGACCTTAATTCAAACATCTCTCTTGGCCGGTGTGTCATGGCAGCCATAAGGTCAGGTGGCTGTGTCCTGTATCCATGGAGACACGGCGACATACCCCACCCTAAAATTATATTTTTCGGTAGGTACGATAAAACGTCACCTGGTAGTAGGGGTGGCAGAAAGGCTATCACACCTGATTATTCTGGACCGAGATGGGCCAAAATGTAGAGATTTCATGAAATGATTGGCAGTCTCAGCCACACACGTAAACGTGGCAGAAAAAGGAAAAGGGGAAATGATTGGTGATATTTTCCCCTTACAAGCTAAAATGTTTTCCCCTGTTTCCGTCCTAGAAAAATTAACAGAGAGAAAGATTGAAAAATGGGACGGAGCATCAATGAGACAAGGCTGGGGTCTGGTGAGTGAATGCTCAAATGGTAACAAACCCAAGTTAATGGGGGTCCGAATGCAGTGTGACTGAGAGGGCAAGGTTTCTGGGCCATCCAGGGCAGAAGCTACTCCGGTCCCTCTCAATATACCGGACATGTGGCACTCAAGCGCAGACATAGTGTGGGGCCAACACAACAACCCCTCACTAGTGCACGCTTGGGGACAGGTCTATTGAAGGTAAGGATGTTGCGCTGGGGCGCTAGTATTTCTGCACTTCAGCCTGTAACACAATTATCGGTTCCCCCATCTTGTCAGCCAGAAGTCATGAGGCTGGTGCATGATATCCCATCTGCGGGGCACCTCGGAGCTGACAAGAGAAGGCAGATAATACTGGCTTTATTATATTGGGTAGGTCTTCATACTGATGTGTCGAAATATATAACCACATGCCCAGACTGCCAGTGACTAGCACCGGGTCGAGTGCGCCCCACCCCTTTGGTCCCACTGACGATTATTTCCGACCTCCCTTTGAACGCATTGCAATGAACATATTGGGCCCTTTGCAACCTTCTTATTCCAGGTATACTCATGTATTAGTGGTGGTAGATTACGCAATGCGATACCCAGAAGCAGTTCCATTGAGGTCCATTAGTGCAGCTGCAATAGCCAAAGAATTATTGCAGATTATGGCTAGAGTAGGGATCCCCAAGGAGATTTTGACTGATCATGGAACTAACTTTCTGTCTAACACATTGCAGCAGGTTTATAAAATATGAAAAATACATCCCATCAGGACATCTGTTTATCATCCACAGACAGATGGTTAGGTGGAACACTTTAATCAGACCATAAAGCAGATGCTGAGATGTTTTGTGAATCAAGAGCAATCTTCCCTATCTTCTTTTTGTAGTGAGAGATGTGCCACAGAGTTTGACAGGGTTCTCTCACTTCAAGCTCTTGTATGGCCGACAGCCCCGAAGCATCCTCGATCTGTTGAGAGAGGGGTGGGAGGAGCACAAAGAGTTGTCTAAAAATATAGTGCAGCATGTGCTCCTACTTAGAGATTTGGTCTGCCGTTTGGCCCACGACAACCTCAGATTGGCTCAGCACCGGCAACAGCAGGATTACAATAAAAATGCACGAATTCCTGTTCTGGAATCAATGTTAACAACCCAATCACCACAGCATGACACACAGACAAGAGTCTGAATTAAATATCTGGAAAATTATTATATTAAAATGAATTTAACCATGAATTTCCTTCACACTTGCAATATTTATAGTGATGTCACTTAAGGATAAACAAGCTCACTAACATTTACATGTGAAATGCAGGCTTCCATGTGAAACTGGACGTGGATTTTACCCTGTTTTTCGTCATTTACATGAGTAAATTAGATTTACCCTATCCCTCTCTTTGGCTGTTTCTTTTTGGCTACAAACCTGATTTACCCAAGTAATTCTCCCAAACGTGCACGCGCATCGCCATTTCACGTGTAAATTGACCCGCATGGAAACCCCATGAATGACTGGTATGTACCACACATAAAATACCAGAACAGTCTTGTTCCAAATAGCAAACTGATTCACAGTGCAAATTAATATAAATTGGAAGATATGAAAAGACACCTTGTGACTGGATGGATGAAACAGTTAGAACTTGAGTTAGCCAAAATAAAAATATTCTATGTGTAACCTGCAACACACAGAATATAAGAACAAAAGAAAGTTTACAAACAAGAGGAGGCCATTTGGCCCATCTTGCTCATTTGGTTGTTAGTAGCTTATTGATCTCAGTATCTCATCAAGCAGCTTCTTGAAGGATCCCAGGGTGTCAGCTTCAACAACATTACTGGGGAGTTCCCACGATTCTCTGTGTAAAAAAGTGCCTCCTACTTTCTGTTCTGAATGCCCTTTTGTCTAATCTCCATTTGTGACCCCTGGTCACTGTTTCTTTTTTCAGGTCGAAAAAGTCCATTGGGTCAACATTGTCAATACCTTTTAGGATTCTGAATGCTTGAATCAGATCACCCTGTAGTCTTCTTTGTTCAAGACTGAATAGATTCAATTCTTATAGCCTGTCTGCATATGACATGCCTTTTAAACCCAAAATAATTCTGGTTCCTCTTCTTTGCACTCTTTCTACAGCAGCAATATCCTTTTTATAGCGAGGTGATCAGAACTGAACACAGTCCTACTAATGCATTGTAAAGTTTTAACATTACTTCTTTTGATTTAAATTCAACACTTTTCACTATGTATCTGGGCTTTTATATAGCTTCCCCACATTGTTTAGCTGAAGACTTTTCTGAGTCAACATAAACTCCTAGGTCTTTTTCATAGATTCCTTCTTCAATTTCAGTATCTCCCATATGGTATTTATAATACTCATTTTTATTGCCTGCATGCAGCACCTTACACTGTTCTCTATTAAAAGTCATTTGCCATGTGTCTGCCCAGTTCAAAATGCTGTCTAGAACATTTTGGATGACCTTTGCTGCTGCATCAGTGTTTGTCACTCCTCCTATTTTTGTGTTGTCTGCAAATTTAACAAGTTTGCTTACTATACCAGAATCTAAGTCATTTCAGTACTTTCTGTTTTCTACAAACTAAACACTGCCTAATCTATGTGCTTGCATTGCCATGAATCCCGACTGCATTCAGTATGAGAATTAATCTTTTATGCAGGATTTTGTCAAAAGCTTTCTGGAAATCTAAATAAACCATGTCATATGCTTTGCAGTTATCCATTGTCAATGTTCCTTCCTCAAAAAAATCAAGCAGGTTAGTTATACACGATCTCCCTTTCCTAAAACCAGGCTGAATGTCTCCCAGGATATTGTTACCATATAGGTCATTTTCCATTTTGGATCTTATTATAGTTTCCATAAGTCAGGCTTGTTGGTCTGTAGTTAGCTTGTTCGGTTTTGTTTCCCTTTTTGTGGATTGGCATTACGTTTGCAATTCTCCAGTCTGTCGGTACAACCTTTTTGTCAAGAGACTGTTGCATGATCTTGGTTAGCGGTTTGTAAATAACTTCTTTCATTTCTTTGAGTCCTATTGGGACCCGGGGATTTATATATTTTATGAGCTCCTAATCTTGCATCTGTAGAGGGTCTGAGAAGATCTATTGGTTTACTGCTACCCTGTGGACTGTGCTAAACCTTGTCTTGTGCCATTTTCTAATAATGCACTTAAAACATATTCTGTGGTCTTCTTCCCAAGCTACCACATATTTTTAACAATGTGGATAAACCTTCCCCTTGCCGGAAAAAAAATAAAGGGACATGGCTACATAAAGGACAATGAGTGAGTTCTTTCAGGAACATGAAGACTGGACCGAATACTTTGAAAGTTTAGAACACTTTTTCTTGTCAAACTATGTTACTGAAGAAAGTAAAAAGCTTGCGTAAGGACTATAGCCCTTAATATAATAGGTGAAAGTCTGTATGTACCATGCGATTTAGTGACTGCTTTACTAATTGGTTAGCTATTACATATTACACAGCCTATAGGGAGCTGTGCTAAGCATGATTGCATGAGGAATTATGGGATTGTTTTTTAGTAGTATGTCAGTGCGGGCAGTTGGCGCTCTGAAGAGGAGACTGCGTTTGCTCCAATCGAAAATAATTGTTTTTTATTTTCTAAATACTTCATGTGCGCAGAAGGGCCTATACGCCATTGAAAGTAAGAGAGATAGTAATCAAAAGAAAGCAAGGACTAGGGACTGAAGGTGCATGCCAGAATCTAATCACTATTACCAGAGGGAGTCAAGCTGTTCCAGACTGCATTAAAATATATTTTACTTCTGTAACCGTGTTTGGCTTCAATGAGGAAACTCGTTTTACTACCTATCAGTTGCCAAGGCCTGCCATTCCTTGGCCCACCTGCTGAGTCACCTTCAGACTGCTCACAGCACTTCTGAAGACTACAGGCACGTAAATACATCAACCATTTTGTTTTGGGACATTTCGTGGTTTTTTTGATACTTTGCAAGGAGAGATATTTTGACTTGGTCTTTGATTAAAGAAGATATTTCGTTTTGGACTGCAAGTAAATAAAAGGACTGTGTGAAACACTGAATGGTAAAAATAAATACATGTTAAGTACTGTGAAAATTAGAAGCTGTTGTAGATGGGTGTCAAGCTAGATTACTGATTAGTTACAAAAAATTCACTGCAGTGAATAGTGATTAGCAAATATGGAGAGTGAAGCTGGCAAAGTAAAATGAGAACAGAGACAAGAAAAATAAATAATATTTAAAACTTTGAAACTAAATTTAGTTTTCTCTTTAATCTTATTGCTTTGTTTTGTTATATTAAATGCATTTTCTTTTGTTTTAAATGCCAGGGCATTTCATTATCACACAGACAGAAGAAGTGAGTAAAAATAAAACAGGTCACTGCCGTTATTCTCAACGCATGTGAAAGTGTGCATTGTTTATAAATCCTGTGTTTTTACCAGCAAAATAATCAGGATAAGAAATGAGAGGTGATTAATGTGATCATTTAGCTATATTAATGGTGAGAGTGAAATGAAATAGGAGAAATCTTCCATAGTGTAGTGCGTGAGACTGAGCTCCGGTGCATCACCCCAATTATTTTGTATTCATACAAAATTGGTGTATAAAGGAATTATACTAAGTGACCAAGACTGTTAGCAGTTTTACTTGGTATTCATATAACATTCATTAATATTATTTTCAAACTATTTACAGAACTCACAACATGATAAAATGTAAAAGGTACAGATTGGCAGAAAAAAGGTTCAAAACCTTTTTTTTTTTTTGTTTCCCAATAACAGTGTATCCTCCTACACGCCCATTTCAGTATTTTAGGTCACAAAACATGCTCCTACAAATAAATCAATGTCCCCAAGAATACAGTCATACTTTTCTGCCACACAAAGAGTCGGGTTTAGACTTCTAGCTGGAATTTGAACCAGATTTTTTTGGAATTCTGAAAGACAATGTACTGCACTTGTTTTTAGAATAATAATTTATTCAAATTTGCTTAAATTACCATAAAACCAAATATAGTTTAAAAGCTTAGAACATGAAGAATATTATTTTCAAACTATTTACAGAATTCAGAACATGGTATAATGTAAAAAGGTTCAAAACTTTTTTAAAAAAAAATTTATAAAGTTTCCCAGTAACAATGCAAACATTTCTGTCAGTATTTATCCATGACTGTAAATAAATAAATAAACAAACAAAAAAATTGTTAGGCCAAAAATTAGTTTTAAGTTCTGTGCCATTTTTCAAAATATGGTGCAGCGCAAAGTGGAATGTTCCTGCTAAGTATGCACTGATATTTCTTCTCCACTCTCCTTCTTGACTTGCACAGCTGATGTCGGTGACCACAACCCGCACTGCACACTCTGCACTGTCAAAACACTGCCTTGTTATCTTTGGAGAGGATGAAACTTGGGAAATCACTGTGATGCTTGGCCTGCTTTCCTGATCACCTGCACTGGGGTCAGCACTGTGCAGAATTTGCTTCACAAGGCTCATGCAAAATGACAGTAAAATGGTGGTTTCTGCTTCTTCTACCGTATGTGCATTAATAATTGCCACATCAATAAGGTGAAAGGCAAGCTTTTTATATCCATTAATGGTTTGCTGGAGGAAGTTGTAGTACTTCAGCAGCTGGTCACTTCTGTCAACTCCTCCCATGATGGCATTATAATCTATAATCACATGAGCTTTGTGAATGGGCTGGCCTTCTTCGGTCTTATTTCCTGTATTTCCTAGGCTGGCATCATTGCAGTTGGAAAGCATGGTGACATAATTCCAGTCACGCCAGCATTGCCATCAACTTGTTATATTGCTACATTACCTCTCCTTTCTGCAGTGATGTTCCATCTGCTTTCATGTGCAAATCTTTTGGCATGCTTCCTGTCATACAGAGACAGACAGAGTTCAGGACTGTTATAGTAGTCGTTGTAATTTATAGTATAGTAGTTGTCTACAGCTAATTGGTACCCCATAACTAACAGTACTTCATGAGCACCATCACACCACAGAACCTGGAAATATGTTGACCATCAAGCAGTTGCTGATCTTACCCAGAATACAGCAATTATTTGCAGGTGTAGTCAGTCTTCATCTCACAAAGCTCATATGACTTCATCTTAAAGTGTGCCCATTTGTTTGAGATGTAGCCTTCCTTTGTACAGTAAAAGAAACTGAAATATCTTGAGCAGGTGTGCATACGCTGGTAAATAAGGCTGTAATGTGGTCGAGAAGGGGTGGATATCTAGAGGCAATCCAGGCCCGACAGAGGCATTTTCAGGCCCAACAGCTTCGTGGTCCTGGAAGTGCAGTGTCTGAAGAATCTGCTTGTATCAATTCCAGCTAATGATGCTACCAAAGAAGGGAATGTTGATGGTGGGGTCCCCCAGACCAGTAGCATCAAAAATGAAAGCCCTAAAAAGTTCCACAGGCCATCTAAAGTGACATTGTTCCAGCTCCTTATTCTTACAAGGGGTTTATCAGCTGGTATTTTCTCCATCTGCTCCTGGGAAAATATATTCATCTGCTTCTGAATGTTATCCATAACATCATCAGAAACAACTTCAAATAATCTAGTTTCATGTCATCATCACTCGTTCTCTTATTCATGCCAGTAAATGGTAATGCATGCTGATGCTTTTCATCAATGCACCAGGTGTCATTTAAAAAACAGCCCAAAGAGCTGGAGGACGCAACCCCCCCCTTTCCCCTCTTTACCTACCATGACCTTTACCTCTTCTTTCATGAGATACCCCTGGTTGAGCATGGCAGTTTCCAGCTGTACAACAAATAACAATCGATAATAATACATTACATTTTATACAACAACTGCAGTGATGTACACAGTGAGGTAATTATCATAATTAATAATTCTATAAAGTACAACAACAAGTCCCTAACTGCAGTGATGTAGTTACAGAATTTCTAGTAAAATGTGTAAAGAAATCTTATAACTGTTAACAGTCCTGATATAAAATAATAATAAAAAAAAATATTCCACTGTTGTCTTTTTCATACACCAAAAAGCCAAAACACAGTCAAAACATGTGCAATATTTAAGGACCTTCATAGGATGATGTCATATGAGCTTTGTGAGGCGAAGATAAAATGGTAAGTAATGTATGCTTGTACCACATTACATTTTCATAAGGATACTGACGTTATTCTACATTTCTATCTTTTCTGACAGAATCAAAGTAGAAGTGTGGCGAAGCACTAGTAAAAGCACACAGAAATCATGCTAAAGCAAAGGCAAGCACGGTAAACAGAGAAGCATGGTAAAGCCACATTGTCAATCGGCAAAAAAAGAAAAAGTAAAGCATTCTAAGTGCATAATATAATCATGGGAAAGGGACGATAAATTGTAAAATTACCGTGCAAATTTATTTTCAGCTTTTATAAGGGTATTGTTATTTGCATCAAAACAGCAACGAACTAGAACTAAGTTGTAATCATGAAAATAAAATGGCTATTGTTCAAACATTATAACTGGACTAACAAACAAAACACAGCTAAAATTTAAATTGCGCAAACATTACTAACGTTACTAAAATTTGGTTGTCATGCACCCTCCAGATGGTAATGGGAATACAAACCCGTGCAGACATAAAATGACTTACCAAAAAAATTAAATAAACACTTCCGTCCTCCAAAAGTAACTCCAGTGCTGCCTGTGCATTTACCTTGCGCGATCGCTTGCCAAATTCCATTTTTTTTACCTTATCAAGGAAAGCTACAGCTACAGTGCAGTTGTACCATTATTGTGTTAAAAGTTAGTTAAAATGCTTTAAGAATAATTTTTAGTTACATAACTTGTAGATGCAAGTTTAATATATAGAAACTGTCAAGAAAACTGAAGGAATCTGTTGACTGGCAGCTAGCTACTAACAAGATATGCGCACAACCTATTGTTTTGAGCCTTTTGGTTATTTTTATTACCGAATGGAAATATATCCTAGAATAAAATTTCAGTTTGAAACGTACACAATTTACCACTTGCCCCCTCACCCCACAACAGAAACGTCAAAATACAGAACAGTTTACTTTACCTTTACAAGGAAGGCTGCATCTTTGCCATAACCCACTATTTTCTTTAATGACGTTTCAACCTGTGTCACCTGATCTGAGAGTAGGGTTGTCAACAGGGTCCAGAACCTTGGGACACTTTAAGGAAAGTCAGGTTTTGTAACTCACCTCTTTAAACTGCAATGTATTCAGTAAAGTGAGTGTGAATTGTGCAAACTGTCGCTAAATTAAGTGTTTTACTTAGTTGTTACCAAAAGCACACACATGCCTGAGAGGCCCGTTTCTATCAATCAGACCTATAAAGCAATTGATTGGCTTTCTGAGTCTCTGACTGGGTGGGACTGTGTGAAGCAAGAAATATTAAACACATAGAAACTTTACCTGCTGTCACAAGGTTAAATGAAGGAGTGCAGGTGAGTGCAAAGTTATATATAATGATGGTGTTGCACAATTTTGGTAGATAATGTTTACTGTATAAAAACATTTTAAAAATCAAACAATACAATTCATTGTTGTTAGAGGCTCTCCGGATAGAATCATCACCACAATTAAATATATTCACTAAACTGCTCAAGCAATTCACACTCACTTTATATGTCGAATACATTGCAGTTTAGAGAGGTGAGTTAAAAAATCTCACCTGCCTTGAAGTGTCCCGAGGTTCTGGAGCCTGTTGGCAACCGTATCTGAGAGCTATGAGGAAAAAATTACAGTGATGAGTAACCTGAATCTCCCTGCAAAATAAAACACATGTTGATTTATGGACCGTGTGTGTAACACGTATAAAATAGGCTACGAAATAGTTTTAAAAATATTTTAATAAAACACAGCAGTTTCAAGTAAATCAACTTGTATTGGCACATTACAATAACGTAATTTTATTTACAAACTGACAGTTGTAAAGTTATATAATAATCGGTGCACAGAATATATGTGTGTGTGTGTGTATATATATATATTCTGTGCACCGATTATTATTATTATTTTTTTTTTATCTCTGTATAATCTCTAGAACATGTCTGAGAGACAAAGCAACAAAGCACAAAAGTCTACAGCAGTTTGCCGTTACTATATATTACATTTTTACTGCATATCTTCATGCCATAAGGAGGTATTTGTGCTTTCAGCAGCTGTATAAAGTTTAGTGCATGTGCCTCCAGTAATTTACGGCGTTGAGAGCTCTGACAGAGTTCATTAAATGGGTTCTTGTTATTAAATACAAGTTACGTTCAATACCAGATTTGGGTCTTTTATTTAAATAAGAGCTACACATATTGGAGGGGTGTATTAAAATGGATTGGGCGGATATAGGATTCGGTTCACCAAATCCTAAATATTTAGCAGAATCCGAATCCTGCTCAAAAAGTAGGTATTCGGGCCGAATCTGAAACTGAATCCAGGATTCTGTGCATCCCCAATAAACCCCCAATAAACCGGAAGGGTCTATTTTGTTTTAAATGAATATTATAAACTAATAACTATTTTTAAATATTATCCTTTGATTGTATTATGATGTGTTTTATATGCTTGTATTCATAATCTTGCATAGAGAATGAAACTAAAATGTGTATGCTTCTCCAATGAATGTAACTAAAGTTATATTGAATAGGATGTTTAAATGATAAATGTAAAATCCTTTGATAACAGAATAGGCGGATACATTCCATTTCTAACACACCCTTTTTGTGTGACACGCAACTGTCTATCAAATACTGTCAACCAATGGGAGGACAGACAAAGACTTGTTTACAGTACAAGGGAACGTCTATACATCATGTTATTTAAACTCAAAACAAGGATTTTCACTCTCTCTGGATTCTCTGGATTCTCGCTAGATTTGCTCTTTCTTCAAAACATCTCATCTCTCTCAACTCATCAAACTTTGAAGTTCTTCAACAAGGACACAATGATGTAATCTTCAAAGCTGTCCTGGAGAAGATGGCATAGGGTTGCAGCACCAAGTACCACTGTGTGATTCTGGCGTTGTTATCCTTCATTCCTGTAATCTGGAATTCACCGAGCAGGAAAACTGCATCAAAATGCAGATTGTTTTCTCTTTGAAAGGCATGGGGGTGTAGGATTTTTTAACCCTTTGCAGTTCTATATCGGACCAGGTCGGACATTACAATTTTTCCTTTTCAGTCCAATGTCGGACCCTGTCCGACATAATCAAAAAGACGTAAAGCACTGGTCTCTAGTCGTTTTTTCTCCGGAAAAAGCAGAGAAAACTTTTCAATGGCTGAGTGAGACCAATAGGAGCCAAATGAAACCGAAAAAAGGGTGTTTCTCATAGCCCTATGCATTACAGAGATAACACAGACATAACAAAGGAGGTAGCTGCTTCTGCATCCAGTGCTCAAAGAATATCACAGACATTTGCAGAGATTTTTGAGATGTTATAGTAATAAAATACCTGGCCCTGTGTGTATTTTGTATTATTTTGTATTATTATTATTTTAAATTTATGGTAGATTGTTTAAAAACATGATGTTTTATTGTTAATTATTTTACAGCACGGATGCAGTTAAAATTCTTCATCCATACTAAACTCATGCAGAATGTGACCATTTACAGATTGATTAATTTATTGCTAAACTGGAGATGGTCACATGTATAAAAACCTCCAGCATGATTCTTGTTTATTCAGTGTGTTTATTGTCTATCTATTTTGGCCAACATGCCATTTTGTTTTATAAAGTGTTTTATAGGGGCTCCCGAGTTGCGCATCCAGTAAAGGCGCTCCACATGGATGTGCCCTATAGCCTGGAGATCACAAGTTCAAATCCAGGCTATGTCACTGCCAACCATGACTGTGAGTTCCTAGGTGGTGGCACACAATTGGCCCAGCACCACCCAGGGGGAGGGAGGGCTAGTTCAGCCAGGGTGTCCTTAGCTCTTCACACCAGCAACCCCTGTGGTCTGGCCAGGCACATGCAGGCTTGCCTATAAGCTGCCCAGAGCTGCATTGTCCTCCAAAACTGTAGCTCTGGGTGGCTGCATGGTGAGTCTGCAGTGTGTAAAGATGCCAGCAGCTGATGGCACACACTGCAGAGGACAGCATGTGTTCAGCTTCACCCCTCCCAAGTCAGCACAGGGGCAGTGATCTGAGCCTAAAAATAATTGGACATGACTAGATTGGGGAGAAAATTAAAAAAGTAACAATAATTGGCAACAACTAAATAAAAATAAAAAAATGTGTTTTGTATTGTACCTTTTATTTATTATTAAAATTCCTACCCCAGTATTGTGTGTCTCTTACTAGTCACCCACAAGCTATCCTTTCCACAGAGATACAGAGTTTGCTCACTTCTCCTATACTATGCAAATCCTGGGTTAAAAGACAAGATATTTTAATGGCGAGTGTCTGTGTTGTGCTGCTGCGTGTGAGACTGACAGCTGAGAGCTCTCAATCTGAACTGTGACACAAGCAGAGGGCCTGGCCACTGGACTGTGTGTTCTCTCTCTCTCTGTGTGTGTGTCTGTGTGTGTGTGTGTGTGATCTGTTGTTGGTTATTTATGTTCTGTTAATGTTCTATTGCTTGGCAGACTGGGCCTTCAGGGCGGTACTAGTAGCCTTCATCCTAGCCCGCGAAAGGACGCTCACAGAACTCTTCATGTGAAGCGCACCATCAGGTCTATGACTGTTCACACGTGAACAGCACCTGAGAGGGAAATGACTGGATGGTTGGGTTGGCTGAGGGTTAGTAACAATATAAGTGTTCATGTTTATCTGTTCAACTCTACCAAACGGGAGATTACCCTCCTTTTTTATTTACCATTACTCCACTGTTATTGACTGAAGTCAATGAAGTTAAGGATGAACCTTCAGCAACACAGTGAAAGCGATAGCCAAACGACAGCAATGTGTCCTTTTTGGTCTGCTCAGCTTTGTGTGGAAGAATGGGGGTTTGGTATCTAGGCAGCAATGAAAATACCCAGGTGTGGCACAGATGGTGGACAACAGAGGGAAACTGTAACTTCAGAAGGGAATTTTGAAATTGAAAATATGGCACAGCTTTTAACATTTATAGTTACAAAATTCAGCACAATAAATCACCAGTAATTAATTTTAAAAGCCATCTTGTAAATGTGTGATGGTATGCAACACTAGAGCAATTCCCCTGTGATTATAAGTTTTTGTTTACATTATTTGTCCTGCAAGAGGACAGAAAATCCTGATCTGCTTTGCATTACAGTGCATAATGGCTTAACTGTTCAATTTTTTTCAGTATGACTTAACTCATTTCAGCATTTTTAGGTATTTAAATGAGAAAACATATTTTTCTGCCAGACCCAGAACTCATTACAAACCTCACTGATAATTTGTGTCCTTTATTAGCAAAAATCCCTATGATTCATGTATAAATGGCTGGATTACTGTGACCTTTCAGAGGTTTTTTTTTTTTTTTTCTCCTGTTGAACTGTAACTTGATTGAGACCATAGGTACCTAACCCATAGGCCACACGGGATGCAAACAGTAAACGTTTTCTTTTTTTCTATCAAATAAAACTGGATTCATTTTTTTGTTTTGTTTTTATATATATATATAAACAGAAGAGCCTGTCCAACCATTCTTATTGATGAAAGTCCTCACAATGGCTCATAAACAATTACAGCATTTATGTGTTTTATTTTTATGGATAATGATTGTACCGTGTCGGCAAGACAGAAGAAAAACAGCGAAGTTGCTCTTTGGGAATTGATGCTCTTATTTATACCGCTATCACAAGCAGGTTCAGAGTCCACAGCTCTGGAAGCAATACTGGAACAAAAGACCCAAACTGGCAGACACAAGCCCTTTTTATTCCCTTGGTCCTGCCCACTTATATGTAAATGAGGGTATGGAACCCCACACACATGCTATTGACCCAATCAGAACAGACAATTTAACAGCCAATTACAACCAGAGCGACAGTACAACATTACATTGCCCCCAGCTTAGCTCTTTTTGTCCCCATAAAGCAACTCAGCATCAGTCCATTCCGATTGCCACTGCATTTGGCACTGGCTGTCCTGGTTTGCGGCTAGCGAGCGATGCAATGTTCCTTGTTGGTGTGAATTAAACCCAACAACCCTCCCAAAGTGGTTGCCGCACAGTGAGCTTTGGACTGGCAAGGTCCGCAGACTGGAACCCAGTTTTTAATGGCTGACCTAATACCATCCTTTGGTCCGGGAAATGAGCAGAACAGCTGGGCAGTGGTTTTAGCACCCAGCTCGGCTCAGCAGCACATGGCACAAATTCCCAGTACCAGATAGGCTTCAGGTGTTAGTGGCTAAGTCGTTCGCCACCACGAGCAGAATTCACTGCAGGTGCTGGGCTGGTGACTGGGGTCTGTGATGCCGGTTGTTGGATAAACATATACTTTAGAGAAACTGGATAGATTAGCTAGGTTTCATAGACTAAGCTAATATGAAGACAATTTGGGTAACCAGATGGCAGGAAAGATGACAGGAAAGCTTTAGTGCACCCTAAATTTTATGACAACTTGAAAGGTGATTGCACGGGTGACACATCACCCGGTTGGCAGTGGGTGGGGTCCTGTCCCGGCGGGGAGTTCAGTGGCGTGGCGACTGGTGAGGTGGGGCCCACTGCTGGCCCCGACCCATGGTAAGGAGCAAGGCTGTTGCAGTAGAGAACGACTCTCGGATTCCTGAATCGCAATTGCACCAGGTAAACTACCTCTACCAGCCGTTCCAGCTCCGAACATGGTCCAATTCAGGGTGAGTCTAGCTTTGGGGAGCGCCCTTTCTGCTAGTGGGGGACGTACACTTAGACCAACTCACCAGCCTGGGAGTGGCGGCCCTTCTTCCGCAGATCGTAATTGCAGCGCTGCTTGGAGGTGCTCCCGAGCAGACGTGAGCACTGTCCAGGTGCTCTTGCAAGCGCTGGGTATATTCAATTATACCAAGTATTTTGAACTGCATTACTTAAGGAATACTTACCTTCAAAAGAACAGTACTTGCTTTTCTTTGTTTGTCTAATACTGTGGGTGTCCTAGGTGTAGCACTATGCAGAGATGCCATTGGTACTGGTTGTGCCATTTGGTGCTACTTGCATGTATTTGTAATTAATGTGTGCTCAGTAAGTACATATTGAACATTTTATGATAAAACACCTGTCAATTTTGTTGGCTTGCAATTAAGAAAAACCTTAACTTCAAGACAGCAAGGTTTGCTTGGTTTCTTAGAGCTTAAGAGCTTAATTGTAAATAATAATAATAATAATAATAATAATATAATAATAATAATAATAATAATAATAATAATAATAATAATAATATTTGCCTCTATGGCAGTTAGTCTTCAGTTTGCCCCTCACTTTTTAACAAAGTTAGACGCCAATGATTGAGACACAAAATTCTTGGAATATTGCTTCTGACATTCATTCAAACACTGAATTGCTGTACTGCTTTTAGACTGAAACACTCCCCTATTATTATCAAAACTGACTCAGTGTTACTGAATAAGAAAGTTTACTGGTCCAAAGCTTATTTACACTCAAAGTGAGCATAATTTAGATTTTTGTTATTATACAGTTAAAAAAAACTGTTAATGCAAAAGCTTTATTTTCCAATTGGTTACTAGTTATCAACATTGACAATAAGGTCCTTGAAATTTGTATCAGAAAAACTGTATGAACCCTGTATTTACGACATCAGACTGAGTTACGCAGAGATTGTATATTGTTTTTGCAGCTGAGGGTTTATAAAATTAATGGTATGTAAATTGGGCATACACCTAAAAGGATGGATGAGTAGCATTTCAAAAACTATGTTTGTTAACTAGCTTCATGTATGATTTATCAGGTTGATCCATCTGGTAAAATGACAAGTTGTAAGTGAAGTCATTTCCATATTTCTTTTTCTACAAAGTCAAGTTCAAATTTGCTTCTGAAAGTGTTCCAAAATGGCTCAGAATGCATCTGAGAGCATGTATAACCCCAGGCCAAAAGATTGGTTTTTCTCCAGGAGTTTCAGTCAAATTGATCATTGGCCACTTTCATTTATCTAATAAAATTAATTGACAAGCTGATAAAGAAAAAAACATGTGTGAACAACAATGCCCAACATTAAATTAGGAAGATTTTTCAATGACACTCCAGATTTGCCAGATGAACAAGAAACAATTAAAAAGTAACATGCAAAATTTATTTCCTGAACTGAAATTATGTAATCCTATCATACAAAAGGAAACATATTCAGTATTACATAGTTTCCTTTTTTTCCCAATGAATTAGTCTAAAGAAGGGCAAATTATTTTTTTCAGAGGAATACAATAACATTAATTATATAGAGCAAGAAACAATCAGAACAATGGCTTACTTGGTGTTCCTTGCTAGTTTTTTCCTATGAATTATCTGGGCTGCAGATTCAGTCCACTACTCCCCCAAGGTTGGGATCATCTGCAAATTTGATAACTTGCAAAGTGTATCTTGGTCCCAGTTATTTATATAAATGAGGAACAATAAGGGTCCAAGCAGCGGTGGTGCTAGCTGATTGGGGGCCCTAAGCGGCAATATTTTTTGAGACCTTACACTTTTCAGTTTCTTTTTATTACCCTCTCCTTTATGTTGTATTCATTGTTATTAATCCGACTCCAATTCTTAATTAAAACATTGATAAACCTGTAAATTGTGAAGTGAGTGTACCCAGTGCAGTAACAGGGTGATTTTCAGAGCTTTCAGAGCAAAATTTGATCCTGATGGAAAAGTGGAAGTTAGAAAAAGTGGACCACATTTTGCACTAGAGTAAAAGGTTTTTAAAGTTGCCCTGTAGATTTTTTTTCTACTTAATAACATTATTCTGGCCATGTTCTTGTATACAGAGCAGAAGAGTGCAACACTTGCATCTGATTTGTTGTACTTGATTACTAATCAGACATATGGAAATTTGACTGAATAAACAATGTTTTACTTGCTTTCAACAGCAGAGAATTTCTATTTAAAGACAATTCTAACTTGCTTTCTGTATTCAGCGTGCTTACATTTCAACATAGATAGATTGTCTATAAAATAGGCCGAATACACTGAGTTTAGTTGTTACCCATAGTCCCATCAGTTACACAGAGATCTCAGTTTTTCCATATCAATGCAATGAAACATAATCATTATAATTTTAATATATTAATAGTCAAACATCTAGAGTTAATATTATTACTTGTGGCTAATCCTGTTTCAATAGAAAAAAGCAAGAAAGAACCCAATGTTAAAACTCACATTGACTGATGTGTAAAACTTATTTCAATTTGTTTTAATTCGCTTTTCCTCCCTAGAAAGTTTGACGCCCCAGGTTAAGAACCTCTGCTAAACAGAGTACGTAACTGCAACATTTTAAATGCTGTGTTGATCTTGGTAGGAAAATTACACAAATTGCCTTATGTCAATGTACCACTGTTATTAACTCAGATTAATAACTATGTTCTGATCTTGTCAATACAAATTTTCTACACCACTGCCTTGGCTTCACAGCTCTGCTATAAGAATCAAGCACACTGTGCATGTACAGTACTGCCCTGTGAAGACCCAATTGTCACAGCAAACAATGCTGTTCATAAATATAATCACTAATAGTTTTATGAGAATACATTATGTTTGATTGTAAATAAGCAGTTCAAAGTGTGTACCACTCAACCTCATTTCCTCACATGAACTCATAAACACCCCCTTTTTCATAAATAAACTTGTCCTCAGCAAGGGCTAAAAATGTGACTTCTGCACACCTGCCTCATTCTGTTACAGAATTTGTGTTTTAGGATCACGCTCATCAAAAAAAAAAAAAAAAAAAAAAAAAAAAAAATATATATATATATATATATAGAGAGAGAGAGAGAGAGAGAGAGAGAGAGAGAGAGAGAGAGAGAGAGAGAGAGGCTCTATTTTTAAATAAGTACAATGCTAAAAAATTAAAAGTTCTGCTTAAAAAATAAAATACAAATCCCCTTGAATTGGGGCTCCTGGCTGGGGCCCTAAGTAATTGCTTAGTCTGCTTATGCCTAGCGCTGCCACTAGGTTGGGTCCAAGTACAGACCCTTGTGGTACCCCAATAAAGTACGCACACACACACACACACACACACACACACACACACACACACACACACACACACCCCCAATCTGATTTTATACCTCTCAGAATTACTCTCTGCTTTCTGTTTTTTACCAGTTCTGAATTCAATTACATGTCCTCCCCTGTATTCCTGCTAATTTTAATTTTAGTACAAGTCTTTCATGTGGGAATTTGTCAAAGGCTTTTGAATATCTAAATAAATTATCAGGGGTGGCGCCAGAAATAATTCCCGGGGGGGGGGGGGGGCTTATTCTCTTGGGAGTGAAGCCAAGGAGAATATTTTGGGGTTAATAAACCTCATTTTTTTCTTCTTAGCAGTTGTTATCTCCAAAGTCATTATCATGACTGAGCAATAATATAAATACACACATTTTCAGAACATTTTTGCAGTAAATGTCTGTTAATACTGCCTTTCAGCACTGAGGAATTACACTACTCTAGTATAATTAAATAAACTGTGTCCATATTGAAAAAAAAGAAAACAACCATAGATATGCACATAATATATGAGATCAGTTTATTGCTATGTTATTTTCCCTAGTCTTGTATACAGATCTGCAGTGTTGAAAACACAAAATAGCTTTATATGATTTTCCTACATCATTAAACGGCTATCTACTGGTAAAATGCACTACACACATATTGGTTACAAATCTGATTAGCTACTTATTTAAACAAAATGTAAATTAATATATAAAAAGAACACAATCCTGATGAAAGTAGACTGATATATATGAATTCTTATCTACATTCTGAAGACGTCACTCTCTGGACGCCCCAAGTTTTTTATTTTTTTTATTAATACTATAATATTTAGCAGACACTTTTATCCAAAGCGACTAACAGAAAATTAAACAAAATATAAAAATATATAAATTAAAGGCAATATAAATACAAAAACAAACACACATATACAAAATACATCTAAATAAAGTTTTAAAAAAAAGTAATTTGCAAGTAAAGATTGAATAAGTTGTTATGAGAAGACAGCAGAAAGCAGTAAAAGATTGAACAGTCCTGCGGTTAACTGGTATCTGGTTCCACCACAGGTGAACAAGGGAAGAGAACGAGTCGGCCAGTAGAGAATGAATAGAGAGGGCAAGAGGGAATATAAGGAGACACGAGGGATTGGAGATAGGAAGGTGCAGTATGATGAATTTTAGCCCGGGTTCATTCTCACCCCTAGGGTAATTCTCATGACGGGTGTAAGCCTAGGTTAGCTGGGGGTGAGAATTAGGTTCTGCCACTTGTTGCGTAATTCAGAGTGCTCTCTCGCTGGCTACTGGCAATGATGTTAGAACATTTACAATTGTTACAAATTACCAGAGAGAGAGAGAAAAATACTTGTCTCTTTCTTGCAAGCCTGTAATTATACAAAGCAAAGCTGTGTACAGTGACAGTGCAGATTAGGCAAAAACCAGTTGATTATACGAGTATCACCTGGACTGTGCCAGCTACCTACACAATCCTCATGATAGGCTTAAAAAAAAAAAAAAAAGCTTTACAGCAGAACCGCCCCTGTAAATTATATTATAAGTGCTGCCATCATCTACATTGGCTATAACGTCCTATGTTGCCTCTATCATTTTGCATGTTACAGAACTTAAACTAGTAGGTCTATAATTACCCAGGTCTGTCCTCCCCCCCCCCCCCCCCCCCCCTTTTTTTTTTTAAATGGCACAATATTTTCAAGATTCCAGTCTTCAGGGACCTCACCTGTATCTCCAACATGATTCATGATAGTAGCTCTACTTAGTGCTCTACTTATTTCTGCCCTTGTTTCCTTAAACACCCCTGGATAAATGATACCTGGGCCAGTGATTTGTTATTTTCCTATATTCCCAATGTTTGCTGTTCCATCTTTCCTGCAAGTCATATACATACTTTTTTTCTAGGTTTATTTTATATTGATCTGTTTGACCATATTGGTGACTGCTTGTTAAACCTATTCTTTTTCATTTTATGCATATACTTGCCCTGCATGTCTTGTATTATAACTTTAAATCTGTTCCATTGAACTTCAACTGTCACATGCTCTAGTTTCCCTGCCCAGTCTATTTTTCTCAGTCCCTGTCTCATCCCTTCAAAGTTAGCCTTTCTGAAATGATACACTTCAGTATGTACAGCTTTTGCCTGGAATCCCATATTGGGCTCTATTCTCAAATGTTCGAGAGGGACATTCGAGGAGAAATTATGCGGTATTCGAGGTCATTCTAACAAGGATTCTCTGGTTTCCGTTTTAAATTCCACTAGGAGAATGCGCCAAAATAGATATCTCAAATGCATAATTTACATACAAACACACTCCTGTTTGAATTCCCACGTGTGATTTTCATCACCAAATTTCTTTTTTTTCTCCTAATTTTAAGAGTGTATTCACCTTGTCAGGAGGCGTTCAATTTATTGTGCAAATTTATAGAAAAGCTTCTGAAAGGTGTTTTTTGTATCTCACTGAAATTAAGTTCTTTCCATTGTTTCTAGAAGCTAATGCAGCACTCATGCAGAATAGGCAAGGTGAAATGAGGTGTAATCGAAACAGAGACAGAATATCGTTCCAGAGTCAACTTTCTTAATTTACCAGATGAGGAAATAATTAGATTTAGACTAGATAAGGCATGTCCTGGTTGTTTGTGAACACCAGATCTAACATTACTCTGTCCGTTCTCTGGCTTTTTTCTTCATCTTCAGACTAAGCCAAGTTTCTGTGATTCCAACAACGTCATACTTCTCAGTGGAAACGTGTGGTCCTAGTTCTAAAAATGCATTTCTGATGCTTCTGGCATTTAGACACAGGCATAATACACATAGCTGCTTTACTTAGGGGCTAGCCTTAAGCTGAATGGTTAAATGTCTGTCTCTGAGCCATGAGGTTCACAGTTTACGCCCAGTCTCTGCTTTGCCATTTAATTAAACGGATTGAGACCAATGCATTTCAGTCTGCTTCTATGTGGTGAAAAAATCAGATGTTAATGGTAAAACACACTTATTTTGCGCAATCTTAGCCACAGTAACTAAATCAAACAGTAAATAGCTCACTAAATTAATGTGATTTATGTTAGAAATTGATGGTAAGTTAAATTAGTAATATGGAAAACAATTTTAGGTATTTCTAATCAGGCCAGGGATAAGATGTTTGTGTATTACTTGTAAAGTCCCTGATTCAGGACATGAAGTCTTTGGTTTCAGCATGTGAGCTACACAGAGTATCTGTGTGTCGTGGATAGGAAGGGAGAATGCTTTTTGTCACAATTCCATTCTTTTATGTAATTCGGTAGAATATAAGTGCTCTTTCATGTGCACAACAGCTTCTTCTTTCATCTTACAATTTAATTTGGGCCATGTGGTTCTGATATTTATTTAACAAAGGGACAAAGAGAAATGTGTGATAAAAAAAAAAAAAAAAACTTGAAAGAATCTGTAATGCAGGAAGCTGTTCAAATATTATGCATTATATCTCTTGGAATACCTGGTCTGGCCACATTTGGGCACCAGATTGACTGGAAGCCGTAAAACTGGTGAAAAAGAACAGGGACATGACCAAGTATAAAATAACTAGTTTTATGATATGCATATTGAGGATTTAGTTTGTTTTTGTTGGTTAGAGAACATCCGTAATGCTTACATCCAACAACTCTGGGAAGCCATTCCAGTCTCCCTGTATCCTCAGCAGGCACTATCATTAGTCAGTGAAGTAGTTTGTTGGTTAGTTAGAATGAATATATGTAGAAATTTCATTCAGATCATATTTATATTACTGAAATTCTGTTCCTCTGGTTATCTATTCTTAATCTATGTTGGTAACACCCTTACATTTTCAATTTGTGCAAACATATGTACAGCGCCTAATGAGTCGTAGTTTGCCGCCATGATTCTTCTTCCCAGAATCCTTCTGGAAAATGACATTGTAGTGGGGCTAAGGGTTAATCTATTAACACCTTGTGGTCCATTTATTCAGTGCCTGTCAGGGTCATCAGGTCTAATTTATTTTCACACAAGCTGTTTATTTGACACGCACTGTTTAAAAGTAATGTAATTCACAGTAAAACAGTAAAACAAGCTTAAAAGGCACTGCATATCAACTGGACACTCAGATATGCTACATGAGCTACTTGGAAAGATCTGGGAAGAAGAACAAGTACCAAAGGAATGGAGAGAAGGCTACACAGTGAAACTACCAAAGAAGGGGAACCTCAGTGAATCCAAGAACTACAGAGGCATTATGCTACTCTTGGTTCCTGATAAAGTTCTCAATAGAGTCATCTTAGAAAGAATGAAGACCAAAGTAGACAAGAAACTATGAGACCATCAAGCATGCTTCGGACAACAAAGATCACATGTAGACCAAATAGCAACATTCAAGCATTAATAATAGAGCAATTAATGGAATGGAACTCTGCACTTCACTTCAGCTTCATCGACTTCGAAAAAGTATTTGACAGGCTAGACCGGGAGATTATGTTGTAACTAATGAGACAATATGGCATTCCAGAGAAATTCATCACCATCATCAAAAACACGTATACCAGCATGTCTTGCAAAACTCTACACAAAGGACATCTATCAGAAGATTTTGAGGTGAAGACTGGAGTGAGACAGTGCTGCTTGCTTTCCATTCTTATTTCTACTAACAATTGACTGGATAATGCGAAATTTAACAGCAGGAAAAAAAAATGGAATCCGGTGGACCTTATTTATCCAACTAAATGATCTGAATTTTGCCGACGATATCGCTTTATTGTCAGACAACTTGGCTAGAGAAGCAGAAGCATGTAAGCAGTTACTGCATGCTGTTTGAAAAACTATGCTTCTAGAAACAGCTGCAAAAACAGGACTTAAAATTCACAGTAACAAAACAAAAATCATGAAAATCAAGACACTAAGTACCAATCCAGTGATAATACAAGGTAATAACATAGAAGAAGTAGATTAATTCACATACTTGGGCAGCATTGTTGACACAACAGGTGGTACAGATGTCAAAGCAAGAATCGGCAAAGCTTGGGCACCCTTCATCATGCTAAACATGGAAATTGAGAGACATTTCAACAACTACAAAAATCTGCATATTCAATTCCAATGTAAAAGTGGTATTGTTATATGATGCAGAGACCTGGGGAGCAACTAAGGCCATGCTTAACAAGATCCAAGCAATTGTAAATAGATGCCTGTGAAGAATACTCAGAATATGGTGGCCAGAGTACAAGAAAAAACAATGAAAAGCTGATCAGAAAAAAGAAAGTGGAGGTGGATCGGACATACATTGAAGAAACCTGCAACCAACATCACAAAGCAGGCTCTCCAATGGACTCCCCAGGAAAAGAGGAAAAGAGGGAAATGCTGTAGTAGAAATGGAGGCAGCAGGCTACACATCGAAACACCTGATAGTGCATGCCCAAAGTCAAGTGTGGTGAAGAGGTGTTGTCGATGGCCAATGTTTCTCGATGGAATGAATAACTTAACTAACTAACTAACTACACCAGTGTTCTCTGGTAACTCTCAAATCATCAAGTGCTAACTCTGAATATGGCTTCCATGATTCTAGGACGTATTTTTGCAATTTGAGCTTTTTTTTTTCTTCCATTCTGCCTTCGTCCGATATGTGTGCAAGACTGGAAGGTGTTTCTGAAGACATGTCACTATTTGTCCATTCTTTGTCAGATGTTCATTCAGGTCACTGTTTCCGTTGACTTGCCACATGTAGCAATATTTTGTATATTTTCATCCTGGACTACTGCAGAATGTTAACTGGATTGCTTTCTCTCAGGTCAGCAATGTACCTATGGCGCTGAAGTCGGCTGAGTGGCTGCATGCTGTCCGAAACTTGTTTTTCCTCAGCAAACTTGAGTGGATTATAAAATAGAGCCTCAGATATTGCCTGGTCAAGCAGCTGTTACATCTTGTTTATCTTTGGGGTGGGTGGTCGTGATTCAATTTGGGCATCAGAGGTATCCCTAGCTTTGTCTACGGTTGGTATTTACCTGTTGCATGTTTCTGTGGTGGTCTACATAGTTGGTGATGCATTTTGTGCTGTAAAATACTATAAAGAGTTGAGAATGATCCCTTAAATCAATTGATTATTTAATTTTCTTTCATTTTACATCATAAAACTTACATAAATTACATAACTTCCATCTGTGATAACCACACTAGCTTGCCAGGAAATAGTTTACTCCTTCATGTGATCTATATAAGAGCATTAAACAGGTAATCTTTGTGGGTCATGTTTGGGCCAGACTTCTTAGTGGGAACCACACGCAGTCTGCTGGAGTTCATCACAATGGTGAATGCTGTTGGAGCTGGGGCTGTGGCTGTATTGATTCTGCTTGTGCCACAGGAAAATGACATGTCAGCACTATATATTTGTAATTGCGCATAGCCATAATTGGTTTCAATGTATTAGAAGCCACTTCTGGAGTCAGCCGACCCCATTTCCCTTCCTTCCAATTTTCGAATACAATTGTAGAGGCTTCCTTGCATGTGCATGTTTTCATTTTATGGAAAACTGGCAATGCAGTGTCGTGGTCATCTACAGACAAGAGAAGACTGTGCTTGATTTCCTGTATGATTGATTGTGACATGTGCCAAAGAGTTTACCATCTTGTCTGCATAAAAATAACATCAGTTTAATATTTTAATGCATTTCTAAAACACTGTATATATTTAGAATTTGTGTTCTGAACATGTGCATAAAATGTGCCTCTACATGTGCCTCTAGAACCTGTGTGCTGACAACTTCACTGTGATGGTAAGGGCCAATGTTAGTCAGATTTATATTGTGCAGGGCAGGCCCAAATCAGGCCTGATTGTTAACCAACATATTCAAACAGCTAACCCTAATTATCCCTTTAATTGGGTTGAGTTAACTGGGGGGGGGGGGGGGGGGGGGGGGCAATAACTTTTTCACACCTGAAGATTGCATGTTTGATTAACTTGCACACTAAACAAATGAAAGAAGCACCAAATTTTGGTGTCATAACTCCCTCTCTCTCTCTCTCTCTCTCTCTCTCTCTCTATATATATACATTAGCTCAAAGAGCCAGTTGCCCAACGTTTCGATATGTTGTACATATCTTTCTCAAGGGAGCCTACCAAAGCTACCAAAAGAAGAAAACATTTTAATAAATGTTGGTTTGCATTTTTTGTTTTTACATTCAAGAAGTTATTAGCTATTAGAGCACACATACATGTGTAAAAATGGATTTATTTCTCCATATAGGCAGTGTGACAGGATAGCCTCATCGCTCAAGCTGTTACCAGCAAGAATACTGGAGATATTGGAGATGGGCAGCATATCACCAAGTGCCCAAACTCCCTCCAGGCAAGGTACCAACCTTGGTCCTCGAGGCAGGCGAAGAGGGCATCTAATCCACCATCCCATGGGGCTTGGAAGGCGCCAGGACTCGTCTCGTGTTGTTGGTCGGGCGGCTGAGGTTGAACCTTCCTTTTTTTCCCTCAACAGCGCCTCCGCTGGCTGCTGCGAATTAACTGCTGCTTGCCTTTGTCCCCCCCCAAAAAAAATTGCAGGGGGGTGGGAGATGCTGCAACAATGTCTTCTCTCCCTCAGAGGGCAGTGGCTTCTCCCTCTCTGAAAGTGGAGACAGCTGTGGCAGTTGGGTGACTGAGTAAAACTAATTGATGGCATCCCCAACCTCTCCCTTTCCGTAGGTCTACATAAAGCCGGGGTCTTCATATGGGCACTTCACAGTATGGTGCCCAAATTCCATACAGGCCCCGCAAAGCAAAGCACCTTCGGTTGCCCATTGCCTTTGTACTTCGTACCAGTCCAGTTTTATTTATTTATTTTTTTTTTTTTTTTTTAACTGCAGTCAAGCTGGGTCTAGGGTAATGCTATCCTACTCTGACACCACCTGTGACAGGATAATGTCACAGCCCAGCAGGAAGAGAGACTCGGAGTCAATAAAAGATGTATTTGAAGCGCGTAGGCACGTTTATTACACAAAAAGACACAAATAAACAGGTCACAAGGGCCAAAACAAAAGATTTACCCACCGATACAATATAGGCTTGGCAATCGCCTTCGCTATACGTAATCCAAACACATACCAAAACATAGATCAAAACTCATCAAACTCCCTCTCGAAAGACATTTTTGATTTTGTTCACCTTTATACAGATGGCCACTCCCCAATTAGCACTCAATTACCTAATTGGGAATGGCCACACCTGTGATTGCTGGCAGGGACAGAATTAACCCAACCTCTGCCAACCTTACATTCCCACACACACTATTTACACAAGGAGGACTTTTGCCCTGCCACAGGCAGAACATGAAATAGTAATATTATATGCAAGTGAACAGAGTAAGTGATGTATTACAGTTACTCATTTCAGAAAACATCAATCACTTGTAATACTGTAATAATAATAATAATAATAATAATAATAATAATAATAATAAATACAATATTGTGGCCTTCAAAAAACACACAGGATCCCATTTTAATAAAACAAAAAAAACTGTATTTTCTTTTCTTTATTAGTGCTGTTTCATAATGCTCACTACTTGCATACTTAGCTTGGGATTTAAGAAAACGGGGTCACAAAAATCTAAATAAACCATTTTAAAGCTATTCGTTTTAATTTTCTATTCTTTAAAAAAACTGAATAATAAAAAAAACAATATGTAAATGCCAAGACTCAATCAGCATATGCAGGTAATGTGCATCATGAAACAGCACAGTATGCCTAAGAAACAGTTAACTTTGAGCCAGTAGCTATTGTGACACAGTGGTTAATGGGACGTATGGTAAAGTGTGTAACAATGCATACGTAAGTAACAGAATGAAAACAATCCTGTTTCCACAATGAGTAACTCTCTGTATACTATGTACTCTGTGTAGTCGGGTAAAATGGCTGCGACTAAAAGATTATGTTTCCCAGAAGGCCATAGTCAAAATGGCCAACAGGACACAAGTGTGTCTTGTTAGGGCGGGGTCCTGGCTGTATAAAGCCAGCTTCGAATGCAGTTCAGGTGGATACTACCAGAGAGTTGGTTGTAGAGCGAGGCAAAGGGTGTTTATGAAAGATTACTGTGAGTATTCAAAAAGAAGTGTTACTGTATGGGATAGTGGTGTGGTCTATAAAATTACCAACTTTTTGTGTACTTGGAAATAGCTTAGCTCTCCTGGACTAGTGTTTAGTTAGGAATCCTTGCTGGGGTAGGTTTTTGTTTGTTTATTTTTGTTTTGCCAACCAATGACTGTATATAATAAACGTATGCTACAGCGTTTCACTGCAACTCTGGTGTTTTGCATATTTCCTACTGTAGTTTGCCTTGGCCATCGGTCACTCTATTACATTATGTTTTATACAAAAAAAATAATAATAATAATCCTACACCAAATAAGGACAATGGTTAAAGATAAGTGGGTCAAATGTGCTACGATGAGGACTTCGTGAGCTGTGGAGGAAAACAAAAAATAAATTAAAGAGAGTACAGTTATTTGTTTAACATTTCAATTTTAGTGAAAATGCTCTGTGAAATTATTCCAAGACTGGTGGAAGGCGATATATGCAAAATATACAGAATATCTAAATAAGGTTTGTGGCAGAGCAGAATATAATATATAGCCCTTTACACCATGGCATCCAGAGTGCTGTACAAAGTAAAAAAAACAAAACAAGATAGATAGATATCTATAAATACACTTCAGATACGACCAATTATATAAAAGCATATTAATATGTTTTCAATTTAGAAAATAATCCAGTGTTTCAACCTTTCTAATGGTAACCGGAATAGAGTTCCACAACCGAGGTGCACATCAGCAAAAAGCTCTTAAGAACAACTTGTAGTTCAGCATTTTCTGATCTCATGAATGAATAGGAGTTATGTAGTAATTCTTGGAGATAGGATGGCTAAGGTAAGCAATGGAGGAAGTTAACAAGTAAGTAAGATTAGTAAATTGGGCTGAGTTGGGTGGGGATGGAGGGGAGTGGTGATGCTATGCCAGCATCACTGTTGAGCCTTACCGAGGTGGTGTGGGCTAGTCGACAAAACACCAAAGATCGGAGGTGCCCACCTGATGACCCCTGCAAAGTGCTCCACGCAAACTATTCCAGATGGTTGTCATGCTGAGGCACTAGTGAGGCTGATGTTATGTGTGCTGGTGTGACAGTGAGATAGCAAATAGATTGATACCTGGAGCCAGCATTACACTTCAGCCATCAACACTGAGCCAATAGGAAATTGTCCAAGTTACCTGGACGAGGAAAAGTGGTGAAGGCTGATATATTACAGAAAAAACATTCCTTGGTTGGTTCCCACCACTACTATCTCATTTTATCTTGACGAAAGTCCTGACCAATATAAGCATGAAGTAAATAACTGCTACCATCATGAAATACAATTATTGTACTAATAATTCATTTAGCATAGAATATTTGTAATAATGCATGGTTATCATTCTTCAAAACTGCTTATCATGTATTTAATGGATTAGAAAATGATTACTATCAGCCAATCAGCCTCCACCTCAAGCAGGCTTCTATCAGACAGTAGAAGCCCACTGCTATGTTACAGCATCAACTGAATCAAATTTAAAGTCAACTTGCACAAGTAGCAGCTTTTTCATTTTGACTTGTCGTAGTGAAGCTCAGTTCACCTCTATTGGACTGCAAATATTAAACAAAGACACAATTGGTTCTAATGTATTTTATTTGCCAATAAAATCAGCCAATCATTACTATGCACTAACAAAAGCAACCAGTCCTGTATCCCCATACTGCTGAATCAGCTAATCACAGCCTGTCAGCTTGGCTGGAGCTCAGCATCTTTCAAAAACAACAAACTGAGATGCAGACAGTTCAGTAATAGTGGCCCATTCAGATATCTGGAATTGTTTAAATAAACTATAAGCGACTCTGACAAGTAAAACGTTGTTTGTTATTTAAGTTATTTGTTTTTTTCTCTCATTATGTATGTAATCTGTTATGAACATTTTCTACTCTCCTAAAATTTTCTCAACGGAAGGGTACCCAACAAATCTTTACAAGTTCAAGGTAAAGCTAGGTTTTAAAAAATATAATGAGAAAAATTACTTTCTAATAGTGATAGTGCCCTCTTGATTAAGGAGCTACCGTGTGGTAGCTGATCTTGGCTTTTGTTAGCGCCCTTGCCTTTAGCTCGGGACTCATAACTCCTGTTGTGGTCAACTGCCACATTGTAGAGCCTTCATCACTGGGCACTATTGCTTAGAAAAAGCCCCAACACCTCTATGTAAAAAATGCAGAATTATTTAACAGGCAGGAAGTTTCAGTCAACATAAAATTAATAAGACTTACACTTAGATACAGCTTACAAATGGAAAACAGGTGGAAGTAGTTTCTCTAACTCTCGTAGTGAACAGATTCCAAAGCATCTTCCTTTGTGCTGTTGACTGGCATATCCTGACATTTGGTGGAGCACACTTTCACTTACAAGGGAACTTGTGAGAACTGTATTCTGATAATTTTAGTTTTACTTTTGCTGATCAGTTATTATGAAGCATATAACTCATTGCGTATTTATAACTTCATGACTTTCTCTAAGCCTAATGATCTTAAATGCAACAGTAATGCAGCAATCTAGTGAGGGGCAATGTTAGCCCAAAGGCAGCAATAATGGTGGAATGGTACCAAAGTGATATTTTGGTTCCAGTTGTATTGCAATTGATTACATTAGTATGATAACTGCAGTGCCATGGTACAGTATAAATTATTTATTATTTATTTGTTTATTTAGCAGACACCTTTATCCAAGGCTACTTACAAAGACTAGGGTGTGTGAACTATGCATCAGCTGCAGAGTCACTTACAACAACGTCTCAGCCAAAAGATGGAGTACAAGGAGGTTAAGTGACTTTCTCAAGTTCACCCAGTAGTATTTGTCCAAACTTTTCTGAAAAGGATGCTGTAGCTGCGTGTCATTGTGACTGAACAGTGCAACTGAGCACCAAATTGAAATCCTGTTTTACACAAGATGAAAATATGAATGTACTTAAGGTGTGGTCCTTACTAATAAAGTGAATAAATACATATTTGATATATTTGGTTACTCTATTCAGTAGCAGGTAAGGTGCTATCATACATAGAAAGATGCCAATGACTACAACACACAGGGGATGTAAGTATTTGAAATCATGGTTTTCTGGGGATTCAAGGACTTCTTCAATATAATGTCTCAATTATCTTTCCTTTTAGAATACTTCCTTCATTCTGTTAGTTTAATGTTTTACCTGCAGCTGATATTTTAAAGGATCTTAAAGGAAAAATAAATCTGGAAATTCTCTGTGCCATGTATACAAAATATGTCCTTACATTAATAAAACCTTTGCTGAAAGCCTGTAAAGCTGTGCCTCTATTCTACACACTTGTATTTCTGTGCGGTTTTGGCATTTGGTTGATTCCTTTGGCTGTCTCCATCAACTGCAGTTTTCTCTTTCAATTGATGTAGTGTACATAGTTATTTTAACCAGGATCAAAGCAATTCCATGTAAAACTGGGATTTGGCAAGTAGGATTTTAAAATAGGAAAAAATAACAGTATTTTCAAATGGTTCTCTGTTGGTTGTGGGTATCAACCAGTGTCTAATTAGTGCCACCTGGACCTTCTCCTGCCAAAGCTATAAGAAGAAAATGTGAGAAAATGTTCATGTTCCCAAGACTCTGCAGAATAAATGGCAACTTTATAGCTGGGAGAGACCAGAAATCCTGGAATTTATAACTGTCCAGGAATAAGGAGGTTGTGTCCTGCCCTGAATTGGTACATTCCCAGAATCTAATAGAAAAAGATTGCTTCCTGCTGTAAAGAATATAATGCACAAAAGTGTTTTTCAGTAAGTTTACTGTACCTCTAAATGCAACAAAAATTCATAAGGAGCATACAGTTAAAAATCCTGGTTTGAAAATGAGATCCTTTATACATATGACTCTTCTTAGGGATCACAGCCCAATTGGTCTTGATAATATAGTGAACACATTTCCAATATGTGAGAAAGGCATTTATAGGCAAAACCTACTCTTTCTGTTTTCAGCAATATATATATATATATATATATGTTACACACAGTGCCTATCGAAAGTCTATACCCCCCTTCAAAACTTTCACCTTTTGTTGCCTTACAGCCTGGAATTAAAATGCATTAAAATATTTTTTTTCATTTATGTACACATCGTAACCCACAACTTCCAAGTGAAAAAAATAGTATAGACATTTTGTAGAAAATTAATTAAAAATAAAAACTGAAATAACTTGGTTGGATAAGTGTCCACCCCCCTTGTAATAGCAATCCTAAATTAGCTCAGGTGTAACCAATCACCTTCAAAATCTCACACCAAGTGAAGTGGCCTCCATCTGTGTTAAATGGTAATGATTCACATGATTTCAGGATAAATTCAGCAGTTCCTGTAGGTTCCCTCTTCTGGGTAGTGCATTTCAAAGCAAAAACTCAACCATAAGCACCAAGACGCTTTCAAAACAACTCTGGGACAAAGTTGTTGAAAGGCACATATCAGGGGATGGGTATAAAAAAATATAAAAGGCCTTGAATATCCCTTGGAACAACATGATTATTAAGAAGTGGAAGGTGTATGGCACCACCAAGACCCTGCCTAGATCAGGCCATCCCTCCAAACTGGATGACCAAGTAAGATGGAGACTGATCAGAGAGGCTACCAAGAGGCCAATGGCAACTTTGCAAGATCTACAGGCTTTTATAGCCAAGACTGGTCAAAGTGTGCATGTGAAAACAATATCCCAAAGAATGCACAAATCTGGCCTGTATGATAGTGTAGCAAGAAGGAAGTCATTGCTCAAGAAAATCCACCTTGAATCATGTTTGAAGTATTCAGAAAATCACTCAGGAGATTCTGTAGCTATGTGGCAAAAAGTTTTGTGGTCTGACGAAACTAACCCAACACAGCGCATCACCCAAAGAACACCATCCCTACTGTGAAGCGTGGTGGTGGCAGAATCATGTTATAGGGATGTTTCTCATCGGCAGGGACTGGGACACTTTTCAGGATAGAAGGGAAAATGAATGGAGCAAAGTACAGAGATGTCCCTGAGGAAAACCTGCTGCACTCTGCAAGAAAGCTGAAACTGGGATGGAAGTTCACCTTTCACCATGACAATGACCCAAAGCACACAACCAAAGCTACACTGGAGTGGCTAAGGAACAAAAAGGAAAATGTCCTTGAGTGGCCCAGTCAGAGCCCTGAACTAAATCCAATAGAAAACTTGTGGCATGACTTGAAGATTGCTGTCCATCAACACTCCCCAAGGAACTTGACAGAGCTTGAACAGTTTTGTAAAGAAGAATGGTCAAATATTGTCAAATCTATGTGTATAAAGTCGGTAGAGACCTATCCCAACAGAGTCACAGCTGTAATTGCTGCCAAAGGTGGAGACTAAACCAATTATGGTCTCTCATTTTTGTATTTTGAATATATAATTTTATTCTCTTTTCCCCCTTAACAGTGTGGAACATGTTGTGTACATAAGTGGGAAAAAATCCTCATTTAAATGCATGAAACTCTGACGCACAGACCCAACAAAATGTGAAAAAGTTCACGGTGGTGTATACTTTCTATAGGCACTGTGCAAAAGTCTTAGACATTTTGCACATTTTTTTTAGGGGGTGTTATATTACCATAGAATCAACCTGCTTTAATACTACGATACAATCAACCCGCTCCATCTGTAGCATGTCATGTCACGTATACATTTTAAATAAAAAATTTTAATGCTTCTCGCGTCCACCTTGGATTGCTTCATGCACCTCAGCCCCTCCACTCCTTGAGAACCACTGAGTAAATGTAATGGATTAACTACTACAAAACTTCATATTAGCTGCTCATGTATAGTTTACATTAAGTTGTTGTGATCACAAATTTTTAAAGATTCTGATCAATGTGAATTAAATGTTGCTAAATGACAAGCTTAGTTTCTTCTCACTCAAACTAAGCTGTATTAATAACAGTCAAAGTTGTTATAATAGTGGAAAACACTAGTGGAGGTAAATTGTTGATGCTCATAACATCGATATATATTGTAACTCCTGAATGTGTCTAAGACTTTTGCACAGTAGTGTATACTTTTATTATTTTTTTAAGACATGTATGTCCTCTTTTTTTAAACAAAAGTCTTCTATAAAGTGTTATTAGTTGCCATTACCAAATCATATTCAGTACAAATAAAATGGTTATTCATAGTACCAACTGTAGTGGTTAGGGGTGTGCTTTGGGTCATTTAAAAGCTGTTTGGAAGCACATTTTCCTTTCACCTGGGGTCCTGGCATTTTTATTGTCGTACTGAGGCTGTAAACTGACAACTGAAACTAGTAATTGCATTTAGTCTTACCTTAGCCCTACATCTGTGTATGTAGGGAGATGTATTTCTTCAAGTTTAATCAGAGGGTGCCCAGGAATATAATCCCATAGTTAATTGCAGAGATGACAAAATTCTAAGCAAAGTGAAATAAAAATGATGTTATATCAAAAGGTCAAATAAAAGTAAGACACATAATCACGTATAGAATGAATATTTTGAGTTTGATCACGACAGGTGCTATATTAAATAACACTATCAGATTGGTACTCAATAACTGTGTAAACAAGTTCAACAGGAGGGAGTGCTCTGTTATGCATTGAGTTATATTCCGTTTAATTTATACCAAACTTAAAAGTATTGCTCAGAGTATCAGCACACAAGTTAGTAGAATCATACCAACTTTGGTAATATTTTCATATTTTGACATGCCTATATGGTAAGAACCAATTTGCATTGAAAATTGCAGTGCATGTGAGTCTTTAATGTAATTCTCAATACAAATATATAAAACAAAATGTAAAATTGTCACAGATTCTGGGAGCCAGGGTCCTGTTTTGGGGGCAAGTGACATTCAGTTCCCAACCGTAGGCCAAGCCGAGCTGGTCTCGAACTCTGACAGGAAGGTTCTGCAAGAGCCAGAGAGGACCCTCGGCCAAATCTGTCTTAACAATCTCTTTATCATTCCAGGTTCCCCCTTGGGGAAGCATACATGGGGGCCGATCGGTCTGGTCTCACCTCTGAGTACGGTTCCTCTCTGGCCCCTTTGCATGTTAATTTCCTTCTCTCTTTCAGAATTCCTGTCGTCCGCATTGGTTCTGTTTCAGAGGTCTGGCCGTGCCGATCTCCCGAAGCATAGACATTGCTTGTTAGTCGGGATGACTTCTAGTCTTCTCAAATGTATCCTCTATCCTTTTCATTTTCCCCTTGGGGGAAGTAAGACTTGCTTCCCAGCATTGGAGGCTGATCGGTTCGGTCTCACCTCTGTGAGTATGGCTCTCCACAAGCCAAGGGGGAAAAAGCATGTTCTCTTCCTTAAGTCACAAGCACAGAATTTATATTTCAAATCCCAAGGCTTACTCCTCGCAGCCATTGCTGCTGTTCCGGGAATAATGTGTTAAGAAGATACAGATAAATATATAAATATAAGATGTATGTGATAGAAATCTACTTACAGTAAAGTGCCATGTTAAATAAAAAAAACATGCAAAGAAAAAAATTACTTATCCTGCATGAGCTTTAAGTTAAAAGAATAGTGTATATTTCCCACGGTTCACATGATGGCGTTGACAGGACAGCCTGAAGCATGATCTCCTAAAATGTTTGACATGGCTAAGAATACAGTTATTTTCCTTGACAGTTCGATGTTTATAGCTTTAGGAAACACTCAGGAAGTTTAACAGTAAGTGGCTTCTATTACAAGCATTGCATACTCTAGTCTGGCAGACTGCTGTGGAAAGTCAATTTACTGGGTGAGTTAATAGTCAGTGATCTCAGGCAATGTCATTTGTGTTTTGCAGCACTCGTTTGTACTCTTGTTGTTGTCCACTTTAAAGTCATCAAAGTCACGTTCAAGGATCTTTTGAAATTTGCATCAACCAGGAAAAAAGAAACTTGTCGGCTATAGTACAATTCCAGCCGATGTATCCTCTTTTTTTTTTTGTTTTGTTCCAGCAGGACTGTGTCTTGCCTTTGATCTAAAACACACACATTCACACCTTCCAGCAAAAGAAGCCCAAACTGGACTGCCCCCGCTCTAATCTAATTCCCATCCTTACACGGACACACGTTTTAAATGGTCAGAAACAACAAATTAACCAGGTAAGATATTATGGTGCAACCCCAATTATCAAGACAAAAGTAAATTCTGAGGGGTTTGCTTTGGTCCTCATTTGTCATTTACCTAAACTGTTTTTACAGGTTGGTAGATGTGCTACTTTAATGTAATAACACCAGAAAGATTAAAAGAATTCTCTGAATATACCCTAGCCTGTCTAAACTGAGATTAGCATCCTCTTTTAGCAAACTTAATAAAATAGTATTGTAGCGTGCATGAGGGAAGGCTGCAACAGGGCTGGTAGGTGATGTAATCACGCATGAAAACACAAGCCCGATATACGCTCCTTGCAAAGGAGCCGGCTCTTTTGTACAGCAGTATCGGTATGCTTTAGTGCGAGTGGTCCACGTTTGCGCCTGCCCTCCGCCTGTGTGGATTGCCTTGTCCTGCGTTAACAGAGCTCACTACATTGGTGTTAGGAAGTGGGATGCAGGTACCCTGGCACGCATTCATTGGACTGTAGCCTGGTGAGCAAGTCTGGGACAGACTGGCAGGGGAGAGTGTAGCATGCACAGAGGAAGGCAGCAGCAGGGTAACCAGTTCTCCGGCTGGAGACCGAGGCCGGGGCCTAAGAAAGACCAGCCTCCTCCCAAGCCCAAGGGAGACTGCCCCTGAGGGGCCCTGGCAGCCACCAAACCCCCCCACAACCAGACTGACCAATGGCAAAGACCCATGACAAGGCTGCACCCAGAACTCCTGGGTGCTATCGACTATGAGACATGGATTGGCTCTACAATTCCGCATAGGTCTGCCACCCTTTAAGGGTGTGCTCCTCACCACTGTCGAACCAGCGAAGGTGATACTCCTTCAACAGGAGCTTGCCAATCTTCAAAGGAAAAATGCTGTATGCTTGGTAAGTCCAAGCAATGGCCTCAGCGGCTTCCAAGAGGGAAGGCGATTTCAGACCAATTATGGACCTCAGGGTCCTCAACTTGTTCCTCAAAGAGAGGAAGTTGAACATGTTGACAGCACAGCGTATCCTCAAGTCCATCCAACCGGGTGACTGGTTCACATCGATCGACCTGCAAGATTTTCACATCCCGGTCTGTCCGGCACACAGAAAATATCTGTGATTCGCCTTTCATGGCAACGTGTACAAATTCTGCATGCTGCCATTTGGCCTCTCGCTGGCGCCCCACACATTTTCAAAGTGCATGGATTCAGCACTGGCTCCACTCAGGCTGCGGGGTATTTGGATCCTAAACTACCTGGATGATTGGTTAGTTTGAGTTCAGTCAAAGCACACACAAATGCTTTGTTGCATTCCTAAACTAAACGGTAAAATTTAAAATGAGCAATTCTGCATATCGACCTGCAGCTTCAGAATCTAAAAAGAATATTACAAAATCTTAAATACAAGTTTGTATTAAATATGCTGTATTCATTTTGCATATTATTATATATATATATATATATATATATATTCTTATATAGTTATAACGTTTAATCTACCTATATATATATATATATATATATATATATAGATATATATGATATATATTTATATATAATATATATATATATATAATGCTTTACGAAACTTTCAGTGCAGACACTTTGGGACAGGTTGATAGGACACATATTCCAATTAGAAGGCCCGTAACAGACAGTGCAAGCTATTACAACCGCAAGGGGTTTCATTGCTTTTTGTTTCAAGGCGTTTGGTATGCTAACATGGCTTTGGTATGCTAACATGGTATTTACTGATGCGTTTGATGGCTGGCCAGGGTCATTGAACGATGCTAGAATGTGGAAACGTAGTCCAGTGGATTGCAAATTAACAAATGACACCAATACAATACTGAAGCCAAATACACATCTTCTTGGGCTTCGTAGCAATACTTGCTAACGATTTTATATATAAATACCATGTGTAAGACTACATCGATATATATATATATATATATATATATATATATATATATATATATATATATATATATATATATATTAGCTGTTCTGTCTACCCGCCAATTCTTTAATAACGGAAGTCAAATTATTGATCATTTCGATTTTTTTTGTTCAATCTCTTTTTGCTCCTCCCATATTTTTTGAACCATTCTGGTGGTTTGCTATTACTGTTTTGTTTTCTTTTTTTTGTTAGTGGAGTGGTGCTAGTTAGTATAGAGAGGGGTGTGCTGCAAGGTGTGGGTGTGCTGCAAGGAGAGTACATGAAATTAACTTGATTATCATTTGGTTCACCAGAGCTGCAAGTACTGGTGAACCAACAGGCATCATCATTTGATAAAGATGAAGCAAGCATCTCTTTGGGGGATCGCTACTATCCAAAGGCCTCATCAATAATTTCAAAAAAATCCCACTCAACAGAACCCTCCCCACTACTATTTTTTTTTGTCTTTATTTTTTCTGTAGGTGCTCATGAGGTTCCTCCACTTTGCATCACGTACATTTCTAGTTACTGTGTAGCCCCCCGTGTTCCTCATTACTCCAGCAACTCTTTCCCACAACTTCTGCTTCCAGTAAGGAGGACGTTGAAATTTTTCATCAATTTCTATTCTGCTTTGAATAAGAAGTAATGTCATTTCCTTTGCCATAGGAACCCTTTGTGAAAAAATAATATTTACAGATATTGTATCTTGAATCAAGTACATCATTAAACCGTCAACTGAAAAATACGTTTTTATCGCTACATTATATTCTGTACATCTAAATCACGTGGACAAGTAAAACTCCGAAGCACAGTATGTTGTGTGTGTCTATGCAGCGGCATCAGTTGCAAGGTTTACTTCAGCAGTGTAGCCTAGACTGCAACTCCCTGAGTGCATTGCAAAGCCGTCGTCTCTCCGGAACAAATCACTCAGTTTAAGTTCAGAGCCTATTGTAGAAAATTTTCTAATGTTTTTCACCTGAGTCTTTAATATTGCCACTGTGTCTCATAGCTATGAGAACTGAAATCTAAATGTCGCGCCATTGATTAAAAATATATATATATATATATATATATATATATATATATATATATATATATATATATATATGTGTGTGTGTGTGTGTGTGTGTGTGTGTGTGTGTATCTATCTATGTATTTATCTATCTATTTATATATATGTGTGTGTGAGTAATATACAGTACAAGTAATAGCACTACTTTTTTAAATTAACTATATATATGTAATTACTTAACGACATCAATTTACAATACTATTTAGTTAAATGTTATGATAAGTAGCCACAAAGAACACACGTATTTTCAACTTTAATTTGAAATTTATTTTACTTTTAGTTTTTACCAATCACAAATTTTTAATAAAAAATAAAAATATATTATATATATATATATATATATATATATATATATATATATATATATATAACAATTACCGTTTTGAAGGCGGATTGCAGTATTCGTATCTACAGTTAAATCCCATTCATAGTTTTTATACAGCAGCTTGATCGTGGTTGTGTGTGTCACCATCTTTCTATTGAGCAGCTCTGTGAGTTGGTGAGTTCATTGAGTCAGCGTTGAGTCAACGTTGCGTTTCACTAGCTCTCAACAGTGAGTTTAGGAACGATTTTGACAGTTGTTGCTTCTCAGCGTTGAATTTAGGAACACAACCAGAGTCGGTGAGTTCGTTGAGTCCATTGCATTGACTTTTTAAAAATGTCTTCCTTATTAGCAATTTGTGATGTAACTGTGGACGAAATGTCAGGAGACGAGGGTCTGTCTGTTGATTTATTAAATGCAGCTATCTTAACGATAAATGACAACAACATTTAGAATATTTTACCAGCAGTCCTAGGCTCTGCTGGACCAGCAAACAACAATGCTGCTGTTGAGAATTTCACCGAGGAAATTGTGCCTGTTACACCACTTTTGAATTCAAACTGCGTTTCCGAATGCAGAGGGACACATTTCATTTAGTGTATTGAACCCACACATGGTAGCCTTTGCTATGGATTTTTCTTTGGCTCAATAAAGTGCCGTTTATGTGTTATATATATATATATAGCTCAAAGAGCCAGCTGCCCAACGTTTCGATATGTTGTACATATCTTTTTCAAGGGAGCCTGTGTTTGAATCAAAACATTGGAGGTATTTATAGGTGTTTGACGGCATGACAACTACTTGTTATTGTTTATATTCAAATCCATGATTTATTCTTACATGATGTAATGGTGTTCTATATGTGACATCACTTTTACTTATATCTTTAAATCTATATTAATTCTAATTAACATTATTTTACATAAACTTATATTTATATTATCATGCAATGCTGGCTCTGGGGATCAGCCTTGATATGATCTCCCCAGCGCATCAGCATGCATAACTTTTTAATTAATTTTGTTTATTTAATTATTTTTAACTTTTATATATTTATTGGAATTAATTAGTTCATTCTTTTCTGTTGAGTCCCGCTGGCATAATTGTGTTCAGTCTATTTATCCATTTACTTTCTTTTATTCTTCTATATGTCGCATTATCTAATTTTAGTTGTTCTAATACTACAAACTTTACATCTTTTATGTCATGTCCTTGAATGGTGAAGTGCTGTACTATTGATTCATTCATTTTTTTTATTTCTAATTAATGAAAGGTGGTTCTGAATTATTTTATATAAAGTTGTTCCAGTCTCTCCAACATATTTTATTTCATCACATTTTTCACAGGCTATTCCATAAACAACATTGCTATTTTTACGGTAGATATTAGTTTTTAGTGGATATGTGTGTTGTTCTTATGTTTAATTAAATTTCTACTTTTGTCCATGTATTTACAAACTTTACATGTACTAGTGCAAGTATTTGTAGAACCTATTCTGTCAATTATTCTTTTATGTTTACTGTGAACTAGAATATCACCTAAATTAGCTTATCTTTTGAATGCTACAACTGGGGCCCTAAGAAACACTTTTTTTCAATTTTTCTGAATTATGTAGAATACGCAAGTGTTTCCAAACTATCATAGAAATATTGAGCAAAAGTTTAGGGTACGTCATTACTAATGGGACTCTCTTGACCTTTTTATCTCTATTTTTATAATCTAGTAGATCATCTCTTTTTAGTTTATCCACTTTTCTTAACTCTGTCTCTATAATTCTTTCTTTGTATCCTCTTTTTTAACATTTGTTTTTAATACATGTCTTTGTTTTACATAGTAATTTTCTTTAGAGCATATTCTTCGTATTCTTATTCCTAGCCCCTTTGGGATTGCCCTTTTAGTGTGTATTGGATGTGCAGAGGACATGTGTAAATACTGGTGCATGTCAGTAGGTTTATAGAAGAGGTCAGTCTCAATTGAACCGTCTTCAAGTTTTACTACGGTATCTAAAAATTCTATTTCTTTTCTTGTCCATCGAAGGTCCACCTTAATATTACTGTGTATTTTGTTTGCCATTTTATGAAACTGGAAAATAGATTCTTCTCCATGTGTCCAAACCCCAAAAATATAATCTACAAACTGAATGTATTCTAAAGGTTCTCTTTCTGATTTTCTAAGTAATTGTTCTTCCCATTTCCCCTTGTATGTACTGGAAAAATGCATTCCTAATTTAGATCCTATTGCTGTACCATCGTTTTGTTTGTAATTTTTATCAACAAATGTAAAATAACTGTTTTCTAAAACTACATTGATCATGTTCAGCACCTCTGCTGTGGGTATTGATTTACAGTACCGTGAAAAAATATTTGCCCCCTGTTTGATTTTCTGCATTTTTCACATTGAATTTGTTCAGATCTTTTTGTGGTTGTACTAGTATGTAGAGGGAGTCTAAAGTTTGGTGCTTCTTTCATTTCATTCATTTTCATTTGTGGTGTGCAAGGTAATCAAACGTGCAATCTTCAGGTATGAAAAAGTTATTGCTCCCTAGTTAACTCAACTCAATTAAAGGATAATTAGGGTCAGCTGTTTGAATACTTTGGTTAACAATCAGGCCTGATTTGGGCCAGCCCTGCCCAATATAAATCTGACTAACTTTGGTCCTTACCATCAGAGTGAAGTTGTCAGCACACAGCTTAGGCACATCATGCCACAGTCAAAAGAAATTCCTGAAGACCTCTAGAAAAAAAAAAGAAAAAGTTTTTGATGCCTATCAGTCTGGAAAGGGTTACAAAGCCATTTATAAGGCTCTGGGGCTCCAACAAACCACAGTCAGAGTGATACTGTCCAAAAGGAGAAAGTTTGGGACAGTAGTGAATCTTCCCAGGAGTGGTCGTCCTGCCAAAATCTTTCCAAGAGCAAAGCGTAAAATCATCCAAGAAATCATAAAGAACCCTAGAACAACCTCCAGGGATCTCGAGGCCTCTCTCGTCTTGGCTAAGGTCAGTGTTCATGACTCCACCATTAGAAAGACACTGGGTAAAAATGGGATTCATGGCAGAGTAGCAAGACAGAAACCACTGCTCACTAAGAAGAACATGAATGCTTGTCTCAAGTTTGCCAGAAAGCACCTGGATGATCCTCAAGAGTTCTTGAACAATGTTCTATGGACAGATGAGTCAAAAGTGGAACTTTTTGGCCAACATGGGCCTCGTTATGTCTGGTGAAAACCAAACACTGCATTCCACAGTAAGAACCTCATACCAACGGTCAAGCATGGTGGAGATAGTGTCATGGTTTGGGGATGCTTTGCTGCATCAGGACCTGGACAACTTGCCATCATTGAAGGAACCATGAATTCTGCTCTGTATCAGAGAATTCTACAGGAGAATGTCAGGCCATCTATCCGTGAGCTGAAGCTGAAGCGGAGCTGGGTCATGCAGCAAAACAATGATCCAAACACACAAGCAAGTCTACATCAGAATGATTAAAGAACAAGAAATTTTAAGTTTTGGAATGGCCTAGTCAAAGCCCAGACCTAAACCCCATTGAGATGTTGTGGCAGGACCTGAAACTAGCAGTTTATGCTCGAAAACCCACAAATGTCATTGAGTTGAAGCAGCTCTACATGAAGAAGTGGGCCAACATTCCTCCACGGTGCTGTGAGAGACTGATCAATAACTACAGGAGGCATTTGGTTGCAGTTATTGCTGCTAAAGTTGGCGTAACCAGTTATTGAGTTTAAGGGGGCGATTATTTTTTCACACAGGGGCATTGGGTGTTGCATAACTTTCTTTAATAAATAAATAAAATAAATATCAACATTTTGTGTTATTTGTTCACTCAGGGTCCCTTTTATCTAATATTAGATTTTGGTTGAAGATCTGATAACATTCAGTGTCAAAAATATGCAAAAATGCGCCTCCCAAAAATGCAACCGTCAGAAAAAGGGCCATATGACTCGTATATATATATATAAATTATAATATTATATATATATAATCTATAATATATATATATATTAATATATATATATATATATATATAATATGTGTTACTGGTATAATTTTTATAATTCCCTTTTTTTTTACAGTAAGTTGTTCAGCTGATAAAAGGTGCTAATGAGCAAAAACATTCAGCTGTACCCAGAGAAACCAAACTCTTACTGACACTGTGGATACTAGGGAACCAGGCCTAGCATCGGTAATGCTGTGTTAAACATGGCAGCATTTGAAGAGAAGTGGGGGTTTCCTGGAGTTGTAGGTGCAATCGATAGCTGTCAGATAGCCATTAAGGCACCAAAAAATGAAAGGACAGTTATTTTAAACGAAAGGGCTTTCAGTCTGTCTTACTACAAGGGGTTTGTGATATCGACATGCGATTCATTGATGTTAATGCAGGCTGGCTAGGGTCTGTGCACGATGTTCACGTTTTTAGAAATAGTGCAACTAGGTCAAAGCGACCAACTGCTTCCTCCAAATGCCCAGATTCTCGATGACTCTGCTTACTCTTTAGAGCACTTTATTCTCACTCCTTACAGGGACAATGGACAATGGATTGTAATGGACAATCTTACAAGAAAGCAAATCCACTACAATTATTTGCACAGTTGTGCTCGTTCAGTGATTGAAATGTGCTTTGCACAATTAAAAGGGAAGTTTCGCAGGTTGAAATATTTGGACATGTCAAGGGCAGACACCATTCCAAAGGTTATTACCGCAGCTTGTGTCTTGCACAACGTGATTATTGACAGGGAATGCAATAATAATGTTGACCAAGAAAAAGCTGAGGATAAAAATAGATATGAACATGGTGATGCTAACACTACTGCAACAAATTTGGCTGTTCATAAACGGGATAACATTGCAGAATGCCTGTAGTGTAATTGTAAATTGCGATTAATGTACATAAATTAATTAGTAATTGTTATTGCGTGATGCTCCGTTTAAGGCCATAGGGATCTCCTTTTAGAGGAATAGTGCATGCAGTGTTCAGGGAACATTTGAATTTGTAATGGGGTGTGTGTGTTTAAATATGCTTGTATAACCTTACCATTATTGTAATTGTCCCTTGTAAAAAAAAAGAAACTTACAAATGATAAATGCATCAAATTCATTTTATTTAATCAATTTAGCACCTGACAATTAGGTAGCTAGTAAATAATATATACATATATCAAGTAAATACATATATAAAACTAAACACATTTAAATTAAAATCCAATATATATAAAAAAAAAAACAACTAATTTGCAAAATGTAAACCACAAAAGCCAGCCCTATTTTCTAAGGTTTCTTTAGAATGTTGGTAAAATCCCTCAACAAATTATTCCTTTCATTTAAAATTTTCAATGGTTTATTTCTATTAATTTATTAAATTTTTCATCACTGTCCTCTTTTCTTTCATTAGCAAATTTTTTAAACCATGATGGTGGGCTACTCTGTGTTGTTCTCCTTTTAGATTTTGGAGGGGTATTGGGTGATGCTGAGGAAGGTGTAGATACTGAAGGCCCTACCTGCGGTACAGTAGATGCTCCTGCGGCTGAAGGCTGTGTTTTCTGCTGCAGCAGCATCATCTCAAACACAGCAACTGGTGTTATTGCAGGGTCCCTACCAAGAATATGCATAACATCAAAATAGTCCCATGATTTTTTTTCTTTTCCCAGTTTTATTATTATTGTCAGATACAGTTTTCTAAGTTCTTTTTAAATTTTGCCATTTCTTATCACAAATTAATGAATTTACAAAACTGTATTGAACCTCCTGTATGGGTCCCAGACACATTCTGGCCAGGTTTATGGAACTGTTCCTGATTAATCCGGACCTGTTCTATCAACAGCAACATAGCAGCATGTGTCCAGCAGCGCTGTTCACGCTCTAAAAAAAACAAACAAAAACAATTACAAATAGTAGCCAAGGCCTAAATCAATTTTTTAGTAGCTACCGGTAGTTATAATGGCGCACAGTAGACAAGGTCGCGTACTAAAAATGAGTACAACTGTAAGTTAGCCTCCACTTGCTTCCTGCATGTGGCCATTGTGTCCGCTCCCTCTGATCACTGATGAGAAATGCTCAGGAGCGCACTGAGCGGCTCAGCAGGAGCGGAACTGAGCAAACCGTTAACTTGATTATTTTACTGAGCTGCTCACTTACTTAATGTGCCCACTAGCTCTCAACGATGAGTTTAGAACGATTTTAAGTTGTTGCTTCTCAGCGTTGAATTTGGGAACGCAGCCTTACGCTACGGCATTTAACGTACTGAATGATGCAATCGCCAAGCACTCGTTTGTATTTCAAATAAAAGCTCAACTGTCAACTTTAAAGTTTAATAACTTTGGATGTACATATGATAGAAGCAAACTGTAGACGGTGCAAGATCCCAACATGATTTATATCCAAATGATTATTATTTCATTATGTATTTTTGTCTGCAATGTGTAAAAACAAAACAATTGTGTTTTCGGTTTGGCCAAGGTCATAATACTGCATCATAAAGAAAATACTGCTGCATAAGGATTACCTTTCTACCACAGAATATGTTCTTAAACAAATCATGTGAGAGAATTGGCTGATAAACAGTAAGTACAAACCTTTCCTGTCATGTTTACTTTAAGTTAAAGCTGCCAAATGTCCTGGGAAAATATAAATCTAACATGTCAAACTGTAGGCTACCCAAGTTTTGTTTTATTACTGATATATGCAAATATTTGTGGAATGGTTTTAGCATTACTTTTTACTTTTTATAATAACTAGGAAAACATTAAACCACCTTCATGTACATATCCAATTCTTAAGAAGAAGCATGCTTTAACTTACTGATATATGCTACTGTACAGTTTATTTATTTTGGGCTATTGCTTACACAAAAGAGTTTACTAGAAGACAGCTTTTCCCTTATGTTATTTGTTAGTTTTAGCACTTGACCTCGACCCTGATATTATTCTATAGTCAAAGCAGTTTCTAACTAGATATTGCCCTCTAATGGTCAGAAAGACGCCTAACAAGCCCCAGCGCAGTGACAACGTACCTTAAAACACACAGAATCGCGTTGTCAGGGGAAATCATAATGACTGCACCTGTAAGCCTGTTTTCTCATACTATTTTCCAGATCCTATTTTTTGGCAAACCATTTGTTACAACTGGTAAACAGAACACTATTTTCTGGAAGTTTGCTTGTAATTAGGCGCTACCGACAAATCATGCAATATGTCCTGGCAGAGTAACCCACAACTAACATACTAGAAATTACAAATGTGCAGCCATCGCTTCATTTTTGAAAAGTAACCCAATACAAAAATGTGTAAAATGTTTTATTACTGATTTTCAGGGGAGGGGGGTGAGGGTGTTAATGCTAGCTTTTACAGTGCTATAATTTGAATACGTTAATCATCAAACATATGTGGTGTAGTACTTGGCACTACAGGTAGGTTACAAGTGACCCCCCCCCCCCCCCCCCCCAAAAAAAAATAAAACTAAAAATAATTAAATAACTAGATATAGCACTGGACATTTTTACAGACGATAAAGGGGACAAGGGTTGGACTGGCATTTGATTGAACTGCTTCCTTGCCCCCTAAAAGGAGGGAAGGTTTTAGCATGTGGGAAAGTTTGAGGAATGTGTTTGAGGAATGTGGCTACTTATGCTATCCTTGCTCTGTGAAAAAACTCAGAAAAAAAGGAGAAACAGGATGCATTTGAAGCAGACGAAGCTAGATATATAATGTTGTTTGCTTGACAAAGCCATATTTCCCACAAGACTTAGACTTAAAATATTCTGTTTCAGCATGCCATGAGAAAAATAATGTTGCATCTTTAACAGTTAAATATTAAATATCAAATGGGCTGAGTGGAGCCTACTGTCAGACTTATGGCTCACAATTATGTCAGGTGTTTTCCATTATTAAGAACAGAGGGATTCCAGGTGAAGATTTTATAAACGTGTTGACAAATGCCAACATTTTTGTCTGTGTGTGTGTTTGGAGCCACAGCTGAAATGATTGTGTAACCTCCCAGGAAAAACACATGGAATGTCCTTGATGTGGTAACAAAGGAGGGTAAGAGTGCCAAAATGTACTCTTTGATTTTTGCTGAATCCCTTGGTAACAAAGTAAGTGGTAGCCACTTACAGTGACTAAAGATACTGAAATGAAAAAGGACAATGAAACTTGTTCTTTTATTCTCCTTATAATAAAAAGCCTTTGATCTCACAGCTGTAGATTGACATCTTTTTGTGGTATAGTTATTTAAAATGTTTGGTCAATTTTATCCAACGGTGAATTTATTTTTTAATCTTTACAAATGAAAATGCCATAGTTGTTTCTAGAAGTATAAGCATTAAACATTCATTTTTAATCCTCAGTCTTTAAAATCTTAAAAAAACTGTTCTTAACAAAAAAGAAAGGGCAGGGGGCACTTAAATGGCACTGAATGGAAATTAGCAGGTTATCACACAATTTTACTCATGCGAAACATCTAAACAGTGGTCGATGTAAATCCACATCAACCTCTACTTAAATAAGTATGTCTTATGTTTTAACCAAAAACATGACTTATTGGCCCCATTATATAAAACAAAATATGATATACAGACACACTATACCAAGTAATGTGTGTATTTGCAACATATTTCTTTTCAACAACACATAATACATTTACTGCATATTTAAGGGTTGCCATAATATGCTTATCTTACTTAAAAACTTTTGGGAAGACTATAAAATTGCTAACTGAAATATATTTTATGGACCTATAACCATTCTCTGTTCAATAACATTTAAATGTTGTCAGTCAATCACATTTTAAGCCAAAGTCAAAGGCATTTAGTTGTCAGTTCTGACTGTCACAGAACTAGACCTATAATAAAACTTCAATCAACTCATCCTTGTCTTTTTTTATATGGAACTGTGCCAACTTTGTAGCTATTTAGGGCAGATTTGTAACATTTTAACCATTTTGGGCCACATGCAGTATATTTATTAATCTTGCTATATGACAACAGGACATAATTAAGTGCTTAGAAAATGCAATAATAACAGAAGTATCTTAAGTATTTTGAACTTTTTTTTTACTTCTTGTGTGGGATGCTGTTGTGTTTAGATAACAGTAAAGTTATGAAGCCACCCTGGTATGCAAGTTAGAAACTTCTCCCAGTAAAATTTGAAGTATTATTACCATAAAGAGAAACCTTTAGTACTTTTTCAATATATTTTCCTTTTTTTATGTAGACTCAGTTGCCAGTTCTGCCTTGTTTATGTACCCTTGATCAGAATTCATCTGAAGGCCTGCATTCCACTCATTCCTTTCTAGTCTAAAGTCTTTATGTGTCGGTTCCTCTTGAACTCGTGGGTAATGGACACAGCCCTTTCACTAAAAGATTGACTGTTACCACCCAAACCACATCATTTTCTGGCAATGACATCATTCAAAAAGAAGCAGATAAACAGACATTAGAAAGAAAATAATGTTTTGATTGCAGTCTGAGTTAGAAATGACATGAGACAAAACCCAAAAGAAGAATTCACATTCAATATTTTTGAGAACAGACTCATGTTACCTCGGCATACTGGCTCAGCAGTTCAGGCTGGAATTAAACATGGGGGTCTTAACAGTGTTGGATCTTAATACCTGCTGCCCTTTATCTCTATATGAATACCGCTTATCTTTTTGCCCATGGCTGATTAATTTGATACCTTTTCACCATCACTAAGTACAATAAGGTTGGCAATGGAGCAATAAGAGAGGCTAGATTCAAATAGTACTTGTGTTTTTATTCTAAGTTGGTGAAATCAACCAGAAACGTGAATATGCAATAATCCCTCGGTAGAGAGCTCTTGGATTAACTGTGTTTAACCCCTTCTCTGCTGAGGCCCTGGTAACGCCCTGTGTTACAGTCATTTTGTGATTTTGGGACTATATGCTCCTTTTTAAATACCCCTGGCAATCTCTCTCTCTCTCTCTCTCTCTCTCTCTCTCTCTCTCTCTATATATATATATATATATATATATATATATATATATATATATATATATATATATATATATATATATATGATGATGATTTCCATTACATGAGAGATGTTGAATTTCATGCTGATTTGAACACGCATCTCCATACATCTGCGTTGTTTTCCATCTGATGATGTAGATATCCTTCTGTCTGGTGTTGATTGCTGAAGTGTAATGCTGGCTCCAGGGATCAGCTCATTTTGCCCCCCCAGCGCATCAGCTCACACAACGGCTGCGATGCTGGCTCCCGGGATCAACCCAGTGCAGTCACCCCAGCTCATCAGCATGGCAACCATCTGGATTGAGCTAAGTAGGGTACATCTCTGGGGTACATCTCTGGGGTCTTCAAGTAGGCACCTTCCATCCTCAGTGTTTCGTTAACTAGCCCAAGACACCTCAAGAGGGCTCAACAGTGATTCTGGCATCCCAGCATCACCCCCCTCTATCCCCCACTCAGCTCAGCCCAGCTTACTTACCCGTACATCAGCGTTGCTTTCTTTCTATTGTGCTTGAGATCCCCATCCAGAATCTTTCCATCTCAACCACAGCCAGTTGCTGCTCCTTTCTGCTGTTTCAGATAAGTTCTTCACTGTGCGACGCAACTCTTGGCCACTGAACCCGACATCTCTGAGAAACCTGGTTATAGTGTGTGCCACAAATTCTCGACAACCCACCTCCACTGGGTAAACAAGGACTCTCCATCCTCGCTGTTCCTCTTCAGCAGCTAGTTGAGCATACCAAAGTTTCTTCCTCTCATACGCCTCATCCACAGCATCTTCCCATGGCACTGTTAACTCTACCAGATGAACAAGGCGTGCTGATCCAGACCACAAGACAATGTCTGTTCGAAGGTTAGTGGTGACAATCTCAGGTGGAAAAATAAGCAAGCCTTTGACCAGCATCTGCCAGCATCTTCCAGTCTCTAGCAGCTTCCATGTTGTCCTGGGCGAGGCTTGGTTTTAACACCTTATATATATATATATATATATATATATATATATATATATATATATATATATATATATATATATATATGGTGCCAAGTTTTTTTAGGTTTGAAGCTATTATTGTAAACAAAATGATACTATACCTGCATCACATTTAGCCCCTAACATGCTAATGTAAGAATGCAGAAACTTTTAAGCTGCTGGATGTGCCTATGTGTACATCATTTCATTGGTTTTGGGGGGTCTACTTGCTCTAGACAGACACCAGGCAACTTTGACTTTTCCACTTCGAAATATGCAGCCCACGGTCAATAGCACCCACCCCACAGTATGCCGCTAAAGAATGAGATACTCTGGCATATGTATACATTTTTTGAAACTACGCAAAATAAGGATTTTAGAAATGGGTAACATGACCTTGCATGTCAATGGTGTGTTACCTATAATCCTTCTGCAATTTGAGGTAATGCCACTGTATATAGCAGAAGGACAGTGGTTTTGAATTGCCTGGTGTATTGAATTCAAAAATACCAAATATATGTACCTTTATTTATTTTTCCAGGCGTTTACAGGCCATAAACTGAGACTAGGCCACTTTGACCTTTCCCCTTTGAAAAACACAGCCCATGGTTCATAGTACCCACCTTAATTTGAGACATAGGTAATGTTGCTGAATGACAAGTGACTGGGGTTTATTTAGTCTTTCCAGTACTCATGTACTGTGTGGTATTTTTCAAAACAGAGGCCTGGCTGAGTGGGACAGCAGCGACAATAGTATCGTGTATCCCTCCACATGCCATGCGGAAACATACGGCACCTTTTTTGTGGCTTGGCTTTTTTTTTGGACTGTGGCGTTATCCATATAAAACTAAGTCTTGCTAGTGTTTCCACTCATTCAGTCTCTGGCATTTGTTGTGCGTCAAACAGAAAGCTTGAGATCACAGGTCTGAAAGTCCGGAAAAGTGAAACGATTCTCTGGAGCTGTACTGTGAACTGCATGGCTGTTTGTAACAGGGCGAGCAGCCCTGTACATTTAGTTGTTTATTTTTAGAACAGGGTTTCCCCCTCCGCCCCTGTACTGTGTTTTGTGTTTGTGTATTTATTGTTTTATATTTATATATATGACGGCGTGGCCCTGCGTTTTGTTTTGTTATTGTTTTTGTATTGTTTTGCAGCATGAATAGGAAAAAACTTGTGCAGAAGGTGACCATCTCCCAAATTAATTAAGTGATTAATTTGTTGCTAATCAGGAGATGGTCACCTGCATAAATACCCGCAGCTCTCTGCACTCCGGGTGGGGGTTCAGAAGTGGAGAACTGGAGAACGTGAGAGCATGAGCACGTGAGAGCATGAGAGGAGCAATTATATTAAAAAACTAAACTAAAACTTTAAGGATCCGTGAAGGCTACTGCGCAGCTGGACCTTAACTGTTATTATTTGTGTTCGTGATTATTTTTGTTTAATTATTTAATTTCTGTGCTCTGTGAGCAAGTGTTTATTTTTGTTTAAATATTTTATTTATTTGTGTTATTTAATAAACGGCGCACAATGCGCCTGTATACTGCAGCTACCTTTATTGTTCTTCGTCCTTCATCTGGTCTGATGTCACCGCAACGTCATTTTCTACCACACGTGGTGTCATCGTGGGATCAACCACAGCCTCCACAGCCAGAAAGGATACTGCAGTTTTTTTTGTGTTTATTTTGTTTTTTTTCTCTTTTTTGTTTTATTACGTGTGGAATGAGAGGATGGGAGGGAAAAGGAGGAGCTGGAGAAAGCAGCAACCTTCCCAACAGCTATAGCAGGTGCTCTGGGTTAAGATGACTGCATCCAGGGAAATTCCTGACAAAGACCTGGATGCATTTGTGGAGGCTTGGGAGAGCCAGGGGGGATGGTGTCTCCTGTACAAACACTACGGGCATGGAGTGGCTGACTGCCATCTCCCGGATACAGAAGAGGGGCAGTCTCCACACCAGCGGCTGGAGCCAGAGCACCTAGAGGAAGATGAGGAGAAGGAGACAGAGAGGGGAAAAGGTGAGGTGGTGCATCCTGTGCATTGCCTATGGGCATGAGGACGAGGACTGCCCAGAGCAGGAGCCAGCGGATCGGGAGCCCGAACGTCCTAAGCCTGAGTGGGAGGAGCCCGAACGTTCTACGCCTGAGAGGGAGGAGCCTCAATGTCCTACGTCTGAGTGGGAGGAGCCGGAATGTACTATGTCTGAGTGGGAGGAGCCCGAACGAGGGAGAATGGCTGCTGGTTTCACCTCCACCGCCTTGGGAAGAGTACCTGCCGTTGCCTCTCCAGGGTCCCCTCCTGCCGTCGGCTCCCAAGTAGGAGCTGCCTCTGCCTCCGCCACCTCCACTGCCAGAAGCAGAGCAGCAGGAGCTGCCTCTGCTTCCGCCACCACCATATGAGGACTGCTTGCAGCTCCCACCTCCACCAGCAGAGGATAAATTCCTGCTGGTTCTGCCTCCAACGCAATGGAAAAACCAATCCTCAGAGTTGGGGAACATTGTCAGAGCAGAAGAAAGCAAGTTTTCTTCCAGGACAACCTTGTACTTGGCTTGACTCATGCCAAAGCTGCCCGATTCCAGCCTTGCTGAAGCACCCCCAGATCATCACCGATCCTCCACCACATTTCACAGTGGGTGCGAGACACTGTGGCTTGTAGGCCTCTCCAGGCCTCCGTCTAACCATTAGACAACCAGGTGTTGAGCAAAGCTGAAAATTGGACTCATCTGGGGGTGCTTCAGCAAGGCTAGAATCGGGCAGATTTGTCTTTGTGAAGGATGCATGAATCAAGCCAAGTACAAGGTTGTCCTGGAAGAAAACTTGCTTCCTTCTGCCCTGACAATGTTCCCTAACTCTGAGGATTGGTTTTTCCAGCAGGACAATGCTCCATGCCACACAGACAGGTTAATCAAGGTGTGGATGGAGGACCACCAGATCAAGACCCTGTCACGGCCAGCACAATCTCCAGACCTGAACCCCATTGAAAACCTCTGGAATGTGATCAAGAGGAAGATGGATGGTCACAAGCCACCAAACAAAGCCGAGCTGCTTGAATTTTTGCACCAGGAGTAGCATAAAGTCACCCAACATTAATGTGAAAGACTGGTGGAGAGCATGCCAAGACGCATGAAAGCTGTGCTTGAATATCAAAGTTATTCCACCAAATATTGATTTCTGAACTCTTCCTAAGTTAAAACATTAGTATTCTGTTGTTTAAAAATGAATCTGAACTTATTTTCTTTGCATTATTGGTCTGACAACACTGCATCTTTGTTGTTATTTTGACCAGTTGTCATTTTCTGGAAATAAATGCTCTAAATGACAATATTTTTATTTGGAATTTGGGAGAAATGTTGTCAGTAGTTTATAGAATAAAACAAAAATGTTCATTTTACCCAAACACATACCTTTAAACAACTTTAGCATAACTTAGGCAGAAGTGTTAAAGGGACTAGGAGCTCTTAAAATAAACAAATCCCCTGGGCCGGATGAGATCCTCCCAGTAGTACTCAAAGAAATGAAAGAAGTAATTTACAAACCGCTAACCAAGATCATGCAGCAGTCTCTTGACACAGGGGTGGTACCGACAGACTGGAAAATTGCAAACGTGATACTGATCCACAAAAAGGGAAACAAAACTGAACCAGGTAACTACAGACCAGTAAGCCTGACTTCTATTATATGCAAACTTATGGAAACTATAATAAGATCCAAAATGGAAAATTACCTATATGGTAACAGGGTCCTGGGAAACAGTTAACATGGTTTTAGGAAAGAGAGATCGTGTCTAACTAACTTGCTTGATTTTTTTGAGGATGCAACATCGATAATGGATAATTGCAAAGCATATGACATGGTTTTTTTAGATTTCCAGAAAGCTTTTGACAAAGTCCCGCACAAAAGATTAATTCTCAAACTGAACGCAGTTGGGATTCAAGGAAACACATGTACATGGATTAGGGAGTGGTTAACATGTAGAAAACAGAAAGTACTTATTAGAGGAAAAACCTCAGAATGGAGTGTGGGAACCAGTGGTGTACCACAGGGATCAGTATTAGGTCCTCTGCTATTCCTAATCTACATTAATGATTTAGATTCTGGTATAGTAAGCAAACTTGTTAAATTTGCAGATGACACAAAAGTAGGAGGAGTGGCAAACACTGTTGCAGCAGCAAAGGTCATTCAAAATGATCTAGACAAGATTCAGAACTGGGCAGACACATGGCAAATGACATTTAATAGAGAAAAGTGTAAGGTACTGCACGCAGGAAATAAAAATGTACATTATAAATATCATATGGGAGATACTGAAATTGGAGAAGGAATCTATGAAAAAGACCTAGGAGTCTTTGTTGACTCAGAAATGTCTTCATCTAGACAATGTGGGGAAGCTATAAAAAAGGCTAACAAGATGCTCGGATACATTGTGAAAAGTGTTGAATTTAAATCAAGGGAAGTAATGTTAAAACTGTACAATGCACTAGTAAGACCTCATCTTGAATATTGTGTGCAGTTCTGGTCACCTCGCTATAAAAAAGATATTGCTGCTCTAGAAAGAGTGCAAAGAAGAGCGACCAGAATTATTCCGGGCTTAAAAGGCATGTCATATGCAGACAGGCTAAAAGAATTGAATCTGTCCAGTCTTGAACAAAGAAGACTACGTGGCGACCTAATTCAAGCATTCAAAATTCTAAAAGGTATTAACAGTGTCGACCCAAGGGATTTTTTCAGCCTGAAAAAAGAAACGAGGACCAGGGGTCACAAATGGAGATTAGACAAAGGGGCATTCAGAATAGAAAATAGGAGGCACTTTTTTACACAGAGAATTGTGAGGGTCTGGAATCAACTCTCCAGTAATGTTGTATTTTCTGCATTTTTGCATATTTTTGACACTGAATGTTATCAGATCTTCAACCAAAATCTAATATTAGATAAAAGGGACCCTGAGTGAACAAATAACACAAAATGTTGATATTTACTTTATTTATTTATTAAAGAAAGTTATGCAACACTCAATGCCCCTGTGTGAAAAAGTAATCACCCCCTTAAACTCAATAACTGGTTACGCCAACTTTAGCAGCAATAACTGCAATCAAAGGCCTCCTGTAGTTATTGATCAGTCTCTCACAGCACCGTGGAGGAATGTTGGCCCACTCCTTCATGTAGAACTGCTTCAACTCAGTGACATTTGTGGGTTTTCGAGCATAAACTGCTTGTTTCAGGTCCTGCCACAACATCTCAATGGGGTTTAGGTCTGTACTTTGACTAGGCCATTCCAAATCTTAAAATTTCTTGTTCTTTAATCATTCTGATGTAGACTTGCTTGTGTGTTTGGATCATTGTTTTGTTGCATGACCCAGCTGCGCTTCAGCTTCAGCTCACGGATAGATGGCCTGACATTCTCCTGTAGAATTCTCTGATACAGAGCAGAATTCATGGTTCCTTCAATGATGGCAAGTTGTCCAGGTCCTGATGCAGCAAAGCATCCCAAAATCATGACACTACCTCCACCATGCTTGACCGTTGGTATGAGGTTCTTACTGTGGAATGCAGTGTTTGGTTTTCGCCAGACATAACGGGGCTCATGTTGGCCAAAAAGTTCCACTTTTGACTCATCTGTCCATAGAACAGTGTTCAAGAACTCTTGAGGATCATCCAGGTGCTTTTTGGCAAACTTGAGACAAGCATTCATGTTGTTCTTAGTAAGCAGTGGTTTCTGCCTTGCTACTCTGCCATGAATCCAATTTTTGCCCAGTGTCTTTCTAATGGTGGAGTCATGAACACTGACCTTAGTCTACACGAGAGAGGCCTCGAGATCCCTGGAGGTTGTTCTAGGGTTCTTTATGATTTCTTGGATGATTTTACGCTTTGCTCTTGGAAAGATTTTGGCAGGATGACCACTCCTGGGAAGATTCACTACTGTCCCAAACTTTCTCCATTTGGACAGTATCACTCTGACTGTGGTTTGTTGGAGCCCCAGAGCCTTAGAAATGGCTTTGTAACCCTTTCCAAACTGATAGGCATCAACAACTTTTTTTTTTTTTTTTTTTTTTTTTTCCCCAGAGGTACACATACCTATAAATAGTAAAACCAGAGAAACTGATAATTTTGCAGTGGTCTCTTAATTTTTTCCAGAGCTATATATATATATATATATATATATATATATATATATATATATATATATATATATATATATATATATATATATATATATGACGGCGTGGCCGTGCGTTATGTTTTGTTATTGTTTTGCAGCGTGGATGGGAAGCCCATCCACATATAAAACTCGTGCAGAAGGTGCATAAATACCTGCAGCTTTCTGCACTCCGGGTGGGGGTTCAGAAGTGGAGAACAGGAACGCATGAGAGGACCGATTATATTTAAAAACAAAACTAAACTTAAAGGATCCGTGAAGGCTACTGCCCAGCCGGAACTTAACTGTTATTATTTGTGTTAGTGATTATTTAATTTTTTTTTTCCCCGGAAACACACCACAGGGTGGTCACAGAGTGGTTGTGTGACCACGTGGTGCACTGGCTGACCCCGGAAAATAAGACCGTGGCACAGATGGGGGAGGCAATAGTGATGGAGCAGTTCTGCCATGTGGTCAACATTAGCTTCTGCCTGGGTTGAGATACTGTCGACCCCTGCCCTTTGGAGCAGCTGACCCTTACCTCTTTCTCCTTCAACACCACCCCCACCATCTGTCCTGGGACCCAGACCTCCGAGACCGCTGACCCCAATGGGCCCCCTTGCCTCCCCCCCATGGAGATCAAGGTTGGCCCCCATCTGGGGTAGCGGTGCTGCCCCTTCCCCGTTGCCACACCAGCAGTGGGACAGATTCTTAACCCCTGTTCCTTCTGTCCCCCCGATTTGTTTTAGATGCCACCAACCAGGACATATGGCCAGGTCATGCCCCGCTGCCATGGAGTGTAATGTGGCCTCTTGTAATTGGGCACGTGAAATAGGTAAGCATGTGGAAAATGGTCGGGAGGGGCCTTGTATGATCGATGTGGTTTTAGGTAATGTGCAAACCCGCGTATTAGTGGACACAGGTTATGAGCAAACCTTAATTTGGACAGCTCTTCTGGGTGGTGTGTCATGGCGGCCACAAGGTCAGGTAGCCACCTCCTGTATCCATGGAGACACGGCGGCATACCCCACCCTAAAATTATACTTATCGGTGGGACCGCATAAAACGTCACCTCGTAGTAGGGGTGGCGGAAAGGTTGCCACACTGTAAATTATGGCAGTCTCAGCCACACATGTAAACATGGCAGGAAGAAAGAAAAAGGAACAAATTGGTGATGTGTTTCCTTTTCACCCTGAAATGTTTTCCCCTATTTTCCATCCTAGAAAAATGAATAAGGAGAAATGAACCGTGAAATGGGAGGGAACGTCTTTGAGACAAGGCTGGGTTCTGGTGGGAAAGTGCTTGAATGGTAACAAATGCCAGTCAAAGGGAGCCTGAACGCAGTGTGACCGAGAGAGCTAGGTTACTGGGCCAACCAGGGCAGATGCTACTCCGGCCCCTCTCAATGTACGGACATGTGGTACTCAAGCGCAGACATAGTGTGGGGCAAACACAATGACCCCTCACTAGTGTATGCTTGGGGGCAGGTCACGTCTATTGAAGGTAAGGATGTTGACGGCGATGGGGCACTAGTATATTCACATTTCATTATCAAGGGGTGATTACTGTATAGAGTAAATCTAGCTGCGGGCACATGACAACCTATAACAAAATTACTGGTTCCCCCATCTTGTCAGACTGAGGTCATGAGGCTGGCGCATGATATCCCTTTTGTGGGGCATTGGAACTGAGAAGACGAGGGAGCGGATATTGGCCCGATTCTATTGGTTAGGTCTTCATACTGATGTGTCGAGATATGTAGCCACATGCCCAGACTGCCAGCGAGTAGAGCCAGGTCGAGTGTGCTCCATCCCTTTGGTTCCACTGCCAATTTTTTCCACCCCCTTTGAATGCATTGCAATGGACATAGCGGGCCCTTTGCTACCTTCTGACTCTGGATATATGCATATATTAGTAGTGATAGATTATGCAACGCGATACCAAGAGGTAGTTCCATTGAGATCCACTAGAGCCGCTGCAATAGCCAATGAATTAGTACAGATTATGGCCAGAGTAGGGATCCACAAAGAGATTTTGACTGATCATGGAATCAATATTCTGTCTAACACGCTACGCAGGTGTATAAAATATTAAAAATATGTCCCATCAGGAAGTCTGTTTATCATCCACAGACGGGCAGTTTGGTAGAACGCTTTAATTAGCCATTGAAGTCGATGCTGAGACAGTTTGTAACACAAGAGCAAAAACATTGGGCATCGCTTCTACCCTATCTCCTTTTCGCAGTGAGAGAGGTGCCACAGAGTTCGACAGGGTTCTCTCCTTTCGAGCTCCTATACGACCAACGGTCTTGTGGTGTCCTCGATCTGTTGAGAGAGGGGTGGGAGGCTTGTCCAAAAATGGGTTCAGATCAGCTCAGCACCGACAACAGCAGCATTACAAAAAAATGCACTAATTCGAACCTTTCGACCAGAAGACAAGGTAATGCTGCTACTTCCCTCATCAGAATCCAAATTGTGTGCTAAATGGCAGGGGTCATATGAAGTGATTCAGGCGACAGGGAAAGTGAATTATGAAATTAGACATCCCGATCGCCATAATGAACGTGAAATTTATCATGTAAATTTATTAAAGCCCTGGCAGGCAAGAGAGGTCTTGTTCATAGCCCCAGGCAATATAGAGGATGATTTAGGCCCCTGTCCAAAGACCCCTAGCACAAAAATCATTTCGATGGGGGAACAACTGGTTCCAGATCAGGAACGGGAGCTGCGTAAGCTTATTCAGGAGTTTAGGAATTATCTCTCCACCAGGTGTCATCATGCGAGAGAGACCATACCGGATCCCAGAAAGTCAACGTAGCGGCATTCATAAAGAGGTATGGGACATGCTCGAGCTTGCGGTGACTGAGCCTTCCAGGTGCAAGTGGTGCAATCCTATTGTCATAGTGGCCAAGAAGGACGGCACCAACCACTTCTGTGTAGATTTCAGTAAAGTAAACGCTATTGCCAAGTTCGATGTGTACCCGATGCCTCGGGTCAATGAACTTCTAGATAGACTGGGAAAAGCAAGGTTTATCTCCACTCTATACGTGACGAAAGGATACTGGCAGATCCCCTTAACCCGCAGCTCTTGAGAGAAAACCGCATTTTCAACACCAGAAGGGCTGTTTCACTTTAAAACCCGCTGCCTTTCAGAGACTGATGGACCAGGTTTTTACGCCCACATCATGAATTTGCAGCAACGTATATTGATGACGTGGTTATTTACAGCTCCACCTGGAGCCGTCCTTCAGTCTCTAAGGGCAGCCCGGCTGACAGCTAACTTCAGGAAATGTGCGTTTGCCAAAAAAGAAACTCAATATTTGGGATTTGTAATGGTGAATGGAAGGCCGTAAGACCCTAGTCACCAAAATCCAGGCTTTGGTTGATGCAGCGATCCCCAAAACCAAGACTCAGGTGAGG